>NC_044194.1:16533378-16846295 GCF_900880675.1 Sparus aurata
AGACATCAAGGCTCGCCGGTTGGAGGCCATTAAAGCTAAGGCTCTGGAAATCGAGAAGGTAGTAAGAGTTGCTCCACGAATGACCTGACTTCTGTGATTTCTCTTAACTCTATTTTACGTCTACCATAACATGTTTTGTTTGACTCTTTGGTCCATTTGGTATCACTAGGTTTCTAATATACTGTAAAAAGTGTCACCTTAAACAGGAACCAGCTATTACTGAGCTCTAAAATCCAATTTTTCTAAAACTAATGGAAAAATCTGCCCCTTAGGTAAGATACTTTTCCTGGTTTCCATCACAAACGTTGTGCTTTAAGTTATTTTGTCTTTCATCAAAAAGAAGCAGTCTGCTTCATCTGTCTGTCTACAGGTACAACAGCCATATGCGCCTTGTCTCAACTTATTGGAATTCTTTAATTGTGATATTTATTTCTTATTCTTCTATACTAACATGAAGCTGACCCATGATTGACTAAGATACGCAACACCTGATAAACTTTAATGTCCTGAGGTCAGGGAGCTGTTCCCTGCAGTATATAATACACACATACTGAAGCACTTTGATTATTTGGTTAAATAAAAGTATGTATTTTTTCGCTGCACCCAGGACACTGTAACCCAAAAAAGGAGCTTCCTAATAGCTTCATCTTTATTGTGTGGTTACACCCGTTACATGTGTGGGCTTTACCCAGATCTCAAGGTGGGTCATGTATCCAGACAGCTCTTTTAAACTGTCTTTATGATTTGGCTGAGAGTCAAGGGGTTGATGTAAAAGGTAAATAAATGTGCCTTGGCTTGCCATACGTAATGTTTAAGAAACATTTCTGGGTGGGGAGGAGGAGGATAAGTCAGCAGAAAAGTCCTTAGCACCCGAGGTTGTGACGCCTCTTGCGGCCTGCTATTTGGAGTTGCGCTTTTTTCTTGGCCCTTCATCGCTCTGTACTACAGTGCCACTTATCTGTTCCCGTTAAAGCAGGGCAGGAATTGCCCCGCAGGATGCAGGCAGCCCACACACAGTGTGTTACGTCTCTTGGCATTAGCACACACATGCTTACCCTGCCATTTCCAACTGCTTCAACAGACGTGGTGAGAGGTAGAAACTTCGACCGTGTCTATACTGTAACATCTGTCCCAGGCTCAAACCACCACTGATCATTCGCTGCCCAGTATTGCCATGAACCGATCAAGTAGTGGGCAGAGTGGTTTGAAAGACCAGCTCCACTCCGCAGCAGTGGACCCATCCATCCATCCATCCATCCATCCATCCCTTCTTCTGTCTTTCCTGAATGGGATATTTTTCTGATCAGCACTGCTGTTTATTCAACCCTGTTAGCACGAGGCCAGATCAGTCTGAAATGGATTTGTCACACCAGCATAGCTCATTGTTTTTTCGGCCAAGAGCTTGCTGTAATGCATATTTTCTGTGGGTGTTTCGGGGTTTCGAATGAAATTAGAAACCCCAAACAAATTGATTGACACAGTAAACATCACTTGTTCTCATGAGATGTTTCAAAATATTTAATTATTTCTTCACAGGCTTAATGAATAGCATGCAGTTGTTTTATAAACCTTCATCACAATACCTCATTCTCTTTGAACAGGTGACAAATGGAGCAATTTATCATTCTCGGGACTGACCAAAGAACAAATGTGAGCATGTAAAATGGAAGAACAACAACATAGGAGCTCAGAACGTATTCATTCAAAACGTTGCTAAGTGCCTGGGAGTTATTTTCAGAGTCCATTCATCATCTCAATCAGCACAAATGAAACATATCCATTTCAACTATTAGCCCCTCAATCGAGAGGTCCGGTTTGCAGCTTGAGTGATTAAAATGGCTCTTTTAATATCCCCTAATGTGTACCAGCCCTCAAGTCATTACCCTACTTCCCTTATTATGCAGGACCCCTGCCTGCATCAGTGCTCATTTGAACAGAGCCTCGCTAAACGTCCATGTGAGTGCCTTATGTATAATCTCCCAACCCCCACATGGTATCCCAGCGCACACTCCTGTTGGTATGTTCACAATTTGGACCTCCACAAACATCCGATTTGGGCAGAAGCCCACTTTTTTAATGCTCCTCCTTAAGGCCCCTGGTGTTGCTGTTTCTCTTGGGGCTCCAGCCCGTCCTGTGTGGCCCCTTAGTATCAGACTTAAAGATCAGCTCATGGCTCCCACTCCAGGGAGGGAATTTAGGCAGCACCTCCCTGAACCTTTTCTCAGAACTCATAGAGCACACTCAGGTCAAAATCACCCTTCCTGTTAGTTCAAGTAACATGGGAGCAGTTGTGACAAAAATAGCTGGCTGTTTGAAGTCCCAACCAGCAATTGTTCAGTAGTTTAATAAACCTGGAGTGATGCTCTTCTTCTCATACACATGTATATGCATAGTCATGAGCATGCAAGCGGATGATGGCTCACAGTCTTCTTAGCTCCAGTCACATCAAGGGAAATTGCTTAATTAGAGTTCAGAGTTCATTTTAAGTCCACTTTTCCAAACCCTTTCCTCATCCCATTTTTAAGCTTTCAAGTGTGTAAAACTGTGTTTCTGGGATATAATGAAGTGAAAATGTGATCACTATCAACAAAGGCCGTAGCTTGGGAAAAGCTTAGGACGGTTTTGTTTGAAAGATGGCAAACATAATCAACCCAAAGTGATTAGAGGGGTACTGGTTTGTAGGACATGAACCACATGTTTGTCTCATTTAGCCCATGTTTCCTCTCCCATCTTCAAACCTGGAACCAATTTTATTTACTCTGCTTAATGATGCTTACTTAGTGAAAATGTATGAAAAAGGAAAAATCTGCTCTTAAGCAATAGTAGTGTGGAGAGTTATCTGAAAAAAACTAGGTTGTGTAATGTTAGATTAAGATGATATTAAATAAAAAGTTAAGAGTAGCCTGAGAAAGGACAGCTCACACAGTATGTCAACAGAAGGAGACCTGTGTTGTTGAATGAAGTTGACCCTGAGCTGAGCCGGCCACACGTGTCGTGCGTCTCTCGCTTCCTTGTGGTCGGGGCTGAGGACTATCATTATGTGGGGTGGCGAAATTCGCTTGACATGATCTGCAGACATTAAATCATCAGAGAGTCCAAACATCTCCCACAGTCTGGGATATTTCTGTTGGAGTTTACGTGACTCACCTCCTTCCTCTGTGTGTATACAATGCATGTTGTGATACACTGATAATAACCTGCGCTGCTATGATATTCATAGTCAAAATAATTATTTTAGCCTACCATGACGTTTGATGCGTTTCCCTGTAACTGGAGCAAACACTGTTCCAAATTCATGTGCTGTGGTGCAGAATGTGGGTGAGGGATGCGGGGATTGAACAGATAGGTGTGCATCAGCTATCTGAACATGCTCAAGCTAGTTCAGCAGGGGAATTATTAGGGGGAGAGAGAAATAAAATTTTTAAAAAGGCCATGGAGGACAACTGAGGTGATCTATTGGCTGGATGCATTGCAGTTTTTTTGACATCATTGTGACTGGCAGGTAGAGCACTATATTTGCATATGTGTAATTCTATGATATCACAAGTCCTTGTCTGACACAACAAATTGTGCACCTGGATTTTTTTTTTCACCCCAAGAGGTCTCTCTTTTAGCCTTTTTGTTTTTTTTAAACATGGAGCCTTTCTTTCGCTCGAAAACACAGCAAGTGGCTCCCATGTGGCAAATTGTTTCCATCCATATTGTTCCAAGCTGAATGCCATATTGTTTTGTATTTCTTTGACCTTTACTGTGCATTCAAGGCACCACCCAGCTGATCTCCCTCCCTCATTCTGATGAAACGCTCTCGATACTGACTGTGGCAAATTTCACAGGTCTTGAAATATCATAGACTTGGATCCCAGCATTTGATTTTCTTTCCTTTCTTTCTCAATGTTGACGGTCAGTAAATCATAACTTACAGACACTTTGCATGCTCAAACCCTCTAAATTCTCATCAAGTTAAGCATACAGTTAAGCCATGTGACATTGATGTGACGAATTTACAAAAGCGTCGTTATCGCCATACAAATTGATGGATACACAATCACGAGTTAAGCCTAGATACACATTATGTAATGTGTATCTAGGGAAAGAAACAGCAATTGTGGTTTTAAATTTCCCCGTAACTGACAGGACCCTGGAATAAAGCCGTTTAACCGGTTAACCTCACATTCTGCTTAAGACTGGACACTGATTTAAGTTGACAGGCCGGCATTTTTCTTTTCTAAGTTACGAAAGCTGACGGCTTGTGTTTTATTACATTTAACCAACAGTTAATGTTTGATGAGACACTATCGACATATTTTGTTCTACAATTAAGGTCTGCACAGCATTTTTGGAGGCTGCAAAGTTTTTTTAAACTTCAGTAAAATTGGTGCAAAGATTGATTGCTTTCCATCTGATGAAGAGTTTACATATAAAATATATGGCTTTGTTATCTTTAAAAATACTTATTTCCTGGAGGCAGTATGCTTTTGGGGGTCAATACGCCCTGCATGACCACATATAATAGCCTGTTTTTGTCAGTAGACATTTATGTAATCTAGTAGTTGGATATGATTTCTTACATGTAGCAGCCAATAGAATGATTGTTCTAAACCACAGGGAAGCCTTCCGTCTGCCCCAGTGACTCTAATTTAAGGGGAGAGGTGATCTGGGCTGCATTAACTCAACCCAGAAAGACCCAGATGTCCCAGAATGCTCCTTGACACGCCGTTGTATCCCTAAACCTCTAGGTGGCTTCAGTGCAGGGCCCCACATTTAGCCTTTTCTCTCCAGGTGATAAAGATGTTGTGAGCTTGCACCTGGGACACTCATAAAGAACTTAACAGCCGTTTTTGGGTCAGCAGTAAAATCCGAGAGGGATGTGAGAGCTTGTTACAATGTGGTGTGAAAGAATGCTACAGCACCGGTAACATACTCTAACACCTCATGTCCCTTTTGTGATGGGCGCACATGCACGTGAATAGGCTTGCACACAGACATTCACACACCTGTTTCGTGGAATGCACCAATTTATAACCAATGCGTTGATTACGTTTAAAGCTTGATGTTGACATGGAGTTGATCTGTAGAATTCAGAGAGTCTTCAGAGGTTCCCACTTTTTCTGTAAGATCATCTCAAATTTGTTGCTCAATGGACTGATAATATCAATAGATTAATAGGTTATACAATTTTAGATTTCGATTTCGTCTGATATACTGTTTATGCATATAAATGTTCGTATGTGGATAAAATAACTGTCAGATAATGAGATGCATGTTGTAACTTGATTTGCGAACTTGCAAAACAGATACTTCAATATGTGCTTTAGTCCAACCTGCTCACTTAGATTTAACAGCAATAGATTTCATACTTGTAGCTAGCACTATTTTCTCTTCTAAATCATGAAACCAAACCATTCTTTGTCATTTTTGGTCACAGATTTGTTTTTTAAGAGACTCTCAATACCAGAGACAGCCTGTAAAAGTGGCAGGGCTGTACGTAAAGGAACAATCTTTGTTCCAGCTTAAAACTAAAGTGCGGTCACACCACCTGAATACAAAACACAGGACCCTATCACTCCCAAGTTGATTGACAAGGCCGTATTTTTGGTTATGATCTGATGACAAAATACAAAGATAATCTTCCGCTGCAGTTTATTAAATGTCTGAATAACCAATCAATCGATAGTATGTAAAATTATGTGTAAACAATTTAAATGCCTCAGAGACAGACCAATCTATGATCAAGTCATTCTCTTTTTTTTTTCTTCAAATTTTGTTTTTTATTATTCTACACTATATAATTTATTGTATCATACTGAATATTGACATTACTGACATTATCGTTTTGTTTTGCGCAGCATTATAGGCAGGACTGTGAGACATTTCGCACCGTGGTGAAGATGTTGGTGACCAAGGAGCCAAGTTTGGATAATCTGCTGCAGGCTCCACTGGATGCAAACCTGTCTGAGATCAAACAACGCTGCCTTGATGACCTGAGGCATTTTGTGAAGGAGCTGGATGAGGTATTAGAAGCCACAGGTCACAAAACACTGAAGTGACAACATGGAGTCTTACAATATTTTTAATATGCAGTGTTAGGAGAGGGCCAAGGCCCAGAGTGCATTCTGTCTTTGCTGCCAAACAACAAAACAAAAGGGGAACCAAGTTTAAGAGACTAAGAGACTGATGAGCTGAAAAAACATGTTCTAATTATGTCTTTGCTCATAAACCAGGAACTTCCCATTGCTTACATAAATCATGCATGCGAACAGCACTCTGTATTACTAATGAGAAGCTCTGTATTTCGTTTTTAACCATATATGGGCAAAAATGGACTTCTGCTCCATATCCTTTTCCCCGGAAGGGGAATTCTGGTGTACCTGGTACTATGGTACCACCTCCTTCGAGGTTAGCTGAGCTCATACTAAATGGATGAGTAAAGACCACTGATTGGTCAGAAAAATCGTCACTTGAAAGTGGAAGTCAGTGTGGCAAGCTTGTCCATCTAATTTGATGGAAGAGAGAGTTTATACTACGCCTCCTGGCTCTGCATTAGTCTCTCGCCTACATCCCCCTCTGCCTCAGCATCTCACGACATCGAGTCGGAGAGCCCTATCAGTTGGTGGCATGACTTGCTGACACCAGAATGGAAAAAGGAGAACAACAAGAGAACCAGTATATGTTTTAACTCTATGGTATCTCTATTTCTAAGGTCAATTCCAAGTGATTTATATGCAGCAAAATACAGAAATTTAATTGAGCTGCTGCAGCAGGCTGCCACCAGAGCAGCACCATCTTGGAATAGGAAAAAGTAACAAAGTAACAACTTATTAAATAAAAGAAATATCAAGAATTGTATTGCTTTTACTCTATGAAATTTTGACCTAGCTGTTTTATGCTTTTTGGTAAATAAAACTAAGTAGATCATTTGATCTATTGAAAGACGAACACTGTGTCTCTTTTGATCTCTTGTATCCAAAGTTTCTTCAACAAAACTTTGTCAAGACCCCTTGTCTTTAAAATTCCTTAAAATGTCAGAAATGTCTTTGCTCCTTGAGAAGGGACTAGCTTAAGTGCTGTTAGGACAGATAAAGGGATACCTAGAATTTGGGGTACACCTCTCTCTGGCCTTTGGCTCTCTGTCGGATACTGAAACCTCTTAGAGAAGAGAGAACTTTTTAAACACACAATGTTATCATGCCCCTGCAACGGAGACCGCTTATCAGGTCGTTAAAGACACAGGAGTGTAGGTATTCATTCTTGCTCACTCTGGTGCACAACTGTGTTGTGAAAATCATACAATAAACCTTACTACCTATGATCAAACCTAGGATGAAGGGAAAAATACCCAGAAGTCTGCTGTTTACCACTGACCAACATGAAAAGGATACCCCTTCCATGCCCCCAACAATACGCCCACTAGTCGGAGGGAGCCCCCAATAACCATGATTCACCCTGAAATGCTTCTATCAATATGTAACTGGAAAACTCATGTCAATAACGGTATGACCTTGATTCCGGCAAATAGACATTTCACTGACTCAGATGGAGTAGCTTAAACTATAAGCAAAACAGAAAAAGGAATGACCAATTATAGAGCTCTCTTGTTTGTTTGTTTTTTTTCCAAAGAGACAAATGGTGACTGTTGCAACATGGCAGGAAAAGGGAAAAAGAGGATTTAAGGATACTAAGGGTATAGCCCTGACTCATGCAGAGGCATGGAGTATAATGGCAGAGACCAGTACAGGAAATAAAATTAACTGGACAGAAGTCGGACCACCATCAAGCATTATTTGGCAGAAGGAAAATAGGGAGGTTGATGAGCTGGCACACCCATGATGGTACAAACTGCATGTTGCCTGCTAAATGTAGCCCTTTAAAACTTCGGGGAAGATTTTTCAGAACAGATAATAGTCCCAGAAGAAGAATGGACGAGGCTGCTAAATACAACCATTTGAATTCTCCCATTAGCACAAGGGGTCGAAATGCTCAAAAAGCCATAAAAGATCTCATGCTGCCAAAGGGGGTATACATCCTGAAAGAAAGGAGACAGCCAGTAGCATGACCACCAAACATCCAAGGACACTGTCACCGCTCAGTCACAGTAGTACGCTGTTAGAGATGCTCATGCCCGGATTCAAAAGCCTTTTCTCACCAAAATTACAGTTATTGAGAACCATCTCCAGGTCATTAATTTGAAGACCATGAAGACTTTTCAGTTTTTTACATCATGTTTTGTCCCTTTTCCCAAAAATCATTGAGTTAACTTACAAGACCCTCTGGAACCGTTCTAACCTGGTTTGGATACTGTTCAGGACACAAATCACTAATGTGCTGTCTTACCCCTAGGCCATCACCCAAGGGAGAGATGGGCCCGACCATGGCGGCTCCAACATGTTTTCTGCCACCCATGTCCCGATGAAAGAGGATAGTCCAAAATTTTGTTCAATCACCCCAACCAGCACTTACAGAAAACAAGAAGAAGGAAAGCAACCTGGAAATACAGGGGAATCTGTCCATTACACAGCCAGGAATCAAGGAGGAGGAAAGCAAATTGGAAATACAGAGAACTCCAACTCTGGCCCAGAAATATATGTACCTGTGAAACAAGAGAACCTGGCCACTCCTGGACCAGAAGACAGCTACTCTGAACCAATTGAGTTGCTATCTGAGAGCGCCCCGCCTCCTGCTAAGCAAGGCCCAATGGAGGACATGACAAAGCGCCTGCAGCTGTACAGCCACAGGGGTGACAAATTCAGCAATTATCAACTCTCAGATCCCATTGCCTGGCGGGATATAACCTACGCCAGACCAGGATGGGTACCAGACAGCCTGCCGTATCTCCAGATTGGTGAACGGTACTGGGAACTAAAGGCTGAAAGCACTTTTTCCTTTGCTAAAACCCCAGCACATGTAAAAAGTCAGATGAAGGATAAGGTGGCCTGCGGATTAACTTTTTATAATCATGATGAAGGCCCTTGGTGTGAGGTCCAGTCTGAGAATGGGGCCAGGATCTGTATCCTCGCCGCCCCTCCATCAACCACACGCATCCCACCTTTGACTGGGCAGGAACCAGTGAGAACAGAATGCAAAAGTGGGTGTTAGGAGAGGGTCGAGGCCAAGGTTGCATACTGCCAGTGCTCCCTACCAGAGTAAACACAAGGGGAACCAAGCTTAAAGGTCCAGTGTGTCGGATGTAGGTGCAGAAATGTAATATATTTATTATAATATTTGAATCCATGTATAATAACCTTCTTTTACGAGTTTCTGCCATGTTGCACTGCCATTTTTCTACAGTAGCCCATAATGGACAAACCAGACACTGGCTCTTGAGAGGGCTTTTTGTTGTTTTTTTTTATGCAGCCCCCGTATGGGAGTGTGAGATGATAGGTGAGCAGTTGGTTGCATTCTGCAACTTTATCCTGCTTACATAAGTCATGCATGCATATTCTGTATCACCAGTGAGGAACTTTGTTTTCAACATATATAGGCAAAAACTCCTCCTCAGCTCCATTGTATAAAGGAACACAGACTGAGGTAGTATGCTTCATGGGAAACAATTTATATAACTATAAATATAGAAGTGGCAAGCATAGTAACTTTTACTCGGTATGGTATTTTGCACAATGCTTGAGACCTTTTGCTAAATAAATCCAAGTAGATCATGTGATCTATGAAAAGACACTGTTTTTTTGACTTCTCAGTATGGTCTTGTCGGTGTGTACTTGAGATTAGTAAATCAAAGCTGAGGTGTGACTTGTCTCTTCTTCATTCCTAGCACAGACAAAAAAAACACAAATCATGATATAGATATTTTTATTACAATTATCATCTATCTTAGCCTTATATTCCAGTTTGTACATTTTTACAGATTACAATGGTTTTGCTTACAATACAGTGACCCATAAATACAATTCTCAACCAAGCCTTTTAATACACACAGTGTTTCTTTTATGTTAGCGCTGGGCAAGCAGGGAAGAAAACACATTTGAAGAGATTGGGTCAGAGTCAATTTGTTATTAAATCTCTGACACCCTCATGGGAAAATGACTCTGTACCAACTGCCAATAGTTAACTGTTACTGCCATTTAGGTACAAAGCATGTCATGTGCTCAAGGGTATAAAAATAGCCATTTTGTTGTTTTTTTAATTCTACAATATATACATTAATATCTTCACTGTCACACAAACACAGTTTAGATGGTGGTTTATAAATATGTGTTACTCTAAAACGCTTTGTTACTCTACTGGCAATTTGTAATACCACGTTAATATTCAGAATAAGAACTTGTGTCTTACACAAACACCTTGATAAACTGATCGTGTGAATTATGTTATAGCAAGCAGACTGTTTAAACAGTGGACACAAAAGGCAGACGTGAGTGGCAGAGCATTACCCAAAGCTGTGGATAAGAGTAATCACAGTTTAGGAAATTATACAGTTTTTCCCCTTGTGCCCCTTCTTCTTTTTGGACTTAGTCCTTTGGCCATAAGGAGGAGAGGACATGCCTGCCACAGGACTGGGCAAGTCATCAGTATAGTAGTATCTATGGGGCCTAGGCTGAGGAATGGGCTGACCTAGGAAAAACCCTTCCTCCTCAGAATCAGAGGAGGAAGAGGAGCATGTGGAGCACCAGTCATCATCATCCCCATACAGCCCCATGAACCTTTCCATGGCTGGGCCTTGTAAGCCATAGTCTGACATGGCAGCAGGACTTGGATGGCCGTGGAAGGCTTGGTGCCCCTTGGGGCCTAGAGCGTTGCCTCTATGGTCCACTTTGTAGCACATTTGGGCCCTATCTTTGGGCAGCAGGTTAAGAGTATTGTCAGAGCGTGACTTGCGACTGCGATGCCTCCTGTGGTGGTGATGGTGGCGACTAGAGTTAAGTTCCTGGCCCTGCTCCTCGAAGTGATACACTCTCCTGCGAGTCCGTTCACTCATAGGTGGTTGGCGCACTGGGAGATCGCAATAATGGCCATTGTCCACCACATCATCAGAAAATTTGACTTGCTGCTGCCTAGATTGTGAACGGGTCCTCCTGAGGGCAGGCACATGAGGTTTGGGTCTTTCCTCTGGAAGGGGCAACTCCTCTTTCTTTGGAACATTTTCCTCCACCTCCTCCTGCTCAGATACAAGGCTCTTAAGGGAAGTTGCACTTCTGTGTAACATAGAAGAGTTGAGGGTTCCCATATTACTGGTTTTCTCACAGTCTTCGGTCTCCAGTTCATGGAAACCTTGCAGGGAATATACCAAAGGTCTATCTTTACTATCACCATCCACTGATGCCCCTGGAGAGGAGAGAGGGAAATTATTAAATGTTTGCATATGGACACAAGTCTTTAAAAACCAACCATTGTCATCACATAAAAGATTACTTTCTCAGTATATGATCAATCATGTCTACCCACCAGTAATATTGGAGAGTGCTAGTGAGTCCATAGAGTCTCTGACACTCTGATCTGTCTTCTTGAACTCATCTGTGATGCATTCCAAGGAGTCATTATACCATTGTGGCTCCTCTCCTTGGAAGCCTCCTCCAGCCCCATGATCCAGCTCCAACTCTTGGATCTTTCTGCTGCTGGCTGGGCCTGGATGGCTGCCATAGGCTGAATCCCCTAGCCCATCCTGTGACTGGGTCCAGTACATTTCTGCCTGGTACTTCTTACTAGCCAAGCTCCCCCTTCCTCCTCCAGCCCCACTGCCAGCTTTTGAGGACTCTTGCTTTGACTTTACATCTTTTTCGGAGATCCAGAAATCTGTGGGTCTAGAGTCACTGGCTTGCTGGAAGACCCCATGTTCCCCAAACTTTAATAGCAGCTGAGTCATGTAGTCTTCATGCTCAGCCCATTCTTCCTCCTGGTCCTCAGGTGCCTCTGCTTCCTCAGCACGCCCTCTCCAGAAATGCTCATCCGATAAGTTCATGTGCGCAAGCTTGTTGGTCAGGGTGTCATCAGCATTCCCACTGAAGCCAGGGAACCTATAGTTGACAGAGGGTGAGAAGAGGAGTGACTGTCGGCATTGGTCCGCCGAGCGACTGCTCTTGCCCATGCGCACACTACGGCGGGATTCACGAGAGCGCGCTGACTGAAAAGCTGAGTCGGAGGAATCGGAGGCATGGACATCTTCCCCAAGACTGCAGGCCTTGGAGCAGTAAATGCGGCCCTGGTGTGGCAGGAAGGGGCAGCCCAATAGAGAGCTCTTACACTGGGCACAGCTGAAGCAGGTCTCAGTGGCATGCCAGTGTAGCCCATCATAGGTCATCTGAGCATGATCAACACCTGGAAAAGGGGAAATGTTGAGATGGTTATTAATAGTACTCTAAGGGCTAGACAACCATGACAGGTGTTTTATTTTAAGAAAGTCATCTTACCAATATGTTCTCCACAGGCCTCACAGTACTCAGCATAGAGAGACTCAAAGCAGCCACAACAGTATGGTCTGCCATCCTTCATGATATAGCGCTGCCCCCCTAGAATTGTCTCGCATTCAAAACAGGAGAAGTGCTTCATGTGCCAATGGCGCCCCTCTGCCTCTGTGCACTCATCAGCGAAGATGATCTGTAGACAAAGATATGCACTGGATGAGACACAGATATACATCCTACATTTCCCTTTCTGGCTGTCATCACTCTTTATATATTTGTGTTGGATGTATTCGAGACAGTGGAAATGTAAAATAAATTATATTGCTATCCCAGAGGAATTTGAAAGACGATAAAACTTCAGACTTCAGACAATGTTTTCTCTCAGTATTTCAGTCTCGTGGTTTTTACCTCGTCGCAGGCTGAGCAGCGTGGTTTGAGTAGCTCAGCGTGGTGCCTTCCACAGTGGATCTTTCCATCATGGTAGAAGTAGATCAAATCCACCAGCAGTTCGCTACATGTAGCGCAGGCGAAGCATGCGGGGTGCCAACACAGCCTAGGGCCCGCCCTTGAGGCGAACACTGCCATTTCTCCACCGTTGATGTTTTCACCACACTGTAATATGCAGACATTGTTGATTATAACATCCTGTAATAACTCTGAAATTGTTCTTTAGCTTAAGTTCCCAAATATTCTGTGATAAGATTCTCTGAATCCTGCACAGGCAATTACATCTATCGCACAAGTCCAAATTTCCGACTAATGTAACACGAATCCTGGCCCACAAAAACTAGAACATTATATGCTGTCCAAGTCCATTTGCTCTGTTAAATGAGGGTGTAAATATGTGGCCCATCTGTGCATGTCAGCCCATTGGGTTGTCCTGACTGCAGTCCCAGACTGGCCAATTTGTTTTTCTTTCCTGACCTGTTGTTCCTAGCAGTGTGTTATATGAGGACGTGACTTTTTAAATCAACTGCAGTGACTCTGGCTAAAACAAGCGACAGCATGGGTGTGTGGTGGAGAGCTACATCTGACGGTTTGACGAGGTACCTCCCTGTGGGTACACAACAATCATTGAGTGGAACACTGGCATCAACCACTCCACAGGGAAGACTTTCTAGTCAGTATATGGCTGCAAATCCAGCTTGTGTTCAGGGATCTCTTAAATAGACTGGCTAATACTCAGATCTTTATTTCAGCCTTCCCTCTGGGTTAGACATTGATCCACATTAGCCAAATACCCACAGAGGAGATGTACAAAGGACATGCAGCAAATCTTTTTGTCAATGCTGCACTTGAAAAGGTTTTGGGAATCTGAAATAGAACAAAACAAAACTTCATACCACAACTTTCCCAGTCCCCAGAAAATAATACATGCAAGGCAAACTTACATGCTCACAAATGCTGTTGAGAAGATTGCGGGGCAGCAGTTTCACTGTGCCCCTCCCCAGTGCTTCCTTCTTCCTCTGCACACTGAACATAAGGAGCTCCTTCTTCTCCTCCTCACTGAGAGACTGGCAGTAACGCACCTGAAAGGAAAGTGAGAAGTTGAGATGATTTAATACTGCAAAAAGAAAAAAGTGCTAGTTCAAGTGATCTTTTCATTAAAAAACCCATTGAAAGATTCAATTGAAAGTCTGTTGGCCACTAATAAAAGGTTATAAACTTAGATAGGTATGAAAGAGGGCAGAGTGCATACCAGAGCATGCTGAACAAAGGCAACTCTTGACCCCAGCTTGCCCTTCCTACACCCCCTATGTATCTCCACCCACAGCCCCTGATTGAGAACATCATTTTTACAACAGGCCTTTTTGATGTTTCCCAAAGCCTTAACAAGAGGGAAAGCAGACGTTTACACAAACAAGGCCTGTGTTTAGAGTGAAATCAAGAGGACGGGCAACAAAGGGAGAGAGACAGCCGAGTCGAACTGTGGTGCCACTGCGGTGGTGGCATCACATAAAGCCTCTTTCAACCGGCGTCCCTCTCTCCCGCTGAGCAGTCCTCGTAAAAACCACTGCTATGACAGGAATCCTGCTGGTGGGGGCTCCTGGCAAACATCATAAAATCATCAAGTAAAAAGTCACATTGTGCCCACATTACATGTCTACAAGATTGTGGAACAAAAAAATCCCCGAGTGTGATGTCAACGTGAATGCCAAGGGGCTCACATTAGTGGGATGGCATGGAGATGGTGATGTTGTTAACACTGTGGGTTTAGCGGGTAGCAACAGATACAGCTGCTCAAACAAAAAATGGAGAGTATATATCTTTTCTGCAGCTGTGGTGTAAATGAGAGGACCTGCTGGGATGTATTTTTATGATACTGATGATGATGATACATTTACGCACATGCACACAAAATATTCTCACCTCATTATCATGTGGTGGAAGTTGGTAGAGGAGCTGCTTGATTCTAAACTTCTCTCCCGGACTGTTAACATAGGGGGTCTTATCCTCTGGCAGACAGGAGAAATACAACTGGACCTGGGGAAAAGATGGCATCGAGCATTTGGATTAGACATGGGAGCACCTCAAGACAAGGGGCCAGGGTTTTGTTACACTGCTGAAAGACATTTTTAAAAAACAAAGCAAAAAACATGTTAAGCTGAAATGAAAGCTTCACTGAAGGCCCACACAAGACAAATGAAACCTTTCTAAATTAAATATTTTCAAGCATGTGCGGTCATGAATCTGAACATATAGCGGTGTTTTTGTTCCCAGGGACGTTGAGAAGCTTTTTTTAAACCGAATTTTCATCCGTGGGATTGCAGCAATATATTATTGTTATGATCTTGGACAGAACAGCCCATATTTATGAATACAAATTCTTTTCCAAGGAACCAAAGAACAAACACATCAATTTGGGATGAGACACATTCTGGGACAGCTCTACGTGAAACGTATGGAAGACTGACTTTGTGGAATCAAAAGTGTTTGCTTGTGTTTTCCTGACCCCCAAATCAGCTTTAATCAATCAATGATCTCATCTCAATGATGATCTGATGACAAGAGGAATCATTTTCTTCATAAATCTGGACTTAACCAGTCAAAACAGGTCAACAGGTCAAATCAGTTTAAAGATTGTATTTTTCCACTCATATGCTCGTCTCTATAGGGACAGGACAAAGCAGCCTGTGACAGTGGCACTTTGACCCTTGGGGCTGACCACTGAAAACTAAACTTTATGAGGAAGGGGCTATTACAGCAGGCTAGATAAAGAGGTGGGATGTGCTCGTCTTGTGTGTTGGGGGGGCTTCCTGCAGCTTTAGCCGTCTAGAGGGGGTCTAACAGCAATTTACCCTGACAATCAACCCAACGTTTGCCCCCCACCATAAATTATGCACATTTTCATGCTGCTATTACCCCTCATCCAGCTCCCTAGGGGCTGGGGAACAGTCAGCTATGACCCAGGCCCTATGTGTTTCTCCACTGTAATGATGACCCATAATACACGGCCCATTCAGGGCAATGGCTGCAGTAAAGACATTACAGTTGACCCGTGCATTTCCAAAACAAAAGGCCCCGCATGTTTGGGATTTAAGGTTTTCTTTTGCTGTGAGGCCGTCTTTTTCTTGCCCATCTCCCCCCTCATTACTTCCATGTGTGTTGTTTAACAAGGGAAGTGGGATGGAGAGACATGCAAAGGAAGAGAGAAACACAGCCAGAAAAGAGGGGAGAAAATGCAGCAGATTTGGGAAAAGTGCCACATCACACTGTCTGCCCCACGGACACAACTAACAGCTCTGCCTTAGTTTGCGGAGGGGAAAGCTTGTTAAAAAGGCGGCCTCTTGATTCCTCATGTTGCCAGCAGCAGAAGCCTCGACCCACCAAGTCCTTCACTTAACAGATCCCTGATAATCACGAGCAGACTTTGCCATGCCGCAGTTTGTAAATAAAAGCGCACACATCCTGACTGTTAAGTGGCTGCCTGGTAGAGCCTGACAAGTCTGCCTCAAACAAAGGGACCAAGCAACAGTTTTATGAAATATATTGTCTTGTCCCATAGGTGCCATTATTCAGAGACTGTAGTTGGTATGTTATTCACCAGTGTGCTGAATAGCATTTATCTGGGCCAAGCAAATGGGCTGGAAGGGAGTTAAAATCAGGTCAGAGCTGTTTTTATTCACCGTCAGGAGGATACACCATTATTCGCTGTGGTGATTTGGGGGAATAATGGTTGCGAACCAATGAAAAAGGTACCACAATTAAAGAGAACAATATCAAGCTGTAAGTTTTCTTTGTATAGCCTAGATTCCCAAAAAGTTGGGACGCTGTGTAGAAGATACACATTGAGACACTAATTGGGATATGAAATTGTGATTAAAAACGGTTTAAAGACAATACTTTTAAAGTTTTACCTCATCAACTTCTCAGATTTTTGTAAATATATGCTTATTTTGAATTTGATGTCAGCAACAAGGGGCAACAAACAGACTAGGAAAGTTCTAATGCACAAACAAGACGGGACATTATTTGAGTCTTATGCACTAGCTCAACCTTTTTAGAATCAAGGTTGGTTTATGAGGCAAAATTCTTTCTCAGTTTATTTAAGCTCGGTTTGGAAGGCCTTCATGAATTTCATGAACAGTCCCAATGAGAATTACTCCATCCTAAGCGTGGTTTGCTCACCTGTTCAGGTCTAAGGCCGGGTGGTACCCAGGCATACTCCTCCAGCGCACAGCCAGAGTCATCATCGGAGGTGGAGCTGCGCTGGAAGCCAGAGGTCAGCTTACTGACTTTGTGCTCCATCATCAAGTCTCGCTGGCGTGCCCCACCCTGGAAGCCAGCCGCCGACACCGCCGCACTCGCCAGGCTCATCAGACGCTCTTTTTACTAGACAGGCGAAATGGAATGGAATGGAAAAGACAGGGGAGAAAAGAAAGGAGGAATTGGGGTGAAGATAGGAGGCGGAGAGGGGATTGAAACAGACATAAAACAGAATCTTGGTTAACAAGCCATTGCATCAACCAACCCCCACATAATGCTATCCTCACACCATCTAATCCAGTTCTCTCATGTCAGCGCCATTCCGCTGAATGTTAACCACCGGCTGAATCACACCATCACTGTCTCTTTCATGAGGCCCACAGCCCCCTTCAAAAGCCAATTATGGCATCTGAGCAAGCTTTTCTTGGTTCGCTTCTGGTGATGAGTCTACTTCATAAAGACACTCACAAAGAGGACTGTACCCTTTCACTGCTGTTGTGGTGGCAGTTAAACATGTGCCCTCCTCATGTGGCTTTTGAGGATGTAGAGACCATTAGGAAATTCCGAGAGCTTCATGAGGTGACGTCCAATCTCATCATAGTGACAATAACAAGCAGTTTGCTATTCATAAATACACGGTGAATTCAGAGTTACTTATATGTTTGCCTGGTCTCGGGCAATGTTTCAAAGACCTCACATTCCTTTCCTACACTGTAATTCAGTTTGCCATCAACTTAAAAGCAAGAACAACACCAGACGCTGCCTGTTAAATCTTTAGGTTCCACCTTATCTGTGGAGCTGAGGTCTGAATGAGTCAACCTGTTGAGGTGCTACATCATACTATGTCCCAAGAGGGGCCACCACGTGGGATCTGATGCTGACTTGATCAGTTGAGCCTGTGGTCTGTATAAACACAAGCCTGGCCTTAGACAGGGCCACCATATGGGGAATGTCCACAATCCTGCTCTGTCCCTTCATCTCCGCTTTTTTTCTTTGGGCTGTTTGTTTTCCAACCTGCTGCAGTGAGTGTCTGATCATCCTTTCATCTCTTAGATGGACAGAACAGTGCTAGACAGGTGAAGTGGTTGGACAGGGAGAGATGGATGGATGGATGGATGGGGTCGACTGACACTCAGTTGGACATTGACAATGCAACAGAAGGAGGAAAATAGAGCAAGGGGATCAAAGAAAGTGTTGACCTATGTGTGTGGTGGTCATAGTCACTGATGCCTCTTTACAGATCTACATGATTGTGGTGGTGCAGTAGTAAAAAAAGATAGAACCAGATAAACAAGGGCATATTTTGATGAAATAAAATAAATCATTGAATTACTTTGGAGCAGCAGCCAATGAAGGCACAAATGACCATTAGAAGTTGATGGTTGCACAAGACCAGAAGAACCATTGAGTCAGCAAGCTGATTCAATCAAGTCTGTTAAATTAATATCATGTTTGGTAACATTAGCTACAATGCTAATGAGGCTGCAGTAACAAAACCCCATAGTTTATTTAATAGAGCAGGAGTTCATGTTATTGCTTTTGCATTATGTGAGTTACATTTGTTCTTTTAGAAATTGCATCACTTTAAGTCAGGGCTGCCCAAAGTGGGGCCCTTGGGCCAAAGTTGGCACTGACATTAGATTGAATTTTCATTAAAAGTAAGTAATAATGTTTATGCGCTTTGATTCTTTATGAGGTTAAAAAACTGCTCTTTAAATATGTATTATTTTTCAGAATCTTTACGCAGGAAGTCAATCAATTAAGGAATGGTTCCATGTACCATTTTGGATCTAAACAATACAGTTCAATGGTTTTTTGCTTTTGGCCCCTGACACACCATTAAGTGTCAATGTTGGCCCTTTGAAGGGAAAATCTTGCACACCCCTGCTTCAAATAATATATTAGCATCAAAAAAACAATGTGACAAACTGGGGAGTCAGTTTTCTTGTATTATGTGACAATCTGAGTTCAAGTTTGTGAAGCAGCTCAAATCTAGTAGCTAATTTTGAAGAATCGTCAGTCAATAATTAAATCACTTCATTCCCTGAGCTGCCGTAAGCTCTACAGGACCAAGCAGACACAGAAATGATGAATGCGTGTCCAGTTGTGGTCATTTCTCACAGGCCACGGGCTCTAGCTGAGATCAAATGGGAGCCCAGCCAGCGTCCAGCAGCCTGGCCCTTACACCACCTCCCCCCATGCCTCCACCCCCTATGGCCAACAAGGGCGCGGAGGGCCGTGGAGAGACAGCTGAGAAAACCAGACACACTCGAGTGCGGCCTTTGAACACCGGCGTGACAGTAGAGGGGCCTGAAAATCTGCGCTCTCTCCTGGAATGATATATATGCCCGGCTGCCCCTGGGAGTGTGCGGCTCCTATGCATGCATAAAGAGGGAATGCACATACTTGTGCTTAAGCGTGCAGGCATATAGACACAGCAACATAAACACCCTGTCAGAATCAGCTGTACGCATCCAGCTTCTCTGTTAGCCACAAATCTTTCTGAGATAGCGGCACACAACACCCTCATGTGGATGATTTACTGCTGCTCTCCCGGCATGCCAGGCCAGGGCAGCTACTGACCATTTATATCAACTCATCTTCCTCAAGGACAAGACAAGCCCGCGTGGCCTCGCTACTGCCAGCCACTGGCATGCCCTGCAGTAGATTCATGGGCTTCTTTTGGCATTTGTTGATTGTACAACAAAGTGTCAAGTCAGGCGGATTGGCTTATGACACGTCCCATTAAAGCTGCCTGATGTCCCGAACAATGGCACCTTTGTGAAGGAATCCACTGAAGGCCTGTTCCATCAAGAGCCTGTTTATCAGCCTATAAGTCTTTTTTTTTCTCTCCTGAAGATGTGGTGTGTTATCTCCTCATGCATGACAGTTAAAGCCTTTAAACCCAGATAACCTGTCTTCAGATGAGAGACGGCGAGAAATGAGACACTCTCCTGTTCTTTTTCGCATCTATTGACTTGCAAATGAGACCAAAATAACCTGCAAAAATGTGGCCTTGTTTGAGAGCGGCTTGGGTTTCACGTGGGAGATAGCTAACTATAGGCAGGTTCTGTCAGGAGCCCAGAGACTTCACAGTCTCCCAGCTTTATCAGGCACAGACTCACGCTCGCTCGCGCGCTACATTTGTTAGAAAGATGTTTGCTTTCGCATGTTGGCCGAGCCTCTGTGAAGATGTATCACACAGCCAAACCTGACTCACAGGAATGTCAGGCTTGATCTTAGGCCAGGCCGAGACGGAGGAGTAAAGAATACACGTGACTTGATGTTCGGCAAAGCCCCTTCCACACACAACCACCATCTGCTTGGATGCTAATTTTTCCTTTAGATGTCACACAGCTAATTTCCTCTCTTTCCACTTTGCTTCCCTAACTTCCTGAATGACAGAAGCGGCAAGCCAACTAACTCAACCGAGTTTATACTGACTTTCTTGCCAAGTCACTGACTCATCACTTGTGCTGGCTTTTTAAAGTTCTTCTCCCAACGAGGGGTCTATGGTTTGTGAGATTAGTGTTGTACTCTCCCCCCTTCTCACTCTTCCACTTCCCCCCTTGCACTGCCCTCCTCCCACACTAGCCAGACCCCTGCAGTCCTGAATGTTTAACAGCCCCTCACTCTTTTGTAAAGGTGCTTGTTAACATGGCTTTGGGAGCTGCAGGCCTGCATATCTTGACTGATCTGCCCACACAGTGCCAGAGGGTGGTGGTGGTGGTGGTGGGGGTGAGGCTAAAACGGGGGGAGGACTGACATGTATGAAAATGTTAATGTGTCTTTTTCAACAAAAGAGAGATGAAGTAAGTCAAGGCAGGTGAGAGAGCAGAGCTGGAACAAACGCTCGCTTTGAACGGTTTTCAGTGACTCAAGTTTTTCAAGACATCCCACAAGATATTCTGAATGAATGAAGCGGCCTGTCTGGTCGAAGAACGTGCACAATGGCTACAATAGTCATGTGAACAAGTAGGTGCAAACTTGATTCATTAAGGGACAAATTATTCTCCCTTAAGAAATCACTTTACAGAATACAAACCACTCACAGGACCTCATACCATGACCGACCAATCAATATTTCCATCAGTGAAACTTTTATTCACCGCCACTTTAACCAGAGTCCCCCCCACAAAAAGTCCAGACACTGGAGCATTGGATTAACAACCCTTGAGAGAGTGCACAGGAAAAATAAGCAGCTTCTGGTCTGAATTACTGTCTATATTCCACTAGGAAGTGGATGATGGACATGCACACAACCCAACACAGTGCTCTCTGTCAGTCTGGACCCGGGCTGACATGTTTAACTTGGCTCACGCGAGGTCGGCATTGCAGGACAGGCTCGACTTGAAGAGAAAAACAAGATTTTCTGTTCATAGGTCCCTGCTTATTTGAGCTTGGACTCAGACAAATCTGTTTCTGTGTCTGACAAGACGTGTCTGAACTTTAGATTTACGCGGCATATTATTGCGACCTCGTATCCCAGTGTACATAAATATATTCACATGACTTCCCATAAACCAACTGAGATCTGAGACGCAACACTTTGGATTAATGGAGTTTCTGTCTGCGGAAGATTCAAATCCAGTCAGTTAGGCGTAGATGTTGCTCGAAAGTCCGAGTGACAAGAGAGCCAGAGAGGAGCTTGTTTTTATGCAGTGTCGAGGTGATACATGGCTGGAGTTTGGTCAGCTTATTGAGGTCTCTTTTTCATGGATGGGGGAGTGTTTTTCCAAGACCAAATGGATGGGAGTGAGATCCCCACTGAGATCTACACTATGGAGACCACCTGCATGCGCCAGCCAGACTGAACTCAACACACACGTGCTGCTGTCGCGTAGCAGACACCAAACACATTTACATCCCAGTGTACTCAGTTTGCAGTATAAGGGATCAACTCTTTGATCGTTCACACAGCCTCAGTGGGAAAAGAGTCATTCTAAAGGGTGAAGATCTAACATTACACTAAGGTCCAGGTATACATGTGATGTGATGTATGTCATCATGCAAAATGCAGATGAATAATTAAACTACTCTCCCATTAAACTAAATTATCCAACAGATTTCAAATACATTTTTTAAAAGTCTGAACTCTGCACTTCAGGAAGCTTGTTCCATCTAGCAGCAGAGGACTTTCAGAAGTTCAGGATGAGTTATGGTGCAATGCGTTAACATCTCCACTTGTTCAAGTAGTTTTTTCTGTCAGCAAAAACAAAGCAAATTCCACAGAAAAAAAAACAAAAAACAGATTACATCTTCTTACCTCAGCGTAGGCCAACTCTCCTGAGGCGAGCAAGAAAAAGGATCTTATCACCACCAAATCCAGTCCTAGATTCCTCTCCAGCCTCTGGGCTCCATATCTACGCAAGATCCTCCGAGCTCTAATTCCAGGACAGAAGCAGTCAGCCTTCTCTATCAGTGCTGTCAGCGCAGTAACAGCCCATATCAAAGCTAAGACTGTAAAAAGTCAGGGAGATGTCTGTCTGAGGGTGTGGGAGAGAGTGTTTGAGAGGGGTGTGTGCTCATGAGTGTGTACATGGAGCAGCTCAACCAGATGGTCATCCCACCCTTGTCTCACTCACTCACCCTCCACCATTCCTCCTCCTCCTCCTCCTCCTCCTCCCCCCTCTCCCAACACAGCCCTCTTAACCTCAGCCCGGCCCCTTAACCCTCAGAGCAGCCACTCACGGCACAGGCTCTCCTCTGCTGACCCTCCCCTCGTACTTCAAACATATGCTTCCAAATGAGAACCACCGGTAGAGCTCCAGCTCACAGGAACTGCACTTTTAAGTAGCACGTCAGTGATGGCGGAGCTCGTTTTACCACACCGACCGCCCCATCTCTCCCCAAGAGCTTTCACATGGCATTCCTCTTTCTCCTTCCCTATCAGCAGCTCAAAGATGTGGGGAAGGTGGTGAACAGTTACAGTCAGGCTTTGGTCTATCTGGTGGTTTGTCTCTCTCCACTCTCTCTCGCGCGCTAAAATGTCACTAAGTTACAGAGAGCCATCTGCTAACTACAGCTTCATGATTACAGAGTGATTGTTGGACCAAATGGACAAAAGATGCTTTATTTATCCCGCTGCAATAAAATTACTTCCTCTTTGGCTCAGCCTCACATAACCCTTCCTTCTAACTGAGCATGATGTCAGCAAGTCTATCCGAGGCCATCTAAGAGGCCTTCCGACACATGAATCACACAGGGCCTATACAAAGAAATGACTTAAACCACAAAGCTGTTATTATCAGCTTAACGTGTCTGAGTGAGCGTGAAAGATGTCCAACTTTTTTCAGCTCAACTTTGATTAGACAAGTGCACAATGCAGCTGCATTATGGGAATCTGTGCAGTCACAGTGTAATGCAGTGATGCAAGAAGTCCTCAGGTCCTTTCTTCAGGTAAAAGTACTAATACCACACTACAAGTAAAAGCCCCTCAAGCAGTAAAATGGTCTTTTGTGTGTGTTGCATTTGCCTGCTGTAGTTGTTAAAGGTCGAGCTCATTTGAACTACTTTGTATAATGTTGGGGAGTTTAACCTACAACAATGCGTCACATTCTATAAGATCATCACGTGTGTTGTGTCGCTGTCCTGTGACAACTTCACATCTAAAAAAAGTCAACTTTTCATGGGCACAGAAAAAACACTATGTTTTCAGCTTTGTGGCCATGCATCAAAAATGGTTTTTAAATAGTTTATTTGGCTAAAGAAGTAAGACGATTTCAAAAAACACAAACAAGAATTCTAAAATTCTAGTTCATTTGGAGAGGCATTGGTTTGACTATGAACTGAAGAGTAAGGATAAAGTTGCACAAAAAGAAAAACATTAGAGCAACGTACAAGCAGGCTTGGAGAGTGACGGAATACGTGTGACAGGATATTGTAATTAGGACACAAAATAAATACTGTATTCTGGTAAAGTAACAGAAATAAAATATGTAATTAGATTATAGATACATTCAGTAAAAAATGGGGATTACTAACAGGATTACAATTTTAAAATAAAGATTGATATACTGGTCTAACTAGTTTAACTGACATACTTACTCTTGTCTTTATTTGCAAATGTTTGGCATTGAACTAGTCCAAAAGTAAGAGAAAGTAATCGAGTTACATGGCTTTAATATGTGATTCTATGTAATACAGTACTTGGTCAATGTACTGCTATAAGTAAATCCACAACAAGTTAGTCACTATTAAAGCTAAATGTCACAGTTTCAATTTCCTCGGATGTTTTGACTGTTGTTCAGACAAAACAAACTGTTTTAATAAATTAACTTGGACTCCGGAAACTTATTTGGCTTTTTTAATTTCAGCCGTCATTCAGCTGTATGTATCTTCACATCCCACACATGAAAAACTTGAATATTCAATGTCTATTAAAGCAAACTTTCCACAGAGGATCATCAACACACTGCTATCTTTGGATAACATCCAAGCTTCCTGTTTGCCTTGACGGCGTAGTGGTGCTGTAGGACAGGAGCTAAAATTACAGGCGTGTTCCATGAAGCCTACATGTACATATCCGCCCATCCAGTGAACCTCCACAGAACGACGCAGTTGACCTCTGCCTCTCCTTCACCTCTGCAGGAATGTCAGAACACGATTCTCTTCCTGTTGCCCCCGAAAAACAAAAGTGACCTATTCAGGTCAAACTCTGGCAGTTGCACCTTTTGCATGCTTTTGCGGCTGTTCGGTTGGAAAGTCCAAGTGCTACTTTCTCCCGAAAGGACATGTTTTACAGGGGAAATAATTGTGTGTAAGAGAGGAGAGTTCAAACGTCCATCCTTTTCAACACAAGGTTTTGCTGCAGAGGGTTAACATACTTTAAGACTGTAAAACAAAGCAGTAGAACATTTTATTGGGAGGTAAGGAATCTATTAAACAGCTAGAATTGCTTTCTTTATTATCATTTTAGCAGCTGCTTAATTTTGTGGAGGTGACGTCAGGGTGTAATTCTGTGAACAAGCACACATGCGTGAAGCATTTACACTGCGGGGTTTTTATGTACAGGCTGATATAACAAGGTTCACGAGGGTTGAGACTATTATGTAGCAATGAAATTGTTTGAAAGAAAGCGATACAAATGGAACAAGCACTGAACTGATACGTTGAACTCCAGTGGAACATCGCTGTCTGCCTGCTGACTGGAAAAAAAAAGTTCTTTAACCCTTAAAATATCAGCCAAAAAAGAAGGGCAAAAACATTCCTACTCAGCTCACCTGCACATGACTGACAGCATGTGACAGATTGGCATTTATTCCATCCTCGGCCTGCCTACACACACCACACATTCGCACCATAGTGTGATGTGAAATATCAGCGTGGGTGGTGAATGCTGTCATTTAAATAAGTAAATTATTTATCAAATAAAGCAGCTTTGATGGATGGATATTCCTATCCACTGAACGGGGAAGTTAAGGGAATGTATCTAAAACAGAAAAAATGTGACTGAAAAGACTGATGATTGACGTTGGAGGACTTACAGACGTCTGCACGGTGAAACAACCCTAAAATGGGTGTGAGGCCAAAGCCATTGTGGCAGCCAAGGCCAGAATGGAGAGGTGCCCCAAACCTCAGGCCTTTGTGCTGGTCCTAAAGACTCCGCACACTGATCGATTAGCAATTCTTAGAGGGGACGGACGACACACACAGCATCCTGCCTTTGAGGGGGCATTCATGAAATGCAAAGCTACAATGGTAAACTAATCTAGACAGAAGCTGCAGAGCCTATTCAGAGTAAACAGAATTGTGGATTGAATTTATAGTTTATTTTTATAAAATGTCCGAAAAGTTTGAAAAACACTATTCACAGTTTCCCAGAGCCCCAAGTTACATCTTAAGGTTATTTCTTCTGTCCAACCAATAGTCAAAAACCCAAAGAATGTTCTCTTGATACTTTTTTACTTTTCTTTTTATTAAGCATAACTGATGGGGAGAAGCAGAAAATAATTACATTTAAGAAGGTGGAACCAACAAATGTTTGACATTTTTGCTTGAAGAATTACAAGAACAATTAATCGATTATCAAAAACGTTGGAAACTAACAGACAAATTGATTTATTGGCTAATCGTTGCAGCTTAAAAGTTCAAAGAATAATCCGCGGCCTTTGACAATGAACTAAGCTAAGGGCAATTATTCAAAGGCGTCTGTGGAACATCTTTAGTCTCTCCTGTATCAGAATAACAACATCCCAACACTCATTCTGAGATCGCACAACTCTAAAGTTAGAAGTTGCCGGCTGCACAGTTCAAGGTTCGTCCTCGGATGGTTGAATAATATTAAGTTGGACGAGTCATGCATCCCTGACCTTTGACCCTCAGAGAGCACCAGATGACCCATAAATCTATGTCCCCGGGGGCTTTACTGCCCATTCCCCTGTCATAGCCACAACGATCTGAACAGCACCTCACACCTGGTCTGCACCTTCTCACCGCTGTAAAAAAAAAAAAGAAAGAAAAAAAAAAAAAGCGGTGAGGTACTCCATGACCAGCATGCCCCGACAACGACAGGACAGGGATGATCATCATCAGAACCAACGCCCGACGATAAAACTGCATTCTTTCCTGGTCCGAACACGTCCTTGAAGAGGGGCACCCGTAAAACAAAGCGTCTTGTCGAAGCTGCACCTCACGGTAAGCATATAGAGACGGATCCAGCATGTTTAAATGAGACAAATTTGAGTCCCCAGAAATGCCATGAATTGGGGCAAAGGGAAGGTCAGTCTCTAACTCACCGTCACTGATGACCATTGTTAAGAGCAGCTCTCACTTGTTTGTGAGCTACCTTCTAAAAAGTAGGCATTCTCAAGGTTTAAATGACCTGCCAGCGGGTATTAGCAGGACACAGGCCAAACAAAAGCCTCAGTTATAAAGGCCAATAAAAGCCTATCACTCTACTGTAACAACAATCCTTTTTTACGCCTTGAAAGAGGGAGCAAAAGGTCAACTGGTGGAGCAGTCAGCGCATTGATATTGACTTAGCTAGATTGGCGCTGACAAACTCAGGTCAGACTGTGGGCTTGTTAGCCCTATAACCCTCACATAACCCCTTTTACTGTTTCACTCTGACACATCGGAGGCAGCTGAGGGCAAGGCTAAGATCCTAGCTAAGTTTCTGACGAGACATTTGTAGAAATTAAAAGAGGAAATACCTGATCACGTGACACTCGCTAAAGATCAGGCGTGTCTCAAGAGCGCTGAGTGGGAAAAATCAAAACGAAAAACGTGGAAAGGATTCGCGATTCATCACACTGAAATGGTAATGAGATATGGTTACATGTGAACTTCTCAACTCCGACGGAAAATCTAATTTTCTGTCTTGCCAAACGGCAACAACAAAAAGGTCATAATCCATAAAAGTCCATCACCAAGCTGTCTGCGTTTGATTATCAAATTAAAGTATGTAATGCTGCTGAATAAAACCAACAACTTATTACATGTTCAGAAGATGATGTCAGTCTGGATGGCTCCGATTTCATGGAAGCAATCAACAAACATAATACTTATCAGCCCATTTATTTCTGCTTTATTTAATTTGCTGTAGCCCCGTTGTGTCACGTATGATGTAATACAACACGAATGTCCAGTGTCCATGGAGTCATCGTGACATAACACGGACTCTGCCGAACAAAGCTTGCGGTGTCAGCACACAGGTCGCTTCCCCACTTTTTTTTTTTCAAAAGTACACCACTGTCTAACCGCTTCGCCAAACATCGCAGAGATGTACGATCGGACCAGCTCATATTTCACCCTCAATTTGACACCCTCTCACCTAGTTGTAAAAGCCGGACCTCATTGGGAACAATGGGAAGTGGAGCGACAGAGCTCCTGGGGCTGTTAAAGGGAGGAAGCCCCTTTATTTGAGGACACTATAACTCAACAAAAGCCTGTGGCTGTCTGCACACAGAGCGGGCCGAGGATGAATGAGGCTGCTCTTACACTACTCACTTGCGCTGACAAAAGCGCCGGATCAGCAAAGGCCGAAGCCTGTCATGTGTGGTCTCCACGGACATGCCGGGGAGAACATAGACATAAAAGGTACAAACCGGTCCCATTGACACCTCAAACCAAAGAGTGTAAGCATCTTCATTTGCTCCATCATTTTATTTCTTCACTTTTCTTGAATGTTTGAGCCTCACTGTGTAGAATAAATGCGTTTGCAGAGTTTGACCCTAGAAGGCTGTTGTCATGTTCTCAGCTGAGAGTTTAACTTTTCTCTGTACTCACTGAAGATTTTAAGAGTCTCTGAACATGATTTGTGACACCACATATAGTTTGTAAGGCAACGACGGGGCCTCATTTATAAAGCGGACGTACCATCAACTGATCTTAAGCAAAAACTTATGCAAGTGTGAAGTAGTTATTTATAAAAGCTGAAACTGATCTTATCTTGTCTCTAAGCACAGTTTAGACTTGATGTAAATGAGCTTCCTGCTGGTTGTATAAGGGTATTGCAGTTGGGGATGAATACACATCCGATGCCTGCGGTGAACTGTGCGTGAGCTTTATGAACAGTTTGCAGTGGCCTGTTAGATATCCAACATGTCAGCAACATGTCCCCGAGCCCCTAATCTGGGGATTTTTGTCAGCGACAGCAAGATCAGGGCTAAAATAAGGTGCCGTCAATCTAAGATAAATTGTTACCGACTAAGTTCAAGGATAAATCTAAGAATATTTTTACCCAGTCAAATAGTCAACAAAAAGGTGTGATGTGGAAACTTGAAGCCTCCAGTGCGCATACACTGAGAATGGACTTTCCAATGAATTAGGAGACATCCAGTGTCCAGCAGCCAAACTTGGGAAATTAATTCTTAATGAAAGAAAAGGAAAAGGTGTTGCTTCAGTTATTTTTATTCAGCAAAAGCACCACTCTCATGTTTATCTTTATACATGTGTGGAGGCGATCTTTCATTTTTTTTCAATGACCAGGAAAATGGTCAGCTTTTCCCTGTAAAAAGGTTTGATCACTCTTTTTGAAACAGCCCCCCGTCAATGTCCAGGTCTAACACTTATGACCCCCCAAGACTCAACAACATTTTCAGCTCATGACATCACACTTTCAGAAAGTCCAACTCACACACCACTTAAACCTCACACCTCACACATCTGGGCTTTTCACCTCAACTTCAACTAAGTTCAACCGTATACCCTTCACATGGCAAGAAAACTATTTCCTGTGTGTTTCCAGCCCCCGGGGCTCGAACGGACACATGAATGAGACCGCGGTAACAAAACAGGCAATAATCGGGCGTGAGCGCTACGAGCGAGTCCGTTTGGAAGGAGAGGATGTCACCTGAAAAAAAAAAAATACAAAAAAAATACAGAGAAAGTTGGCAATTCCCACAACTGGAAGCATTTTCGTGCAGCTTCAAAAGGCAAAACCATGGAATCCAACAATACTCTGAAACAGTTAAGAGCTGCTCAGTCAGGATCCCACTAATGATTAACATTCCTGGAGAAACACTCTGTTACAGTCTTTTTAGAGCATTCTAATTAAACACATGCTCCAGTGCCACAGCACAGAGGGAACTCTTGACGACTGAGAGCGGGGATGCGTCTTTCCAGCTCTGCTTAATTGGACACAATTTAAGTCATTAAGGTGGTAGTAAAAAACAGCAAAAAGAGCCGAGGAGAGGCCCAATGATCTCCCCTGCAAGGCTCCCTGCTGCTCTGATGTTGTTGACCCTTTCACCTCCGCTACAGAAAAAAAAGATCTAGACCCACTTTCATCATGAGATGTCTGATTGGAGATTAATGGCTATACCGTGAAAACGGATTGATACTGGTTGAACTGCATATGTGTTAGTGTCTGTGCCTCTGAACCGGACAAAGAGGCTATACACGTATGGAGGTCCCACATCGTGGGAGGCAAACCTATATCTGATTAGCTATGCATCTGTTTTCCACATTGAGTTGCCTTTCTCTGTGTTGATATATTGTCTATAGATGTATTGCTGAGACACGATCTTTTTTTGCAGCTGTAAGTAGGTGATGGGTGGGAAATCAGGATGGAAGAGTTGGGAAACAAATGTATTATTTAACTCTTTAAAAAGATTGCTGGCATAGTTTGGCAAGACCGAGTACGGTCAGATGATTGAAACATTCGTCTCGTCTTGTCGCGTTTTTCACTTTTTGCACTTGTTGTACCATCTTAGGTCAGTTCTAGTTTATCAAACTAAAGGGGCGTACTCAGATTTGTTTTAAAAAAAGTAAGAAGAGCAGCGCACAGAAGGTTGCGATGTATTTACGGTGAGGAGAGCGCACTTTCGCCCCTCCTGCAACACCCACCAGTGTTCTAGGAAGTTGAATGAAGTTAAACATCCAAATGTGGTTCAGCATGCAGGGTTTGTTGGCTGCTTTGGTCACAGAAGGGGCCAAAAACCACATTTTCATGTTCTTAAATATTGTCGCCGAGAGTAGACTGAACCGAGAAGGCAAAACATTTATCCCACTCTCTCTTTCTGTACCTTTCACAATTTTCGATATTATTTCTACCTAATTGATGCAAAATACCTATATTTTTAAAAAGAGTGTCTGTGTGTGTGTGTGTGTGTGTGTGTGTGTGTGTGTGTGTGTGTGTGTGTGTGTGTGTGTGTGTGTGTGTGTGTGTGCGCGCGCTTGTGTATTCAGGACTAGTGAGATCCAATCTGAAGCCCTCTGCAGGCCTCACTCCAGTTTGTCAGATATACGGGCCAGACATGGGGTCAGTAGTGCCTGGGATCTGTGTGCGAGTGTGTACGCATGTGTGTGTGTTTTGGCACGGTGATATGTGTGCAGTGGAAAAAAAGACACAACTGGCTTCCTTATCACCCCCCAAATTAAGGATACCAGTCCTCCAGGGCTGAGCTTATTCTTAGAAACCTTGCCTGTAGTGCGTCTGTTTCTGCCAGCATCAGTGTGTTATTTTTGGAGCTGCTAATACTGAGGTCACTAATGACACCAAAACCAATTTTAAGTCAGCATCACTGGCCAGCATCAAGGAACATGTGACAGAGCGGGAATACATGCTGTGTGTTACAATAATAATAATAATTATTATTATTATGATAATAGTACATTTCCATAAAGTCTGAGATGCCTTTTTATTCAAGTTATATTACTTTCCAGGATCATAAAACATTCTCCCCGAAGCGTCAGATCTGTGTTTGCTCGCAGACAGGACACAAACGCACAGATGTGCACATCTGTTGAGCCACTGCTCTTGTTTTCTTTGGGAGCCCAGCCCCTAACAGGAAGACAACGCGAGCACAGCAAACACAAACCCGACTCTTTGAACCGGCCTCTCACTAGGAGCTGCCGTCAGGTTGTTGTGGCCAAATGAACTTTTTCTGTGTCAGCTCAGTGGGCCCATTGTGGGCCTCAGGCTGCTGCTCTGCAAGACATGTCCTCAGTTAGCCTTTGTCAATATTGACCCATCCGTATGTTATCCCACAACACCTACCTTCACTGTGATGTATGGCTATATCTGACAGATAAGAACACATTCCTCTGTGTGGAGAGATGGACTATAAGAGATTACGAGGTAGCAAATACCAAACATAAATCCAGTGATAGTGAGCTTCATGAAATCTGTCACGTGTCACAGTAAGTGAGGCAATGTGGGAGAATACGCTGGAATAGAAAAATAACATTTAAATACCTTTTTTTTTTTTACAGAAACAGTTGTTTTACTGTTCAATACCTAACAGGTTGTCATTCAAAATAAGGCATCCTGAATATATTTGCATTATTTATGTCGAGTTATATATTGTATTTGTTATTTATTAAATCTGATACTTTTAGAAGCTCTGATTTTTGGAACAGAACAGAAACTAAATGTATGTTGAAAGCGAAAATTGATGTATTTGGGAGCTTATCTGCAGTGCTTAAAACAAACATCGGTCATAAATGATAGAATTCTTTTTACGTAGAATAAAAACGAATAAATAGGGTGCGATGGTGGCTCGGCAGGTGGGGCGTGCGTCCCATGTGTGTCCTTTGCTCCATGTCATCCCCCTTTTTCTTTTATCCAGTTTCCCGTCATCTCTAAAGCTGTCCTATCAAAAAAAAAGCCATGAAAGGCTTAAAAAAAAAAGAAAAAGCATAAATAATGCTTTATTAATCTCACTATTGATGACCAAATCCCACACATTTTGCTATATTTTAAATACTATACAAGTGCTTTAAAACATGCATAATCTGACTTCATTGTAGGTCCAGACTCTGGTGTCAAAAAAGCTTTTCTTATTAGAGACCTGTACAGAGGGCTGTGAGTGGGTCATAATAATGTAATGTGCATCACCTCACGAGGAATACAAACTTAATGCTTCACATGAAATGATAACGGATGTCGTGTTTAATTATTCATCTAAAGCATGCGCTGCACTACATATCTACTGGTGTACAGAACTCTGGCTCCTCTTAGATGGAAGATCTTGTCAAGGAATTATCTTTTTGAATTAGCAGACGTGAAAAACTCCTCCAGCGAGAAACAAAGAAAAGAAGAGGCTGTTTAAATATTCTCCCCCAAGAGGACCGGTAGAGGATAATGTATTGATTTATTGCTCCGTCTTCCTGCTAATCCCCTTAATGGTGTATTTTGGGAGATATTTTAAACAAGTTATTATAAATTCAGCACTGTGCAATTTGGGAATACGGCCAAGCTCTTAAATTCATATGCAAACCTGATTAATGGCGTAAAACAAGACAGGATCCGAGTTTTTAATGAGTAAATGTTCTGAGAGGGATATCCTGGCAGAAGTCCAGCGGCTGTCCCTGCTGTCTGTAACTGTGACCTTTCTGAAAAATCTCAGGAAATACCTTGTGGTCAGTCCAAGAAGAAAAAAAATCCCTCGCCCTGCAGAGTCCACATTTAAACCCCGTTGACCTTTTTCCATATCATCCACGCTCACTGACTCCACCCCTGTGACAACGCCAACAGAGCTGGAGGAACAAGAGGCACAGGAAGGGGAGGGAGGTGTGTGTTTTGCATATTTCCAGCTGTGGGTCCGGAAAGCTCTAACTGAATCCCCTGTTGTGTCACGGGGGAAATGAGCAGGGCTTTTTAATGACTATCTCAGGCTAATATGTTTTCTTTTGCCCTAGTCCTTGATGCTGCGATCACTCGGATGGATCCCTATGGATGTGGAGGACAAAGGGGAAAACACTGCTCTACGGCAGGCGGCCATGACTTTTCAAAAAAAAAGTTGCTGACACTTGGCATCTCCACATCTGTTATTCCCCTTTATCAAAGACAGACATGTCGATAATTGCCACTTTTGCAGCGCTCACTGCGCCGTGGTTATTATGCAGTGCTCATCCAGAGCTGAGCATCATGCCTATACATGGTGGTGATAATGAAACATGTGTGTCGAGTCTGACTTTCATCATCATGGTGGTCTGATGGTTAGTCCCGCAATTACGCCGTGCGGTTACCAGAGATCTGCCGGGGCATTAAACTCCAGTGTGAGAGCCAAACCCGTTTCCCTCTAACATCATCCTGCAGCTCCTAATAAACAGAGTTGTGCCTGGAAGCGCTAAATCACTAGCTACCTTTAATCACTTTAGAATAATGCCTAGCATGTGGATCCAATGTGTGCCACTGCCACACGCAGAACCCACCGACTCTCATACATGATGCCGTTTCAACCACATGGCATGCGCGGTGTTACAGTTTCTCGCTCAGACAACAGCATCCGCAGGGGTTATCTTGATCTCAACAACCGCAGATGTAACAGTGCCCTAAATTTGACCATCCAGGCCTGCCGTCCATTCGGCCTGCCCCAGTGACCACAGAAACAGGGACCACCGGCGTTTAAACAAGCCATACTTCATCCAGCCTCCTGCCAACCTACCACAAACAGTTTACAGTCAGCGTGCTCTGCTCCCCGGAGTTTGTCTATGGCAACCCGACTCCAGTGCCACATCTCCCCGTCCACAGCCATGAAAGACTGGCCTCCTCTGACAGCTCCTCACAACACACGGCCCTGTGCCGCTCCGCTTTTAGCCCTACTGCGGTGAGCTGCACCACGTCTGGGGATAAAAGGCTGCCAGAGTGTTTGGCTTGCAGGCGATTTACACGGACGCAAGGGTGATTCATTCTAGCTTTGCACAAACAGGCCCCTGTGTACATTTCGCTGGTACTGGGCCTTTTAAATCAACACTGGGGAACGTATACACACGCGCACCAGGATCTACATTCTGCTCATTCACACTCGGCTGGTCGTCTGCCACACGCGCACACTCTCCGACACCTACAGACAGTCACACACACGTATAGGTGAACACTTTGTCTCCGTTCATCTGCTCCTCTCGGACAAAAACACACACATACACACGCACACACCAGGACATGCCACACTGTTTATGTCTGAGACTGGCTACATGTCTGTGATTTACGGAAGAGGATTAGGGCCACACATGAATTTTTTTTGTAGTTCTGACTTTAAAGTCAGAATTCTGAGAAAAAAGTCAGAATTCTGAGATTAAAGTCAGAATTCTGACTTTTTTCTCAGAATTCTGAGATTAAAGTCAGAATTCTGACTTTTTTCTCAGAATTCTGAGATTAAAGTCAGAATTCTGACTTTTTTCTCAGAATTCTGAGATTAAAGTCAGAATTCTGACTTTAAAGTCAGAATTCTGAGATTAAAGTCAGAATTCTGAGAAAAAAGTCAGAATTCTGACTTTAATCTCAGAATTCTGAGAAAAAAGTCAGAATTCTGACTTAAAAGTCAGAATTCTGAGAAAAAAGTCAGAATTCTGAGATTAAAGTCAGAATTCTGACTTTAAAGTCAGAATTCTGAGAATAAAGTCAGAAGTCTGCACATGTAAAAAAATTTTGAGTTCTGACTTTAATCTCAGAATTCTGAGAAAAAAGTCAGAATTCTGACTTTAATCTCAGAATTCTGAGAAAAAAGTCAGAATTCTGACTTTAATCTCAGAATTCTGACTTTAATCTCAGAATTCTGACTTTTTTCTCAGAATTCTGACTTTAAAGTCAGAACTACAAAAAAAATTCACATGTGGCCCTAATCCTCTTCCGTAGTGATTCGTCTCCTCCTCCACCACTCTTGTTGTACACTAATGCAATGGCACCGAATGTGCTAATGTCGTGGCTAGCCTCTCCTCCAGTTGAAAGGTGCATGATGAAGTGCTTTAATGCTGCCAAGTCCTGAATCCTCCAGTCTCTGAAATAAACCATCGACATCACACATTTATTAAAGGGTAACTCCACCTATTTACACATCAAAATGTGTTGACAGGTCTTGGGGGGTACTAATGCATATGTGAAAAAAGTGAAAGTACAGAGGAAGCTGTATGTATTCTGAAAAAATGCCTCCAGCAATCTCACTCAGTGGCTGAGTTGAATTGTGGGTAATGTAGCCACCACGTTTTGAAAAGGATGATATCTCTGGTTGTGCTGAATCAATCTTGTTTTTAAAGGTGCAATTTGGAAGACTTTTAGTGAAAAACATTCACAAATGAACTAAAGTTACCAACAGAATGTGAAGGATAACTTTTCTAATGTCACAACGTCAATGTTCTGTGCTGCAAAGATACCTACTGAAGTAAGCATGCTGATTAGCTTAGCCACAGCCCGTCCAGGTCCATAACCCTTGTGCTAGCAGTGTAATCAGTGCTTCAAGCTCTCAGTCTGGACGGCTGACTGCACGGCTAATTGAGCTAACTAACTAACAGCGGTTACAGTTCGCAGCAGGTAGCAGTTAAGTCATGTGATACGTTGCTTCCTATTTCTTTAGACAAGTGGTCAAGTGATTGTTACATATTGCACTTTAAAAATGTCTATAATGAGTCCAGTGTCATATGAGTGAAGTGTTAGCCAATGGCCTGCTTTTGAAAGCCTGGCACCTACATTACCCACAATGCAACTTGGACACGAGTGAAATCAGTGGAGGAAAATTATCAGATTACATTCAGCTTCCTCTGGATCCACAAAAGCCTTTTATACTAGTTTTTAATCACATACGCATTACTGCAACCTTGAACTATGCAGTAAGTGTTTAATGATGAATTTTTCACCCTTCAACATGTCATATTGGTGGAGATTCCGTTTAAGTGCGCACTTTCACGCGTGAAATTGGCCGAACTTATCAGAACCATGTCCTGGACTATTTCTGATGAGGCCGTCTATTTCAGCTCCTGGAACAAAAATGTTCCTCGGGTGTTATGATTCTATTAATGGCACCTTTGATTCACTTTGATGGTTTTGGAAATGAGACATGAACAAGCACCGCGTGACATGTGGAGCTGCTCCCAAGACACCACTTTTAAATCATTTGCTCTATAAATAACTTAACTTTCTCAGAGAATTCTCACCTGCAGCAGATCAGTGAAAGTAGAAGCTCAGCCCCAAACGCATGCCTGGCCCGCTAGATCATCTAAACATTAAATAACTGCAGCTGTGAAGCATGAGATCCAGATCTCAGCAGCGATACAGTATGTCGATCCAGCAAATAACATTTACAGTAAAAGTAAATTCAATTCAATGATTAGAATTTGTATGAGAAAACAGAACTTGGGTTTTCGCTGGCTCTCAGATGTAGGCCAACATGTCCTCATTCTCCATGTGTGAGCACAGGGTTTAAATGAAAGAGGGGCTGAACAGCTGCTCAAACAACATTTTTTTTAATTACTTTTATTTCGGTGAAATAAGAAACAGTTCATTTTGTTAAGACAATGCTTTCTGTGACTCCTGGGCAGAGCAGGTGTCAACCTCTATTCTAGCCACTAGGTGACACCACCACCTTGGTTCTGTGCTCTGTCCTCCCTGTAGCTCCCCAACCGCTCTGAATACTTTTCCCACTTCCTTTACTGGCCACTGTCCCAAGAGGAATATATATATATATATATATATATATATATATATATATACATATACATATATATATATCTTATACCTCTTGGGCCAGTGGCCAGTTCAGTGACAGGATAGTTCAAGGTATAATTTCATTTCTCTAAAAACCCTTTTTCACTTGTGTTGTCCTGCAGTAGCTCAAATCACTATCACAATATATCCACTGTGCACAAATGGAGAGATCATAGCACCTCCTGAGTCTCTCACCTAGCTGTCAGGACGTCAGGCTGAACCGTCCTGAGCACTCTTGTTTTTGTCAGCTGTGGCCATAGTGACAGATTTCAGGCCAGTCTGACTCTCTGTCTTCTGAGCCAAGTGGGTTTGTCATCCTGTCAGCCCCTGAGAGGGATATGCACGGGACTTAATGGCTCATAGAGATGTTTACTGTGCTCCAAAGAGAGCACAATATTGTCTGAGGCTGCAAGGGTTAAATATAACAAGCAAGTGCTCTTCTGTGCCTTGCAGGTTTAGCACTTTGTACCACAGCTGTGAATGGAAATGTTTGAAACTTGTTTCATTGTTCTGCAAAGGAAAAACTTTATGGCTTTATGGTTTAGCTCTGCGAGAGGTCCGCAAGGACTGATGAATTCACTGAAGCAGCTTGCAGGGATATTTTTATTTTAAAGAGCTGGCTGCACTGTGAAAATATCCATCCAAATATGTCTTTTAGGCTGATGTTCAGTCTTAGAAAGCTTTCACCACGTTTCTGTTCCTTTTGTTAGATTTTTTAATCTAAAAAACAAGGAAAACTGAAAACATCTAAAACATTTCAGGACATAATCTTAGATTTGGTCAGGATGTGTGGTTCCCATTCATTATGGTCATAGTGAGAGTGACTTCTACTGTATTTGGACGAGGGGGTGTGCGATCCCATTCTCCCTCACTCAACAGCACTCTTTGACAGCTATGGAGCCCTTCAGTGGCGGACAAGCAGCGGTCACGGGAGCGCCGACCAGTTGTCACCAAAGTGACAGGCGACAGCTGAGTCCATACATCTGGAGGCCCCGGGGACTCCACACTTCCACCCAGCCCACGTCTCTGACCGAGTTTTTTCAGCGTCAGAGAAAATGAGCTTGCTCTGGCTTCACGCGCAGGGGAAAGTGAAACGTGTCTCTTTGGTGATGATGATGCGTAAAAGCGCAAAGCAGCATCGGAGGACTGGAAGAGTCAAGCCAGTTTTGATGACTTTTAAAGTAGCCAATGACCTCTAGGCTCCCTGTAAAGTCTCTGCCTGTGCAGATGATGGAAGTTGTCTTTTTTTTAACTTTTAAAGAGGTCGATTTAATCCTATACCACTGCACCATTTTGAGAGCGATAAACCTGAAACTAAGTTGAACCACAAGATAGGACAAATAGACCGGAGCAGCAGTGTGAGATTATCTAAAAAAAAAAAAAAAAAACTGCACACACTCTTCAGATTAATGTGCAAAACTGTTTTGTTTTTTGTTTTTTAAATCACTTAATCGCTGGCTCCACTCACCCCCAACGCGTTCAGTCGCGGCACACCGAGTATCCAGAACCAGTATTCCTTAGGCGAGAAAAGCGACTCACGCTGCGTCTCATTGGCATAAGATGAAAAAAAGAGTCCAGCGAGGGTGCACCACTGCGGCAAACAAAGCTTGAACCCCCCCAGAGCTTGTGCAAAGCGATAAGCTTTAAACTCCAGATTCTGGCTGCATCGGTCTGGTCTGGTCTGGTCTGACTTCACCCGCTGTCACCACATCTCACTGGAGCGGCGCACGGTGCGCAGTGTGGTGCTCCTCTCGGCGGCCACAGGGAGATGACATTAGCGTTGCTCCTTGCCCATTGGCTTAAACAAGCAGCCCCCACCAATCCTGGAGAGACGGTGTGGAGCACGGTGGACAAACGCTCCTGTGAGTCTAACTCCTGCTGCTGCTGCTGCTGCTGCAGTGGGGAGTTGAAGAGGAGCTGCTTGGGTAATTTAAAGTGTTTGAAAACTACCAAGTGAGTTAATCTTCCTCTGTTGCCTTTACCTGTAGGCGGGCCTTACCTTTAAATGAACCTTTGCCTTTATACACACTATATAAGAACCCAACAAAAACCTTTGAAACTTTAAAATGTCATGTTTCTGTGTCTTAAATGTTACCCACAATTCAATGACAAAGACTCGATGTCCTCATTTCAACCTCCATCCCCACACACAGCTTGTCATGGGTGGAGAAATAAGATCTCTCTCTCTCTCTTTTTTTGCAAACTCATGCCATCAATATGACATTTTTCACAATGTGCTTTATGTTCTTCCACACAGACCGTGTAACGTTACTCCTGTTTACAGTGCGCCATGAAAGGTAAGTCTATACACTGAAGAGAGTCTCTCGTTCGCCATCCATTGAGTTCAACAAAACGTTCAGGGACGATCAAAGATTTGAAGAGAATGGCCACCACCCATGAATCACAGCTCGAAGCACGACACAACAGTAAAGATGCGTGTTCGTGCTCGTTTGAAGCTTGTTTGCTGCAGATTTTGATGACATGTTGTGCTACGCGTATTTAACTTACTTTGGAAGAAGCAAAAGGAATAAATTCCACCAAGCTGGACAAAAAAGGGAAAATTCAGTTATTATCTACTCAACTTGATGTTTCATAAGTCCACTAAACTTTTCTGGAGCTTCAGCAGCAAAACAACGTTCTCCTTAACAACTGAAGTAGACGGGGAAAACGGAAAAACAGCAGAATAAAAACAGAAAAAGGCTTCATGCAGCCCAAATTGATGTGAGAAGATATAATTTACACCCTTTTTAAAGCCTTAATCGTCGCTGTGACTGCTTCTCTAAAAGCGTTGCGTTGCACCCTGTCTGCAGTGGGTGCGTGAACTCACGACGAGGGTGAAGAGCTCTCTGAGACGAATACGGCTTTCCGTGACATCAAGCGTGACACTGTGCCCCCAAAACAACTCAACCAAATCTGGATTATTGGAAATCAGGATCTGAAAAATGTTGCCTAAAATGTGACAAATGCATTGATTTAATTTCTTGCCCCTTGACCTTGTCTACCCCCCCCCCCCCCCCCCCCCCCTCCCCTCCCCTCACTGGAGCAGACGCTACAACTCTGGCTGACCTGGGTTACGACCCACCGACTGTCACAAAGATCTGACTGTGTGAATGCACGTTAAGTAAGAACAGGTTTGCTGTGCTCAGACCTGTCAGTCATCGTCTGCACAGCCTTGGCAGTAAGCAGTGGAACACATCGCTGTGCCAGTTCTTATGTGGACCAGATGGATGTGAGCTTCTATTTGGTATCACTCTTCACTGCAACCACTCACTTTGTACCTTCTTTATCAGCGTTATGGATACGAAGATACTTTTCAAGCTAATCAAAACAAGGTATCACATAAGTGGCAGCTCATTAAACCCATCGCCTCAAGTCATGTCAAAGGACTATATTAAATTATCCTAAAATATTTGTTTTGTGTGTTGTGTCTCATTTTAGCATCAGAGCTGACATTTGACCTAATTCTGCTCTTAGTTTTCTTGCTTCATATTTCAAAACTACGCCGAAGATCTAAGTCTCAATAAGATGGAATAGGCAGAAAAGGCAGCGCCGCAAAGCAAAACATCTGAAAGGAGGACAGTCATAAACAAATGGAGTGTGTATGTCAGGTTTCAGTCATTATTTCGCCTTAAACCGGAATGTTTCTGATGAGATATTTATGGCTTTGCAGGCAAAAAAACAACAAAAATCTGAGCAGCATTGCTCAGATGACTTTGGACCATAAAGATGCTCGGCATACTTTCCGGCGTACCTCTCATTAATGTGGCATGTGACCATCCCTCTCCTGATTTTAATAACATAGACCTTGATTGCTGTGCATCAAATGTAATCCCTGTGAATTGCTGAGCATCGGGGACATCCACTGGCCAACAAACCAATATGTTTTTTTTTTCCCCATCACAGCTGTTATTTGCAGTGCTGTTGGACGGAGCAGCGGTGAATGTGTTGGTTAAATTGTCTATCCCTCTAACAGGATTAAGAGCTTAAGGCACTGTAAACCCTGAAACAGGAGCTCACCAACAAATCTGCTTTAATTACAGAAGATGACATCTTCTTCTTGATAACTCATATTTACTGTCTGTATGTGGATGTATGTATGACGGCCTCTCTTTGCAGTCATCCGTCTCTTCCTCACGGAACATCTGTCCATCAATGGAAGCTCTCTTTCATTAAATATTAAAAGAAAAAAATCCCACTATGAACCCGTGTGTTTTCAGCTGTGTGCAAGCCGTAATGGAGCATTTTCTCAGAGTCAGGCCACTGACTCGGAGACCCAGTTTTACAAGCTTGTGGGAATTCTGAGACTCAGCTTCAGTGAATCCCATCTGCATCTATATTTCATACTCAGGAAGTGTGAATGCATACGGGTGGGTGGCGAACAGTGGCATACATACAAGAACACGAGTTTTACTGCCTGAGTTGTTTGATATTTGGTTCTGAAATGACGGTAATTAAGCTGTGTAATTGATACAAGTCTCTATTTAACACCTCGAGCCATGAACACTGGCGCAGTTGTAACCCCCGGTTGCCAGGTTGAGTGGGGATATTTGCCGGAGTGTTAGTGTGGTCTCAATCAAGTGGCTCGCTCTGCCTTTCATGTTTGCTCTACTTTTATGAGTGGCTGCATGTTTGCCCGGGCCCAGCGTTGGTGAATACGAAGCAGCAGCGCATGTGTACACTAATTTTGCTGAGATACTTTGACTTTTTTTTTTTCCTTCCCACTCGAGTAACGACTTCCTGCAACCTACCTATCGGGGTATTTGCACATTATGAGAATAAAGAGATACAGACAGAAACCGTGTCTGCCCCAGAAACATATTCCACACACATGCTTTCCTGTTCCGTTTGAGATATGTGGTAATTGTTTGTTGCTGCTGCATTACTCTCACAAAGAAAGAAAATAAATCCACACTGAAGTGCATTCACACAATTTGGGAGGGGATTCTTTCTCTCTAAAGGGGATCTTGTTTCTTGAAGTTTACACAGGAAATCTCCAGTCCAAACAAAGGCAGGAAAACAAACAAACAAGTGACTGGGATAGAGACCGATGGCTGGTGGCTGAAGGCGAAGGCGGGACGAGTCAACAGAGCAGCTGGACCTCTTGACCAGTCACCTAGCTGCTGTCCATACTCAAACACTGGTGGCCAATTAGGGACCACTGGTCAACCCTGGAGCACCAAAAGGCCCAACTTTACTCAATCTGTTGACTTGATCTGTTGTTTGGCAGCTTGTCACAGATTGACAAATGGGACCATGTCAGTAAAAACAAAAAGGTAATGCATGATCTGGAGAAATAGCATCAGTTAGCACCTGATAGGTCTCCACTTTTTCTGCAAAATCAAAAAAGGAAAGGCAGTCATAGGGTCCATACACAGTCTGTTTAAGGTGGGACTGTGCGCCAATTCACCGCCTCGCTGTCCTGTATAAAGAACATACAAAGACGGAATAGGGCTGCTTGATGTTTGGCCTCTACCTCTGTGTAGTAAGAACGAGCCAACAGAATGGGCTAATGTTATAACATGGTATGTGTGTGACCCACTGCTCGGGGATTTAAGAGCCGGTAGCAATAAGCAGCTAACTGGCGGAAGAACAGCCACTGAAAATTTGGGGAGACAACGAGGTAAAGGGAGCTCCTTGCCCTCCAAACAGAGGACAAGATAAACCACCGTATAAAAAAGGGAGGTAAATGATTGTTGTAATGGTTTTAAAGCACTGCCAGACCGATATATGTTATATGTCACAGTAAACGCCATCGCTGTTGTGTCAAATGCAACACCTCTTTTGCGTATCATAAATCACACAGTCAGAGGCAGCATGCCATCGATGATTGGCTCAGTGTGAAAAAAAAGAAAACACAGAGCCAGAGTAATGGCTGGCCTTCATCGTTGCAGCGTTGCAGGAGCCCTCTGAAAAAAAATCAAAAAGACTCCAGCGCTTACATGAACTGCTACAAGAACAATAGGCTATTGGCATTTTGTTTGGCTTGTTGATGAAGCTTTCTGTAAATACCCGACTACTGTAATTGATATGCTATACTTTAGCCTTAGTAGTCTCTAATTGGCTCCTGCTTAAGCGCTCCCAAAATAACTACAAACAGCCAGGGAAACAAGAGAAGGCTTGTTTCCTGACAGCATGCTAAGTATGGAATTGTAACAGGGCAGAAATACTAACTGACTGCTCATATTATATGTGCTGGACGCTGAATCCCTTACACTCAAAATATTCAGAAAGGTACTGTATATTATGCAGGATTTCCCTATAGAAACAATGTTGAGACATACAAATATAATCCCTCTCAGTCATCATTCATGGCCCACTAGAAGTGTGTGGCAGTGTGTGTTTCTACAGAGACTCTGCCCTCTGCCTGTATCATCTTATTTAATTAGTATTTGCTGCATTCAGGTTGTTTCTTGGTGTGTAGCCAACAGTCAATAACAGCATGAGGTTGGTAATCTATAAAAATGTAGTAACCAGCTCGCATGACTGTCTCCGTCCTGCTCCTCTACATTCGACCTGTGTGTCCGTTTGACTGAGGGCGGGCGAACTACACATACACAGCCAGGACAGAGAGGCAGAATCCCAAATCACAAGGACGCTCCCTCCCTTCATTCAGTTTCTTTCTCGTTGGACCATCCCTTCTTTCTCTCTCTCTGTCTCGTCCATTGAGCCGAGGAGGAGGGGCCAACTTTGAATATCAAATCCTGCAGAATATGCCTTTAAAGGAATGGTCGGGGGAAACAGCTGGCCTCGGAAATAGTCAGAAACATAACCCTTCAGAAAATCTGCAACTTGTATGTTTGTAGTTGAATTGGTTACCTTTGTACAGTCTGGCTTGCTTCTAGTCTTTATGCTAAACTAAGCTAAACGTCTCTTTGCCTCCAGCTTTACATTTACCATACGCACACAAGAGTGGAATCAATCTACTCATTCAACTCTTTCAACTCTTGAAAAGAATGTGTATTTCCCCAAAATGCCTCTCTAATCCTTTCAGTTATGCTCTGACTATTGAGGTTACAGAAGAACACACATGAGATTTTAGTTTACATTGGATTGGAGAAACTTCTTGCAGCAATAACTCAACATTAATGTCTTTTCCTGCTATTGTATCCGCCATCTGCAATCATACTTCTACATTTCTCCTCAAAAGACATTTAAGAAAGGAGCTGCATCCTTGAAAATCTTTCAAATAGAAGTGCCGCTCTTTGATTTAGGTGTATCCTGGAGGAAGTTTACATATGCAATAATCCTGCTCCCTGAAGCATATATTGTTGAACCGAGTAGGATTTCCATCTTGAAATAAGGCTAAGTATGACCAAATGATGATGAAATAACTGTTATATACCAAAACACTAGAGTTCTTGAACTAGTTCTGCACACAAAACCAGGCACTTTTTCGGATGTTTACCTGTCATACAACCATCCAAAGTCTGTTAAAGGCTGGGGAGAGGTGTTTTTTCTGCATCTGCATAACATGACTTTGATCTCTGGCCAAATTGAGGGGTTTTAAGTGGGGTGATTTCAACTGGGAATGTGCACGTGCAGGTGGAAAGTCTGAGGGGGACTGCGCTGGCTGACATACATACTGCTCTCCCAGTATGAGGCACCCTGACTGAGGAGGGGTTTGTAGGTCTCCAGGCAGGAAAACCAAGAAGCTGGGGCAAAGAAAGTCACTGCTGCATAATCTTCCCTCCTCTGACAGTTTGGTCCGTATCTTTGTTCGTGTGGGCAAACTTCCCTGCTGGGTTCTTTTTTCCAAGCCCCTTTAATGTAATGCCCAATGTCTGTGTCCTCGGTCAACCTTTTTATTGTCTCATCCCAGACATCGAAATGCTTCTGCTATTAATTCCCCAGCGGTGGACTGGAGCTCAGTTAGGTATGCTGTATTCCCCAAGCCGCTCTTCTGTCGCCTGTGAGATAGTGCAGAAACACAAACTGCACTACTATTAAGATTCCTTATGTTTCCCAGATAAGGAACATAAGGGGGCCTCTGCTTTTTCTCTTCCTCTACTTTCTTTTTGCCTTATAATGTCTTCCTTCCTACCCTTTCTCCCCTGTGTCTTCACTAAGGATTCCTTATGCCTGTACTTGCTCCATCCCTCTCCCTGTCTGAGTTTTCCAGACCTTGTCCAATTGGAACAAGCACGCCAGCTCTGGTGTTTGGTTTCGGTATCGCTGTTGGTGGCTCTTTGACACTCTGCTTTTTTAACACCCCAGACTGCAACCAACACCTCCTGAGGGATCTCTCAAGCAGCACTTATCCCCTTGTTAAAAAGAACTCGGGAAGACCGTGGGTATATCTATACATGGAACATTGCCTGGAGCATAATGTCGGTGAGTGACGGCATGATTGCAACTAGGGGGGAGAATCAGATGAAGAAATTCACACCTTTAAAGGCTCAAACACAAGCTCGAGAACTGCTGTGGTTGAGAGATGTCGCCTGGAAGCTATTTGTATAAATTCTCACCCTGCTGTCTGCTGTATATAATCCCTTTTTCAGCATTATCCTCTCTTTGCTTGGCAATGGGAACCATTTGCAAAGGGCCAGCCCAGTGGATAGTGTCTGTTTCCCTCATAACAGGGGCTGTACATCTTCAACTGCAATCCTGTGCAGCTTTCAGCAGCACTAGGCTGTAATTTAATGTGTGTCTGTGGAATTCAGGGCCGGGTCATATTGCTTTGGTCAAATACCATCAACAGCTTTGTTCAGCCACAAAAAAATACATTTCCAAAAATGAGGTCAGGCGCACTGCTGGGTGACACTTTACGTACGACACATTACTTTTTACAGACTTGTTAGAGGCTGAAAAAGGCCAGATAACCTGATTTACAGCCCTGGTTCTCGTATCAGCGCTGGCAGGCACAGGTTTCTACTTTTTTTTCTTCAACTTGTGGCACTGTGATCGTGGAATTTGCCTTGATGAAAGGGTCTCTTTCCATGCAAGGGTTTTGTACATGTTCTTGTAGATAAGTATCCTCAGGATCATCAACGTGGGGCTGCGCCAGTACAGCTCTGTCTGCACCTCTGCGCGACTGACAGGCTGATGGAGGAATGTTTTTTTGGGGGGTGAAAGGTAGTCTGAAGGTAGAAGCCTCTCAGAGGAATCTGCCCCATTCCCTAAATTCCTTGCAACCTGCTACAGAGGAACATGTTTCAAGCAGAAGCAAAAGTTTTTGTGCAACACCGGCAAACTTGGGGCTCTGCACCCCTTTCCACAATCAGTTAAACTCTGTCTCTCTCCCTCCCTCCCTCCTCTCAACCCTCTATCCCGTGGAAATGCGCCATTGACAGATCTTTATCAGCAGCCCCATCCCTGCTCGGGCTCGCCATTCGCCTTTGTTTTATTTCACCGACCAAGCGCTGAGCCAGTATGAGGGATTTGTGTGCGCTTCCCTCTGCAGCACCACGGCCCTAATGTGAAACTGGTGTATTTGTGGTCGTGACAATCCTTTTCCACTCTACGAATGTTACTTTGGATGATAATAACATGGGTCCATGCCTGGGGGACAACGCAGTGTGGTCAGGGCCAGCCACAGATGGTTGTGCCTGTGGAGGACATAAACAGCGGAAATGTCAAAACAACCCTCGGACAAGTAAATGCAGAGGGAGCGAAATACTGAGAAAGTGAGACAGAGAGGGGGTATTAAAAATGGCAATGAGCAAGAGTTAAATACAGATGAAAACAGGCATTACGAAGAAGAAGGCTAAATATAGGCAGCATGTAGAAGACGCGTAAAAAACTGCCCGCTCGTCTGTGATGGTGTGATTAATTGGTGATGGTGAGTGGAAAGTATGTTGAGCAGTATATAAAAACACAGGGCTGTGGGCAGGAGGTGTCGCCTTTCATCCCCCTGGGCTGGAAACAAACAGGCTGGATGAGTCTCAGGAGAGGACCGATCCCACCGAGCCGCTCAGGCCTCAGCGGGCTCCAAAACTACACTACATTACCCAGAAAGCACGGGCCACCCAGGCTTCTGAAAAGTTGGAGAGGACGGCGAGAGCAAAAAGTGTTAATCCTTCTCAGCTCTCTCTATTGGCAGCAACTCCACGACACCATGTGTGACGACAACTGCTTGTGATTTCATCTTAATCCGTTTCCCTCAATTCCCTGTTTGTTATTATCCCATTCACTTTCGTGCAGTTTGTTAAATCGTTGAAAGGAACAGTTCACCTAAAAAAAAAGAACCTCGATAGCACTTGGCTCGCAAAAAAAAAAAAAAAAAAAACAACATTTGAAAAACTCAACAGCAGAGTCTATTTTAAAGAAATAAAAATAAATCACGACTCTGTTGCTCTTGATAATCCAGACTGTTTGTTGTGAGCAGTTTCATGTAGGAACGATTTTTCTCTCTGTCACCTCACAGCAGGCAGCTTGCAATTACTCATGGACAAGATGCTAGCTAACTTTACAGCTCAGTCAGAGGAATGTTCACATCCCACACTGTCACATGCACAAGCCTCTCAAAGTGGGATCTAGTTGCAGAATATTTGAGGGAAGGCAGACGTATCTCCAGAACTTGACAACTCACACTAAAATGGTCTAGATAGATAATGTAACTGTTAAGGCCTCGGAAGTCCATCCTGAAATGAAATAGGTATAAGTGTATAGAGGGCCTTCAATATCAAGGGGTTCAGTTAAGACAAAAAACAAAAGGAAACCTGCAGCTGCCAAGTTACTGAAAAGCAAGCAACACTGCACAAATAAGCACTGCCCTGATGCAGGCTGCCCACTTGACTTTTGATGGTCACTGAACCAGGCTGTAGAACACTCCCAACTTCCATCAACTACAAAGAACCAGAGCAGCAGAGACGTCTCAATAGCCTCTTAACAAAGCGAGTGAGTCAAGGAAAAGATTCAGAATTAAAATCAGACTAACCTGGGGCCAGTTCGCCACCTCTCTTAAGCCTTTACAAAAGGGCGTTAACTCATCCTGATTTGCTATGATATTGATGCCCCAAGCTGCTCTCACTCAGTCATCAGGAGCCAGTCTCCACTCAGGTGATCTGAATCCACCTCAATGAATCCAGAGGGATTTTGAAGTTCAGACAAAATATAAAAGATAGCCAAGTACTATACAGTGGAACCACTGAGATCCAACAGGGCATGAAACATGAGAGGTCAGATGATCATGTAGATAAGACAGTTTGATCAGATTATCTTAACCATTTTAATTGCAGGTAAAAACCAAAGGTAACTTCATCCAAAAATGAAAATGTTGGTAGTAATTCCTCATTGCACTGTAAAAGTTGCATGTGTGGACAAATATGGTATAAAATTGAATCAGGAGCTCAGACTGTTTGTGTTTCTGGTTCTGTCTGACTTGTGACACTGTGTTTCCAGATCCCGGCAATTAGTTTATGTTTTTATTGATGAGAGGAATGATGGCTGAAAGAGCCCAATTTGTAATACACTGGAATTAGATTAAGAGGCTCCTCTCAGTAGATAATCTTTATTTTTAACGTGTTATTATTTGCTTGAACTCAGGGAGGTCACTTGGAAGAGAAGTGTATCTATAGGTCAATTTATTCATTTGAACAAACAGCTGATGCTCTTGTTTTTCTGGTCACGATCTTGTCTCCTCTCCTTGACTTAACTTTGGAGCAAGAAAATAGATATAAAAAATGTGTTTCAAAGCTGTCTGGTTCTTTCATTATGCCTGAGTGCTCGTCTCATATCTGATGGCAGTGAACACGGCGTCCTTGATGTGCTTTTGCCAACCAAACACTGACGAACAGATGCGTGATTTGAAAGAAGGGGCCCCGGAATAGAGATGGGGTGACACATCTCAATGCACCACCTTTCAGTCTGTGTCGCTTTGGCTCGCTTTCAGTTTCTCATACACACACAACCACATACACTCGAGGTGGGATCAACTGCATGGCCGGGAATGTCGCCTCACCAAGACAGTCATCCTGTCAATCAACGCTTTCCTAATTAGATGCAGCGTATCTGTGAACGTCGTCTGTTTCCATCGGGGCGTCTTTGCTTTTCAAAACGATCTGCGTCTCTCACTTAGTTTGAATTTAATGAGGTGGGGACAATGAAAAAAAGCAAGCAGGACCATGTGCACGGCTTCTGTGCTACTCTTAATGACGGAGCTATTACTACTGTCACAGCACATCATTACCATTTCCACTGTGCCATTTCTATTGTGTGCTGTGCTCATTAGAAGTGTCACCAGAGAGATTTTACTTCTTTAGCCCGGGATAAGCCAACTTGTGGCCTTTGAGGGACGGATCCGTCTAATTAGCCAAAAAGGGGACTTTCCCCCCGAGATCAGCTTCTAAAAACACACGCTTGACCTTTTCGAAACTCAGAAAAACAATCCCACACCTGTGCCAGCCAGGGAATTACTTGAATCTGATATCCAAGGAAACAATCATTACCTTTGATCATGCATGCACGTGTGTGTGTGTGTGTGTGTGTGTGTGTGTGTGTGTGTCAAGGTCGGTCTCTGTAAGCACACGTCATTTTAAGGTGTAAAATGGAAATCTTGTTGTGTTGCATGTGGCTGCGCACACAGAGAGTCGGGGCAGGGGGGGTCACGCTGCCCCATTAACAGCCAGTCTTCTGTGACGTTCAGAAACAAACACTATTATAATATTCATGACTCATTTTCACAAGCTGCCATGTGCGGGAAAATTAGATGAATGCTTTCTGGGGAAAAGACGTGAGGGTGATTGTGACTCAGGAAACAGTGATGGATTGTGACCAGCTGATGAAATGCATCGATCAAACGCTGGTTTTGGCGTTCCGCACCGAATACTCATATTTCAGACTGCAGATGAATAATGTTCTTCATCTTTGTTTTTTTTGTTTTTTTAGTGTGGGTCCAACCTTGGAGTGTCAGGGAACTGAACTGGAGTGGAGTCTTTTTGCATGCTGCTTTCTTTTTACAAACCCACAAATCAGATTTGCGTACTAATACATTAGATCAAATAGGGCAAAGAAGTGTTGAGTCACAAACAAATTAGGCTGCGCAGCACAGCTCAACACATTATCAGGATGTGAAACGGACTCCATGCAGAAATGGTCATGGGCGGGGTAATGTGTTGAAGTTTTATTCATGCTGAGTTTAGTCATGTTTGCCGACATCCTTCTTAACTCTGATGTGACATCTGATGTTTCCCAGGCGGACAAATGAAAAGCACCACAACTTGATTAAAATTACAGATTTATCTGAGTTCCAATATTGTTGTAGAAAATTGGGATACGGTGGTACAGAACTCAAGGTATATATAATAAAGGTCTTGTCACTTTTTGACATTTTCTATGACAATACTAAGTTTTCAACCGCATGGCCATCCCACCAGAAAACGAAAGACAGCACTTTCAAAATCCTCAGTGCAAACAAACCCACTAAGTCGCATTTCTCAGCCTGTTTAAGAACCTCTTTGTATACAGGCTGTACTGGGCTTCATCTGCAAGGCAGGGCGTATAGAGGTCAGTCCCACTGTAGGTTTCCTGCAAGGATGTATTACATAAAACTGTGAAACTGTGCTCATATATTTACACATTCAGTTCACACCTTGTTTTCATATTCCTGAACACTATGAGGATCACAGACGTGGTGGCTTGAAGGTCCGACAATTAACCAAAATGTACGCTCACCAAATCTTTGCTCTACATCACCACATTATAACTTTAGCCCTTGAGGATCTTTCAGCTCGTCATATACAACAGAGGCAGCAGCCACTTGGTTCAGTTATGGCAAAGTCTGAGGAGCTGTCAGGGGAACAAAAGGTGTCGCCACTCAGGTGGTGTAGCATAACGTCTGTGTATACACCCTTGTCAACTGCCCTCTTTCTCCTGTTCAAGTGCTTGTCCATCAGTTTAACCCAACACTACTTCACTGTCTCCTGCACAAAATACCGGTGAGGAGTGATTTGAGCACCCGGGCGGGATCAGCCGGGAGCAACGGAGAGTGTCATCGCTCTCCTTTTTCCTGCTTCAGGCGCGAGGCATTTGAGACACTCATGCCGTGGGTCGTATGCGCATTTACACACATATGTGTGAAACTGCAGCTACACACTTTCGGGTCAGCGAGGTGACGGTTGGAGTGTTGGAGCTGTGTCCATCACTGCGGATAAGGTCTGTCACCATCATAATGGGGTGGGATTTAAAATATGCCTGCGACAGAGAAAAGAGAGCTCTCTGCAGCTCGGATGGAGGAAGCTTGTTTAAGTGCTCACATTGTCTGCAGGCACTTTTTGATGAAGACAAATTATCCTCTTTCAGCCGGCACTGAAACAGCAATTGAGTGGGACAATGGTGCCGATCAGGCTAGTATGAAGATATAAATACAGGGTAAACTAGAATAATTCATTGTCAGGGAACACATATTGTTCAGGGTTATATTAAGCAACGGTTTATTCCAGAGAGTGAGCGCGGGCCAAGAGAGGATCACGCTGCAAAAAATATCCATCTTTGAAAAGGCACATATTCTTTTTCCGTCTAAAAATAATCATCCTTTTTTCACTTGTTTGGAGGAGCACACTATTTTTAGACTTGGTCCAAAACAAACTCACTTGTTTAGTTCTTTTTGAAGACCTGCAGAGAGAAACAAAGCAGTGCCTCGACTGGACTTCTTCAAACTGTTTACTGTGAGGCTGGAAGCTTGAAAGCCATTTTTATAACAATGGGTCGACTGGCGTGATGTGTAATGTGGAATGAGTTGCAGGGACGAATCGGTGCATACAGAATTACCACACAACTCTGTCCTGTTCTCAGTTTTTACGGAGCATTTTCGTGCCTTTAAGCTCGTTGTTTTGCTTTTATTGCCCATAACTTCACTGTATGGCTTACTGTCTCTTCTCTTATGTACCTTGTTTCCAGCTGCAGCAGGTCATTTTCATCAAAATCTCACTATACACTACCTTTCCAGCAAGAGATGACGAGACAAAGCTGGCTGGTGAACACAGTGAAGCATTCTGCAATCTAATAAGACGATGCTGACAGAAACAGAGCTGGAATGAACGTAAGTGTTGGACTGTAATGACTTAAATTGGAAACACGATTCGAAAAATGAAAACTAATGTCTGCCCAATGTAAATCTCTAACATGTCATAATGCCAGCCTGTTTTGGAGTTCTTGCCCCACTTGGTCCAAAAAAATGCTTTAATTAATGTTTTTCAGACAAAACAACACTGTTGACACTCCCCACAGTGCTACCTTTGTCTTTATTGTTGCGAAACTGTGCACGAAAGGTGACTCCAAGTTTGAGCTAATGTGAACAGCTCATGACTTCCCTTCAGGGCAGTTAAGCTGCACCGAACATTACAATAAGGCATCAGAGGAAAACAAGACTTGTTCCAGTCTGTTATTATGGTGATACCACAGTACAGTGCCAGATGGATGTCACTGCGAATGAGACGATCTATGATGAGTGGATTGAAGCGGTGTCATGAGTGACTCATGTCTCCTAAACTGTTTCCTCACTGTTCTTTCGCACACTCAGCCATATGACTGGCTCCTTTGACCCAAGCAGGAGATGTCAGCAACATAGTTCTGGGCTGGCGGGGCAGAGGAGTGTGTTTGTATGTGTGTGAAACTGAGAGAGAGAACAAAAGAGAAAGAAAGAAAAGAAGTGATTGTGTTTGAACTGAATGTGTTCACTGTCATTTGTGAAGTCTTCCTGAGGACTAGACTGCAGACAGTTAAATAAGCGGTTGCAAAAGATTTGTGGCAGCACCACGCTGGGAAGAAAAAATAATTTAAAACGAGTTATAATGTTTAGTCTGAGCAAACACCCAAACCAACGAATAAGTTTGTAGCTACATATTTTCCTTTGGAAATGAGTCATGTAGTATTTCTTTTAATTAAAAAGGTGCCATCTTATTTATTTATGATTAAGCTTAAATTACCCCTGCTGCGCCAGTCGCTCCAAGACATCTCTGGTTGCCCATAATGAAATACAAAGCACGTATCAAGTGCACTGTGTCATAACACCAAATTGGAAACACAAGAAGGTCTGACAGTCAGTGCAGATTTATGTTGAGTTCACGCTCAGAGGATTTACACCCTTTTGCCTGAGCACAAACCACAGCTGAAATAACCCGAAATGGTCCAAACCCTCAAGCAGTCCATACCACTCCAAGTGCTGCAGGAAAAGTAGCATGAATTATATGGAGCGTTCTCTTTTTATGTGCTATAAGGGTATGAAGAAGAAGAAAGAAGGGCTAACATTGTGTCTTCCTTGCAGGATGTCATAATAATAAAGCAGAATAAAGACTTATTCTACGGTCAAGGAGGGTTCATCTGTTTTGTTTTGTGGAAAGAGGGAGGGACCAGGGATGCTTGCTTCGGTCTGATCTCTGTCAGCGCCCGCGGCCTGTCCACCAGCTGTGTCCAAACAACCCACACCCTTTGCCTGTGTCTGGGAGCTTTGACTGGAGCTGGCGGTGGTGATGGAGGGAGGGGGTCGAGGTTGTGGGTCAGCTGAGGGTGTACCAAAAGCTCTTTCTCTCTCTGTCTCCACGCTACAGTAACTTCTGCTTCTGACATGTGGAGGCTCTGGGCCCATCCATCCTCCCCCTGACAGCTCAGCTGCTCTTACAGGCAGACGAGGGAGGGCAGATTTGGTGTACGGTAGACTTGCTGCTTTAAAAGTCACAATCGCTGACAGTTTTTCACTGATGGAAATGTCTGTTTTCTCCCTGCAAATCAATATAACACTGTGATTTGGTTGTGATTTCCCATACAAAGCTAATTAAACGTGTTTTTTTGCTGCTATAAACAGCTCATAGTCCACTGATGCGTTGCCGTGCAGAAACGGTGTATCCGCCACTTCCAGCTGAAAGTAAAACTGGGTTTCTTCCGCAATAAATAAGAGACAGAGTAAATACAAGTAAATAAGAGTCCTAGTACTCCCCACACTAACGCTTCAGAAAACACTTCATTCACAGGTAGAACTAAACTCTCGAAGCTCTTGATTCGGACAACTTTTGGCTGGCTTCACAAAGTTAAATAAGCTCCGCATGCTGAGAAAAGAGAGCAATAATAAAACCCATCCTCAGAAGGCAAGCTGACTTGTCAAAAAATCCACTCCCCATCACACACAGATCCTCCCTCTGAAAGGAGCCAGGGGAGAGACAGTAAGAAAAACCTGGACGAAATAAGAGAGATGTTGCAGTGCAGATGGTGTATCATAATAGATGTGAGCTCAGCGAGCTGTGATAAGGGACCATGTCTGCTTTGAACAGGGAGAACTGGCAATCGCTACTCAGGGGGTTGTGCAGCATCTGCAGCCAGACTTTAATAGATGACTGCGAGCATAACATTGACAAATTGAATGCCACCGATGAGTAATGGCAAGAGACTTGTGAAAAAGAAAGACTGTCAAAAGACTCAATTGTTCCCAAATGCACTGGTGCATGCGCACAGTGATAGAGAGGGAATGTAACTAAAATACTGAATGCAAAATGCATTCTACTTTGGAGTTTATTTTAAGAAAGGTTTACATTTTTATTAAAGAATGTAAACTAAACCAAACTGCCTAGCAGCAGATAGAGACCTGCTTCTAACCGAGACAGTAAGTCCTTATGTATGTTGCTTAAAGCTATCATCAATATTTTACACAAAGCTATGTGTTGATGTTAAACTAGTGCTCACAGTCAAAGCTAAAGAGAACTATGAATGAATTTCCCCCTCTTTAACTTTATGTAGCTTCATAATGAGTTTCAGCTCATTGTTTACCCATCTGGTCTTCAACTTTACTGTTTTGCTTAACTCTCACCGTTCTCAGACGCTGCAGGCAGCTGTTTTCAGTAAGAAACCTCTAAAAAACCCACTTTACATTATCTGCTCTGCACCAATCGGCAGATAGATCCAACAACTCTAGCGGAGCTTTTAAGCAACTGAAGAGCCAGGGATTTTACTCAGGAGTCGGTAGAGATCAAAACAGGGGAATAAAATTATTATTTTTTTTGACAGAGATGAATTGGTTTGCAAAGCATTGTGGGACTCCTGATGAGACCAAATCAGTAGAATGAATACATGTTTCATACATTCCTGCAAATGATAGATATCTTGCAACGTTTCATTTTCTATCCAGCAGCCTTCTGATTACTAGACAACCTGCTCTACCTACAGCCGCCCCATGGTCTGGCTAGGTTTGGAAAAAAACAAAAACAAACACTTGGTTAGGGTTTGGAAAACATTATGTTTTTTCTCAAAATACCTGTTTTGGTGATAAACAGGGCTGGAAATTTACCTGAGCTTTCCTTAGATATATCAAGTGGTTTCACGCTTGCAAATGTTGGGGCTAAGCTAACCGGGTGCTGGCTGTGGCTTTATTTTCAGCATATAAATATGAAAGTGGTATCGTCTCATCTAATTCCAGGCAAGAATTTATCAAACATAATTCTCAAAATATCGAGCTATGCCTCTAATATTTGACTACTACCAGCAGTCCTGAACAGCTGTGTACGCTCATGCCTTCAGACTATAGACAGATATTTTGATTTTGTGCAGGACCATGTAGCACTGACTGCCTCTGGTCATGCAATAGCTAAACTTACATGGTGGCTTTGCCCCTCTATGGCGTTTGACAGCAATCTTTCAACATCTTTGTAAACTATGTAAACACAGAAACCTGTGGCTGTGAATGGGCAAAATGTAGTCTCAAGCCGATCTCTCCTCACACTAGGAGCTGGGGTTACTGTATTACTAAGTGCAAAGAAGGAGAAGGAGCACGCTCAGCTTGCATAAATGTGTGAAGACCATAATAAACCTTCAGATGCTGCATGCTGAGAATAGTTCTGTGTTCCCCAACACCTCCCCCCCACCCCGACTGGCGATGTCGCAGCTTAAAACATAGCGAGGGATTGAGTCATATGGTTTCACTTTGAGGAATATACTTTCCTACATGCTCTCTGAAAAGCTCATGTTTCCATTTCCGTAGGTGTGGTCTTCTATTTAGGTCACAACAGAACTCAGAGGAGAGGAATTCCCTGTGTGTTCATGTGAGGGAGGGTTTTTAATGAGCTGCTCGGTGATCGAAATGGAGCGGGTCAGCTTTGCTTTTAAATGAAGGCACGACTGTTGCTGCTTCGTTTTTTGTGTTTTTTTGAGGTACAAGGTTATTACACTTAAAGGAAACAGAGGGATCTGCCCCGACGTGTCTGATCTAGAATCTGGTGATATTCATGACGAGAAATCACAGGAAAATCTGTGGTGCTGATGATGATGATTATCCACATATAGGAAAAAAATGTAAACCACATCCTCTGTTTCTTCGTCAGGTTAGCACAAGCTGCGAACCAAATAGTTTTTCATCTGTGCAAAAAAATGCACATGTGGAGGTCGAGGGTGGAGGATCCATGAGTTAAGGCCAGAAAGTGCACATGCAGTCCAGCCAAAGCCCCCACTCATACCCCAGGACAGCTTTCTCTGATGAATAAAGAGGATGCTTTATGGCCTCCGGTCCTGGCCAGTCACGCACCGCAGCGCTGTAGCTTACAGTATTCCAGACAGCCATTATCAAAAAGAAACTATTCCAAAGGCCCGCAGAGAGCAAGTGGTCTCATTAAATGAAAAGTTGGTTTGCGAGTGAGTTTGTTACATACCACACGTCAGTTTACTTTGAGTCTCGGACATTTAACAGTAGCTTGTAGCAGATATGCTTTTTTTCCAGTCCTCAGAGGGTGTAAAATGTTGGAGAAAAAAAAGGAAAGGGAGTGATTTCATGACTTCATCCAGCAGAAACGAAGGATATTCCAGTTCCCAGTGTGTCATCATCAGAGCATCACCTTGCTGGAATGCTTTCCAAACCACTAAACTATCAGCAGATGTCAAGCATGTTGGAAAAAATGTTAAAACCCATCTTTTGGCTTCTCGGAAAACATTCCAAATATGTTATGCTTACCTGGCAGGAATGGAGGAAGAAGTGTTATTATGTTTTTTTTGTTGTTTTTTTTTTACAAAAAAGGATCAATAAACAATGAAAAATGATCTACTTATATAAACAATACATACAAGTCTTAGTAATAAATAACCTTTTCTTATAAATAGCATCTTCAAAGTGAGAGCACTCCTTATGCAAAATTATTTGTACATTTAAACAACTTTATAGACTTTTTTTATCAATGCATTATTTCTAAACATTATATGTTTTAGATGTAAAATGTCGATCTGAACAATAGCTAGTAACTGTGGCTGTCAAATACATGTAGCAGCCGCATAGCCTTGGGTTTGCCACCTAAATCTAAAGTTGGCACACCCGGCAAAATATATAAAACAATCTTTTTAAAAAGTATATTACACTATTACGCTTAAACTTATATAGTCAAATAGAGAGATGCCACTCAACATAAAAGTTAGAAGTTCAAATGAGGTGGGGGTTGGCTTGGCACATGAGCTGCCTCAGATGTATTAAACTGGTAGTCAGTGACAGATCATTACTGCAAGCTAGCTAGCTAGATCAGACATAGAGCTTTAATGCAAATAAGTATGCAAATATGTGAAAAAAAAGCTCTCTTGACAAGATATTTAAGAAGCATTAAGAAAGGAAAACAGATAATGGTAATTGGAGAACAGACGTCTCGGCAAAACTCAGATGCTGATGTTGGGGATGTTCCTTCAACATCCAGCACAACTTAACCAAAACTGAATGCTCCGATCACATCCCTGGGACACGATGCCCCTGTATTCATTACACATCTATCAATCAGCAATAGACGGACGTGCAGACGTTTAGTGAGTAGACCACTGCAGTCACCACAACTCAAGCTTGTCAGTCAGCAAATACTCTAAATCATGTATATATGTATATACATTTATATTCCACAGGCCCACCTATATCAATATAGTAGAAGTTTGTGGTATCATAAAAAAGAAATACTCGAGTAAAGCACATCAAACTTTTACTGTCCACTTTGAGATTTAGCAAAAAAGCTTGAATGACTGGTGTCACATTTTGCCCTCCACGCCGTTTGACTTTGAGTTTTGAGCCACATTGGCAGTTTTCTGGGCTGTTTGTGCATGAGCAGGCACTTTTCTGCATGTATGCATGTGCTTCTGTTCGCTCGAGCCGGGGAGTGTGGATTAGGTCTGGTCTCTGGCTCTCATCAGCACATGCCGGACACGGCGCTCTGAGGCCCTGCATTCATTCCACGTTGTTTTCATTCCCCCACCTTCGCTATAGGTGCTCAAAAAATGTTTTCTCAAGTCTTCGCATTCCAGCAAAAAAGAAAAAAAAAAAAAAACGCCAGCATTTACTTTTACACACACCTGGATTGTGGCCTTTCATTTGATACCCGACATTTTTCAATTATGCAGCACGGCCCCAAAAAAATATGCTCCACTTCTTCCCCTGCACTAACTCATTCTGGCACACGGGACAAGCAAACAAACTGACGGTGAAGCTTTATTAAACACATATTTCCTCATCCTTCGTTAATCAGCGAGTTCTACATTTCTCTTGGTCATTAGTGCTGCTGAATATAGCTGTAGGAACATGATTTTTGGGCTCTAAGAGAGGCCCCTATCACTCTGTTAGCACTGTAAACTAGAGCAGGAAATATCAAGGCCTGTAATTACAGTCCGATACAGAAGGTAAAGGAAGTGAACAAACATTCCTGATCAGAGCGCAGTAGGGATGGAAGACACACAAGACTTCCTCCGGAACACATTCATTTATTAGCTTTTCATTAGCCCACTCACCCTCGGTTTGATCCTTCCCCAGATAAAAGCTACACTGATTTTCCAAGAAGCAGTTTTAGGTTTTCTGCTCCTTTCGTAGACAACCCGGGGTCAGGATTTAGCGCTCTGCTTTCACTTTAAAGCTAATAGGATAACTTGATGACCAACCACTCTATAAACACCCACATTATGGTTTCATCAAGCCTGGCATGAGACTGTTATTCCTCGTTGATGCTAATGACCCTTTGATCCAGATGACATCCTCCGACATTCTGGGACCGGGCAGCCGACAGGAAGCGGCTGGCATGCTCTGGCACATCCTGAGTCTGGCCAGCAGCTCTGCAGATGGTTTGAGCTCAACGTGTTGTGTCATCTCACAGCCCTGTTACCGGAATCAGACTTGGCTGAACATCTTCTGCCCTCAGCGAATCCAGCGTACTACAATATACTAATCATCTACAATTACACTTGTCATTCTACTATGATTGTTGGCGGCCGGGTTCTAACTGTGGATTTAATCATGTCACATTGCTTATGGGAAATTTCTGTTATCAATCTGTCTCTTTTGTTTTAGTTGCTTTTAATTACACTTTAAGATTTCTTTTTCACGGACAGGTTATACATCGTTTCTGGACTGCATTCAGATGGAATTCAGATCATAAGTCATTTTTACATCTTTGCGGTTTTTAACATACAACAAAGTGGGCAATATTGTGGGTTTGGATTGGTCAGTCAATTTCATCAGTCTTACCCTTTGAGTTTTTGTGGTCATTTTGAACCCTCAGCTTTACTACAGTATGTCACTTTAGTTACTGCAAATCTGCACATCCAACCTGCATAAGGATGGCCATGTTGTTTTTGTAGTTGGTTGGTGCCAAAGACATTATAATGATACCTCGACTCATTTCTATGAAGGCTGCTCAGTGGCGCATGGAGCCAAAATGACTCGACTGTCTTCCGCATAGTTTCGGCATTGTGGGGCCCATAGAGCATACGCAGTAGAGACTTCGCCGACCGAGCCGGCTAACTTCCAGTTTAACGCTAATTTGAATGGTGATAAAATCATTACATTTTGCAATGTTGGACTTTGCAAATTATATTGGACCAGTTGAAATTATGACAGTGAAATTAATGATTTCTCTTGACACCTTTTTGGAGATGTGTTTTGGGAAGGAGAGGGAGAAGGAGGGGCTGCCATGATGTGAGTCATGACAAGATGCTTCTTTCTCAATGTTAGCTTATGGGAAGAATACTTTTTGGGCCCCACTGCATCACATGAAGTTGTAATTACATGATTTGGCCACTATGAAAGTTTGATGACAAACCTCAGTAGGATCTGGAACCAACAGTGAGAATTCTTTCAGTCATAAACAATGATTTTGTACCCAACAAACATTTTTAGATTACTGATTCACAGTCATAGTAATGGGCCTCATTCACCAATATCTTCTTAAGAATCTTCTTAGATTATTTCCTAAGTTGTTCTTAAGAGGCTCCTTAAGAAAACCCTACTTCAGATTCACCAACGCGTTCTTAAGCTTCAGAATTGTTCGCAGCTGTGTTCTTACATTGACGAAAGCCGTAGCAACAATATATATGCCATTGTTTTGTGGGCCTTGGATGGAGAAATGCCACGTATAAATAGGGTGGGGGGGTTACTAATTGATGGCATGTTTCCAATTTACCTGATTTATCTTAAATCATTGGCACATTTAATTTATTTAAGAATTTAAATTATTTGTAAATGACCAAAAATATGAAATAAATAAATAAATGAATAAATATGACAGAATTATCACTGTAATATTGCATTTTATTGAACTACACAAGAGAAGAAAACACAACCATACCAACATTTCGGCACTGAAATGTGCGTAAGAGTACTCCTGAGTGTTCGTAGGATTTGTTCTTGCCTAAGAAAAAATCCTAGATAAGAAAAAATTCATGAATGCCACAATCTTCGTAAATCTTCGTAAGTGGGACTTAAGAACAAATTTGTTCGTAAGAACGGTTCATGAATGAGGCCCATTGTTTTCAGGGAAAACACCCTTTTTGTGTACCTTTCTACAAGCTCTGTAGATCTATATATATTTGTTTATATAAGAGAGCAATATGACCTTCACACATCCTGTCAAGCTAAGCGCAGTATTGTAGACAACTGGATTTGTTCCAGTTTTTTGAAAACTTTTCAAGTGTAGTTTCTTCAAGAAACTGAAACAAGTCCAGTTGCCTACAATACACCGCTTATATTTACCATGACCTGAGTGACAGAGAACCTTCATCAACATCCTGTCAAGAATTGTTATGCTAAGTTTTAAAAGGAAAACAAATGAGCATGTGACTGTTGTCATTTGTTTGTGTTATACGAGCATATTTACCGAATGATTTCTGCGATCGCTGGTGTGATAAAGGCCTAAATGCCTCTGCATATCTCATTGCCAGGAGCATGCACGACTGTCTGTCTCGCACTAGGGTAGTTGCCCCTATGACACCCCGGATCACACAGACGACCTCATACCAGAGAGATGCGCTGTACTGACGAGGAGCTGAGATTCTAGCACCACACAGACAGCCCTGAACAGGGCCGGCTTTCATAACAACACTGCCTGTTCCGTTTCCTCTCCCTGATGGTGTGATTTGTGGATGAGTTGAACAAGTCTCCACTGTACCAGAAGAAGGTTATAGGAGGCCATGACTCCGCTTCACTCAGGATACCATTTCTTCCACTAGTCTTGTCTTTACCTTTAATCATTTTGAGCATTGCCATTTACCTAAAGAACATTGAGGAGTTCAGTTCAGACAGCTAAAATCACTTCCTTCACGCAGGATCTTGATATGATTCAGAGCTCAGTTTCCAGGGGATACATGCTCACATAGTTTTTGCTGGAGTATTGGCCTTAAAGCAGGAAGCCCCGGGGTGCTTTGTTGTGGTGGGAAGCAGCGCTGCTATCCCAACAGAGATCTCAGTTGCATGGATTTCGGACAGCAGGAAAGCCAACAAGAGGGGCTTTCACATGAAATCCCCTGAACTGGTTGCTACTGTATCATCACACTTCCCCTATACCTTACCCGGCGGAAACAGATCCTATCTTTCCTTATCGTGGGAGGGGGTAATTTAACCCATATTTATTTAATTCCATCAGTCGACTGTTTGCAAAAGCAACAGTGACTCATATCATTACATCATATGAGCAGATACAGAGATACATTGTGCAAACACATTAAAGCTGAATCTTTCCCACACACCACGATGATGCTTGAGGCACCATGACACATCCGAAAACTGTGGCAAACGTTGGGCCCGGCTAGAAAGGAAAATGCTAATGGCAAGCAGAGAGGGACGAGCTGCGTCTCCCTTTAACAAGACACTCGCTTGGCATCATAGGTCGGACAAACCATTGAAACAAACTGAAGGCGATAGTGTCGGCTCAGAATGAAGGGGGAAATAATTACAACCGCACAGACTTTGGCTTGGACCCGATGAGTTGTTTACTGCCAAGAACAGCAACTCAGCGGAGGAAACAAGATCATTCTGACACCCTCCGAACGAGTCCCCAGCTCTCGCGGAACACACTATTTACTGACCAAGTTTAATTAAGAATAAATTGAGTTGAAGTTTTATGAGGTTGTAACTTGGAGGATCACAGTGCAGCATGCGCAAAACTCAACTCGCTGGAAGGTAGTTACGCTGGGGGATTCCCCCCCCCCCATATATCTGAACCCTATACAGCTTTATCAATAAGTATCTGCTCTTGAAAAGATAATATCTAAAGCACAGACATAAGTTTTTTTAGGGTCTGCATTAGAGCGCAGATAAAAATCATAATGCCGGCTTGCTTTTCAGCCAGCAGCTTTCAAGAGAAAAAGGCTGACATCCTATTAAATAATTCCATCAGTGTTGAACATGTGACTGCCTTGAGGTCTGTATAGGCCTGACTCATATGGACACAGAAGCTGATGTCTCTCCTCGGCCCCTGGGGCGTCTGCCTGGTTCCTAACTGGTCGTGGAGGGTCTGCCCTCAGAGCTTCAAGGTTCACCACTCAGTGAACTCAGTGCCTAGAGGTCAAGGGTCAAGAGCCCAGGGCCAGGCAGCGGCCTCAGCATCTGACAGTTATGCTTGAAGATCATACTCAGCATGCCTATTTGTGAGGTTTACATAGGGCATGGGCAGGATTGTTAAACAAAGCTGTTTATGGCCTAAGTGTTTACCTGTGTCCTGCCCCTGGAATATAATTTACAACCTACTATTCTCAAACTACAACACACAGGATATTTAACAGCAATGACAGGAAGCTCCTAGAAGTTAAGTCACAGCAAAGTGAGGACATGTTCGTCAAACAGCTTCTTGAAATCATAGCAGCATTTATCCCCTGCCAGTGTAAGGTGGGCATACAGTACAGCAAAGCTTTTGAACTTTTAAACCCACTACAGTGAGCTAATTTTCTTTTAAAGAGGGACAGCAACAACAAAGTGGCCCATTGCAAATCTTGTCAAAGCTTTTTGAAGAGCACTCTCATAACGCCTGCTGACCCCGGGGTAGAGTAAACATTCCATTTGGCCTTCATGACTCGCCAGTAATTACCCAGACTGCCCCAAGGCCTTGCTCGCTGCCTGGCTGGCTAACTGGCTGGCTGATTTTTACTAGCTAGCAGACATACAAAAGAAACATGCATGCATTTCCTAACAGGTTTACCCCACATTAACGAATCGGAGTGTGTTCACAGGGGGCTTGTAAACTCACCTTCATAAATGTCAGACTCAAAGCAGAGGGGTTTGTTTTAATGGAAAGCAGCTTATAGGTGTTTCAATGGATGTGTTCAGCTTTTTCCATTCTTGTCAGCAATCCTATTTGTTTTTGAATGACAAATGTGCATCAACTGAGTGAACTGCAGCACTGGAGCTAGTCATGAAGGTGTTTTGACTGCTGTCAGTTGTGGAAGTTGCAACCCAATCAACAGTTTAAATGTTGGCAAAGTGTGTTTCTGCAAACCAGGGATATGTTGAAACTTTACCTTTTTCTGTGTTTAACTTTATATGTCATGTTGTGACAAGGCTGTGCTTATGGTCTAGTTAGGTTTAGGCACAAAAACACTTGGTTAGGGTTAGGTTAGGAAAAGATGTTGTTTTGGCTGATAAAAAAATACATGATTTTGTCTCCACAAACACAGCTGGAGATGGCCCGGGGTCTTGTTAAAAGCAGCCAGTTTCGTTACTACAAATATGGCTGAAAATTGTCCTGAGGTCTCCCTTAAAAATATCCAGTGATGTCCTGAAAGGTTAAAAGCAGTCTTAACCTTTGGCTTGGCAGCCCTCTTGCCTGTAACTCCGCCACCATCCCCTCCACCTCATGACAGGAAAGTCACGTCATAAAGTTGTAATGTGAGCACAATATGACATGTATTGTAGAAATGTAAATATGGTATGTAAGTCTGCGACATGTACAAATGCTAACACATCAGTGGTTTACAGAGACATTAGTTGCCGACATTTTATTCTGGAGACTGGGCTGGGTAGTCGTTGCTGTCTGCAAGTCATGATGTTGGATTGACGCACTGATGGCTCACACACACACACACACACACGCACACACACAGGTCTGATTGTCCCCTGCCCGGCTCCACTCCCTCATTATCTCTATAACTGCATGTCTGAGACCTTTAGCTCTGTAACTCCACAATGCAGACAAACATCCCAGTCATGATAATTCACCTATGGGACATGAATACGTTGGTCTGGCTTCACTGGATTGGTTAAGATGTTGATCCTGTTCCGATGTTAACTAAACTGGGCAGAAAACTTTCAGTACGTCGTCTCATATCAGCTATTTTGAATCAAGTCAGTCAATTCAAATGTTATTTACTGTAATGAACTGTACTGCACGAAACCTTTAACCAGTTGTGTAGTTAATAATGATGCCTCTATATGACCTACACAAGCGGACGAACCCATCAGTGGGAAGACTGGCTGTTTCTGTTAATTATCATAGTTATTCTCAATGCCTCACTGTGTTAGATTTCGTTATGTATCCTGCACATAGCTTTATTTATGAAAGAAAAACATTGTCAAAAACATGTTGCCTCTTTTCTTCCTGGACAGGGGGCGATGATGCTAGTACCAATTTTGTCCACAGGGGCCGCCAGAATCAACATCAAATAAAAGTTTGTTGTAGCTGCTTTAAGTGAACTTTCCCCAAAACACGCAGAGTGCAAGTTTTTTCAATGTCAGTTTAGTCCTTCAGTTTTTCTCTCTTTTCTTTCTTTCTCTCTCTCTCTCTCTCTCTCTCTCTCTCTCTCTCTCTCTCTCTCTCTCTCTCTCTCTCTCTCTCTGTGTCTCTCTCTCTCTCTCACACACACACACACACCACCGTCATTGCCCCCGGCTACATGTATGGCGATGCTTCTACATGTCTGTGTGTGCGAGATTGTGACTCCCCTTGAGCAGGTGATTCACAACGGGGGATTGAAACAAAGCCTGAATGAACCTGGAGAGACAATACTGAATGAGACTGGGAGGCCAAGCACTGAGGAGTTTTTGGCACAGAAAGGAAGAGAGAAATCTGCACAGAAAAAAACCCCAACTATGAATAATCTGCCAAGCTAATGTTACTGAATTTAATCTAATGACGCAAAATGCTAAAGACTCAAAAATCCTGAAAAAAAAAAGGAAACAGGACCGTTTAACTAGTGACCCCATTACGAAGTTTTCCTTCAAATGTAAGTTGTCACAGCGCAGCAGCCTTTTCAGCGAATCAGAGCGACCCGATCTCCAGCCTAAATGGTAAATGAACATGTTGTTAGCTTGATGGATGTGCGTTTCCTGAGAGCCGGCACTCGTCTCAACATAAAGCCATACATCATTTTTAATTGGCTGGAACCTGTGATAATTAAAATGTAAAGTCCTGGCAAATGAGCTGCTGCGGTTGAGGCAAAAGCCTCACAATCCCGTTACCTTAAGTTCCATTAGTGGTTTACTAATAAACCGAGCATGTGTGAGCCTTTAAGCATGTTAACTATCTGAGGAGGATCTGGAAAAATGTCTGGCTGATAAAACAAGAAAGGAAAAAGAAAACAAAAATCTACAGCAGCTGTGGTGGAAAACAGGTTAAATCCCGTTGTATGTTTTGCATTAAAAACCTTGAGAATCAGCTTGAAAAGTCTTCGGAATCATTCTCATCGCGAAGACGTGTGTCACCACGTGTCGTAGCAAGTGGTTTTAAAGAGACGAGGGGAGACGGCTGAGCTGAATGCAGGTACTGTTCCTCTCTGAACACATGTTTACTCAACCAGTCACATGTTCAAATCTAAGCAGGAAGAAAAAAAAAAGTCATATTACCGTTTTCCAGACAGATTAACCCTACGATTCAGGTTAACAGCCCTCCAGCGCTGGAAATTCCTGTTTCACATGCTACAGTATGAGGGACTCTGTCATTTCTGCACGAGCCACGGTATGAATTTTGATCTGTGCTGTAACTAAGCCTGTGAATGTAATCCATTAAATTTAAGGGATGTGAAATGAAATCAGTCATTCGAGTCTCATGTGTAGAAGAGTTTCCATGATGTTTGGCAACGTGTCAGACATTTCATATATGGTTGAAATACTGAGCCACACACATACATACATTTACAACTCTTTTAAATGGAAGGGCATGAAAAAAAAAAAGCCTTGCACAGCCCGTTTAAAGGTTTAACTTAACTTTGTGTAAATCACATCTTCTGACATGAAAAGAATGAAGTATGTCTGCAGTGGGCTGGTTGGGCCACATAACGGTGAATGACAATAAAGATATTCCTGGAGCTTGCGAAGAAAGTCTGATAGACTGGTGGATTTTTCCGTGCTTGTGTGCACCCACAGTCTGTGTAAATAAAGGGAAAGGGCTGGTAGGGCTTTGCTCTCTCTGCTCCGACCTTATAAGGAGGCTTGCTGATCAACAGAGCAGTCGCCTGGACATTTGATCCACAGAGACAAATGGAGAGCACTTGCACTGGAAACAGTGGGCAGGCAGCTTTGGGGGAGGGGGGAAACTATCAAGGTTAACCATCCTGAAGATATCACTGACATTTTTTCAAGGCGCTTTCCGCTGAGTTTAGTCTGAATCAAGAGGTTCAGGAACAAGACCACAGCACCCTCTCTCAGTTCAACCACCTGTGTCTCACTAATTCAATCCCCTGCACAGGTCCATGTAGGTGAGTCTGACCACTTTCTCTCCCATTTCTCATGCATTTCGCTTTTTTTCCCCTCTCCACTCTCTCCCTACTTCCAGGGTGAGTAGCTGCGTTGAGTAGTTCCAACAACGCAGCTTCACAGCAAGAGGGTCCTACCCTTTCCATGCTGGCGTGGGTTACGCCTGGTGCTCCAGTTATTTCCTACCATCATATATGTGTGTTAAGGTTAGGGCACTCTCGCGATTATTGTGGCCGAAATAATTCAAGTTTTATGACGATCAGCAACCAGCAGTATGGTGCTTTTCTGCCCCCTACTTTAACAATGTGAGGATTGAAAGAAACAGAAATGTTTAGGAGGTGCTGGGTTACTTAAAGCCCCTGTACGGAGTTTTTAACTGGATATAGAAAAGTCTCTGGTTTCTGATGATGTGTCTCTGTTACCTACAACAGCAAATGAGCCCATCAGCGTGAAGATACGCTTTTTCTAAGTAGTCTAATTCTATACCTCTGAAAGGCATTGGTCGGGTCGGACCACTGACGAAACGATTTACGGCAGTCAGACCGGAACTGACGACATTCAGGATACGGCCAAAGTGATACGGCATAGCTGTTTTGTTGCTACGCTAGCCAGTGCTAACCGAGCTAAAACTTTTGTCATGGCTGATAATGAGACAAAGAAAAGAAAAAGAATTAGAACCGAAGACCAACGAAAGGCAGAGAGGGAATCCGATCGAGCTAGGGCTAAAACACGGATAAACATTGGCGATTCCTTCCAGAGATGGAGAGAGTTGCGGGGATTGAAGGGAGGGTCGGATCCATAATTCGCCCGATTCCTCCTAGACAGGTTTGTAAATTTTATTTCATTTATGAAATGTAATGCGGGACGTAGTTTACAGCAATACATGAATTCATGTTGTTACAACAAAGCTGGCTAACATTACCACTAGATTAGCTCTAGTTACTACACTCGTGAAAACGACAACAAACGTCTTAGATCACGCATCCATTTCAGCTGTGTGTATCAGCCCAGCCGACCTGCAACGATGCATCGGTAATATCCTCTGTCATCATAAATGATTCAGTTTCTTACTTAGAACAAAACATCCATCACAATCACTGTGACTTTGCTGTAACGCTAGCTCTGTAGCACCGTGGGTAATATATATAGCTGGGAAATTGCAGTGCAACAGCAGCATTACTTTGTTTCACCGGCGGCATATTATATTAAGTAGAAATACAAATAGACACATTACCTCGTCCCTATGCACGCTGCAGATAGCTGCTAAAAAAAAAAAAAGTTTTCAAAGCAAGTCCCGTCGTCTTTCCGACGTTTCCAAAACAAATCTACACGCGCCGGCCAGACAAACGTCTTCACGACAGTGGGCGCTAGAGCTCATGGGAAATGCAGTCTTCATTCCGGCAAAACACTACCGCTTTCGTCCAGCGGGGCCGCCAAAATCAACACTAAATGAAAAGTCTGTACAGGGGCTTTAAATAATATAATTACATGTGGATTATTAACACGATATCAGTGTTTCATTTTTAAATATCATGGTTATCGTGATTCATCTATAGGACACAACATCCCTCATTTGGATAAAATCTTCCATCTGAGTAATTTTCTTCCTTTTCTCCTGTAGGAACAACAGAGAGATCATGGTTTGCCCCCAAACCTCTTGATTCCTCTCGCCCTTTGCAAAAAAAGTAAAAGTAAAAGTACTTTTCATTATATCGAGTCATAAATTAGAATATGAATTATTTCACTGTGTACGTGACGAGAAAGATGGAGGAAAACAAATTAAAATCTCACACCTTTACAGCAGACTTTGTAACATGCAGGATCAGCTTACTTTGCCCCTCAGGCAACAGTTGCTGATTCACACTGAAGCCTGAAAGCTGCTGAGATGAGAAGGTGCTGCAAGTGTCACCGAGTCTTCAAGATGAAAGGGATGGACGTGTTCGTTCCCATGAGCTGTTGACAGCAGAGCTGACTTCCAGGTCACGATGGGTGACGATCATCCATGGGGTCCAGACCTTTGCGGTAACCGTCAGGAAAACAGCTGGTCCTGGGCCGTCCTTCCACTCATCCTCCTTCTCTCATCTCACTTAGCAAGAGCTGACTCAGCTAGATGACATGGACACTCCCCTTACCGCCAAACCATAGTCCCAGACAGTTTACTGTTATCTCAAGCTTACACCATCAATGGAAGCTTTGACAGTCTTAGATGATTGTAGGGTGACTGCAAGGGATTTCTCAGGACATCTGTTTGGGAGAAATCCTCCTGTTGGTGGTGTTTTCTTGTCCGCATGTTGAACCTGAGAGAGTGACAGAGGGAGGTCTGGTTATGCAGCTGTATGCGGGGTCTCAGGTGACACAATGGATGTGAAACGGCAAGAAAAGTCAAGCAAGATGTGCAGGAGACAAGGGAAGGGAGGACCACCAATTGCACAGCAGCGGAGTGAGACATTAGACATTAGCTGTGTTGGTTCGCTGAGTGGCCTTGCGTCAAAAGCAGTCCGACAGAGGGAGTCATCGTTGGCGACCCAGCACCCTTATCAGTGAGTGCGTGTTTTGATCAGTGATCACTCAGTGCCCCGCAGGTTCCACATCATGTAAGCGGGGGGGCGCGAATACCTGTGATGCAGAATCGCTGTTGAGACGTGGTGTGAAGTGAGTGACAGTGCTGTGGTGCAGCTGTGTGGCTGGATGCAGAGGCAGGTGTGAGGACCGGACCACCTACTGCAGTACGAGCTCAGAGGACACACTGTTGAACATTCCCCTCCCAGTCAGTCATAAACAGCGCAGGTGTACCAGCACTTAGCAGTCAGCTCTTTCTCTGCCTTTACATAGGTACTGACCCTAAAATTGTTGGAGGTTGAAAGGATTGTTTTGCCAATATTGCAAATCACATATCAAAGATTTCTAGCTGTCTTTATGGAGACCAAAGGTGGTTATTATTCACAGTAAAGGTGGACCATGTTGAGACGTTTCTTGCTGCGACAAAACCGGCTGTTCGTTGAAGGCAACCTGGGGGACAGGTCCACCCATTTTCGTGGTGACAAAAGCGTGTCTTTTTTTTAAGGAGACGCGCTTAGCTCTAATTCATTCTGCCGACTGCATCACGACACATGTTTTCTTACTGTGACCAGTTGAGCCCAAAACAAACATCAAGAGGAGGTGAAAAATAATTAGCAATTCACAAAAAAGAAAGGAAAGAGAGTCAGAATTCTGCGGTACTTTTTGGGGACACAGGGAAAGTTCAAGATCTCTAAGTTACATTTTGATTGTCGTTCTGTTCAATTTAATCCTTCTTAACATAATAATGAAGTTAAAAATGGTAAATGGTAGTCCACAATTTGATTAAATGGCTTGAGTGTTTTTAGTGACAAAACATAATCACTGAAACTGTTAATCATGCTAGAGTTGCAATGAGGGGCAGAGCAGATGAAAGACCTTTTGATTGAATGGTTTGCAAACATGTCACATCTTGTGGCCTCAGAGTAGTCTCCATTAATCATTTAACCCTCATTATGTTCATAAAAATGGAACAGCAGCCATTCCATTTCTATCACAACCTTTTGCGGGTCAGCAGACTTTCTATGTGATGCACTGCCCTTAATTTAAATAACAAATATAAATACTGCTTTGTAAGTGTCAGAATCATCAACAGAAGAAAGTATGTTCATAGTTTTTTTTTTCAGTGTAAACTCCTGCTCTGCCCTGAAGTCGTGATTTACACAGCAAGAGGCCCCCTCAGCAAACAGAGGGAGCAGACGCACTGCTCAAGGGCTCCTCATTCATCTCGTCATCCCAAGGACACTGACAGCTGGCCTTCGTGACGGGACAATGAGTCCGTAAGGGGCTCCAGCAGAGAGAGATGCTGGCCAAGGGCCCTTTCTAGTCCAGAATGAGAGTCTCTCTCTGAAGGGGTTAAAGTCTTAATCCTTCTCTATTCTCTATGGCATAAGGATTAGCCAGACAAAGTTAATGCGCACACCTTCAGGTTAGGGACCAGAGGACGATCCCAGCTCTGCGGCTGCTAAGCCTGTCCGCTGTTTGCAGACAACATGCGGCCCTCGCTGCCCTCAGTGGCTGTGGCCGGTCAAATAAGCCATTTTGACCAGAGGGGCGACCACCCCCATTTCAAAGCCCTTTATGTAGAAAGAACAGATTGTTTGACTTTTCCCTCTGCACTTTATGCGTATGCATTTTGCCACCACTTAACCCCTGAGCCGGGTCATGATTGAGATAGAATTTGCATCCATTCAGCGCGAAAATATTAAAAGTGTTGTGTAAACAGGCGCATGAATAGAACGATTTCACAGCTCACACCGCTGACCCTCAAAGGGGGTTTGTTTGCCGCTGCTCAGCAGTATATAAATATTCAATTGCCTGTTAGCCACGGCTGCTGCTAATCCTCAGCAGAAGTCGCTGCCAAGTTGGAACATATTTGAGGGCAGCTGGATAATAAATCATAGGAACTAAACCACAGGACTATACCAGAGGGCTCGCTGTTTACGCCTTTTGTTCAAAAGCGGTGAAAGTTGTGACAGAGGGCTCGTGAGACGGGACAAAACCCACCGAGATCTTGAGGCTCTGTTCGGACTGTCAATGCTCTGCAGCATGCAAGACGAAAGAGGAGCAACACTCACGGCACAACAAAGCATGGACTATAGAAAGAACAGTGCTGTACATTTTACATCATCCAGATTTGCGGCTGTGAATGATGTCCACATGACATTCGAAGTGTTTGCGTTTGTCAATCTCAGAATGAATCACTCATCTAATTTCATTATTCTCCCAAACTGTTCCTGATGTAACCCGAAAAGCAGAAGTGTTGTGTTTTGCAAGGGATGAACTCACTTTCGCTAATGTTTAAAAATAGTTCTGTGATGAGTGGTTTTAGTCACCACGACTGCTGATTGCAGGCGTCAGTGCTGCAGTGTCTACGCAAAATGTGAAAGAAGTGACTATTCGTTTCTCCCCGCTGTGTTGTTATTTTTTATGTCCACAAAAGTTGTGAAAAGCTCAAGATCTGAAGATTATCAATCAACAGCTCTAATCAGAGAGGTGGAAATGTATTAACAATCTCAAACACTTGAAGGAAAACAGCATGCTCCCTGCTCTTACTTTTACTTTTTACAGTATAGTGACTCACTCAAACTGTTTATTGGCTCAAGCAAGTGGATACTGGTATGTTGTGTAAGTGAAAACAGGTGTCCAGTGTTGTGGCTGATATGGAGACATACACAGTGTACTGTCTCTCTGTCTGTCTGTCTGTCTATCTGATCTGATCTGATCTGATCTGATCCGTCTCTGTTATTGCTTACACTGCTGCTCACATGCTCTTAATAAATACAAGTTTGGGAAATTGTTCGACAATCTACAATCTTTACCAGAGGTACATTATCTGTCATGGGACACATAAAAATTATGTTTACAAAAGCAAATTTTGGTTTATGGGACAAAGAAAGACCACATATTCCACAGAGAAACACTGTGGCGACACCCCGGGTATTGAGGCATATTTGTGTGACATTCAGAGCCGTAAATTGGCGCCTGTGCTCACACCACCGCTGTCAATCACGTGGGATAGCCAGTGAGTGAGCATGTGTTTGCTGAGGAACTGTCTGCCACAATAACATGTTTACATTGTGGGGAAGGAAAATCTATTGGGCTTCTACAGAAAACAGGCTCGTGTCCTGAAAGACTTGTGATTGTTGAGTCTTTTTTACGGAGTCAGATAATCACATGCAGGAAAGATATTGTTTCAAACTTTATTTATAAATGAAATGGTTTGGGGGGATGTGAATGTTGCCTCTCAGCACTGCTGTATCCCTCATAGAGTTGAAAAGTTTACATCTGTGAGCTGCCTTGTACAACCTAATGCAACGCTGTCGTCCAGTCAGCAGCTCCGCTGCAGCAGTTGAAGGTTGTGTCAAATTTTCGAGGGCACAACACGATACCCTAGAGAGAGAGGGGTTGCATTGTTTAGACACACTGGCAATCACTTGACTTCTTCACACACCACTGCATTGTAAACTGGAAGCCACAGCCAAGAATGAAGCAAGGTAGTGTTTAAAAGAGTAGTCCACTGACCCTGCAATACTATCAGACTCATGATGGACACTCAACAATGGTCAAAATACAGCAAAACCAGACATTCTCTTTTCTATTAAATGCATATTCTGGTGCCTGAATAACCCACGATAAAATGAAACCTTTGATCATTCTGACGGACGTTGGGGTGTGTTATGCTAGTAATGGCTAGTGTAGCCTCGAGTTACAAAACTATTTTAACTACTTGAAAATCTAAATGTCTAATTTACCAGGCAATCCTCACCCAAAGTAATGCAAAAACTATACAAATTAAGATATGCAGGAGTCATTTTTAGTAATCCTTTTCATCACTCTAAGGACTGGGTAAGGTTACAGACTAGCAGGGACATGAAATGCCTCTCACATGGCAACCTTACCAACCATTGATTTAGTTTTTTTCTGTTGGTGTTTTTTTGGCTACAATATGTATGATTCACATCTGACTGTATTATTAACTAGACCACATCCCACCTTATAGAAATTGGCAGATATTGCTTCTGACTATACTATAAATAATACAATATATTATTTCTGTTAAATTATGAGTAAGAACAATATTTCTGAGTCACTGACTCAAGAATTAAGACTAATTCTTCAAGAATTAGTATCACTTCTTCATCTACATACCTTTGTTTAACATCACCATACCTGTCCCAGGTATCAGTGGAATCTTTGGAATGGCTAAACAGCTTGTTAAAGTTCTTATAGGATCACCTTGATCTGTAATCCCACTCAGATTAGACGATTCCTATCATATATCAGGTGAAATAAAGAATGGCTCCATTCATCTTGTCAATCAGAGGGATTCAGTGTAAAGCTGAGAAGTCCCTCTGCCGACCAGAGCATCCATCAGTGGTTATTAGGACATAAGTGGCAACCAACAATACCAACATGGCTCAGATCCAGGTGGGACAAATTCCACCTTTCTGTCTGGCTAAAGGCACAACGCGGGATAAATATAAAGACGCTAGAGCTTTGGATGAGTTTTAATCCACAGTGAAACCAGAGCGGTCTCTGTCACCGAGCCATGTTTATTACAGCAGGGATTACGGTATTGCTAGGTTAAGAGCAACTTTGATCATGACTTGTGGCTCATGGAACGCACAAAGACTTGAACCTAAGCCAAGGCAACAATTACGAGCCAACAGAAGGTCATTAGACAGAGGGCCGCTGCCCATGATCCAGACACCCTCCCAACCGCGGCCAACCAGGACCTTTGATAACATCAAACCCACCTCCACTCCTCAAAGCTTTGCCACAATCATGCCAAGCTAGGCAGCCTAAAGCTAAGTACAACTTTGCCAGACTCCGCTGGGATCCTGCTATCCTGACAATAAAGAAGAGAGGAGTGGCTCAACAGGAAGTGTCCAGGGTGGGCCAAAGTGGAAGGCTGTGAGGCGCTGGGTGGTTAGGTCCATGGAGAGCTGCTGATCTGGTTCAAATGTGATCCTATCTCGCTGCTTTGCTTTATTTTGTTTTTTTTTTCCTCTTATTGATTTACCCTGGGGACAGTCATTCACCTGAAATAGGTGCAGGTTGAGTAGTGTTATTTTAGTTTTATTTACTGTGAATGTGATGTTTATTGTCATCCCCTTAGAGACCTACTATGATTCCTTTGTTAAACTCTGACTGTTTTATTGACAGCCTGACTGTTAGGGATGTGTAAATTTGTCTATCTCATTAATACATGAGCTTCACTTAAGTAAAAGGATGGTTAGACATGTTGATGTAGGTAGTTTAATTCAATAAACCAATACAGAAATTAGGCGTAATCTGATGATGTTAATGATTAAAACATTAGATCATATTCCAGCGTTTTCAGGTCAAGAAGATAACCACAGCTGGATTTATAGTTTATGCCACTGTAATCTGCAGTACGCTTTCTATAATGTCTATAGTAGCCTTTGATTATTTTGATTACTTTGTAATGCAGAGTGTATCTATTGCTGTGTTGGCATTGTTCCTTGAACAACATAATTAATGTTGTTCCACGACCATCATTGTAACTTAAATCAAACTGTAAGATTTAACCACATGTATTCCCTCTGCATTGCTATAACATGGGCGGTAAATTCTGTATGTCACATGATACCTTCAAAGACATATTGGTTTGGGGAAAGCAGAAAGTGTTGCATTTAAATATGAAGGCTAATGTTTTAGAATAACTTCTCTCCAGTGGTTCCTTGTCCGAAAATCTTTGTGATCTAATTGTTTTGCTTAGCTGCGAGCTGAAGTTACACACATGGTGGTTCACAGGCAGTTCTCTGCCTTGTTAAAGAAAAAAAAATCAAAGACACCTTTCCTTTGAGTTAACTCTCTGCTTGTCTCCAGTCATAATATGAGTGTGACTGTCTAAATTAAGAGTATGATATCAACAGGCTGACCTTTGACCCATGCTGTCCTTTCTGCTCCTCTCGACCCCGGTCCTGATGGAAACTAGAGTTGCTCACAAAATGTCTGCAAGGTCACAGCAGGGTTGATGTACCTGTAAACAGGGAAGTGGAAAGGATCGCGAGGCTAAGCTTTCGTTGAGAGCCTGATAACAGTTGACTTTTATTAGAGAGGTGAGGGTCAGGCCGATGTTACACTGGCTCGCAGTCTTAATTCACTAGGTCAGGACGGTAGAAACTGAGGAAAAACCCCTTCTTTCTGCTTTAATGTTTTGAGCTTCGAGATTAGTTTGTACAAAGCAGAGTGGACTGGCTCTTAAACTGCCACCAGCTGTGTTGAGTTCAAGACATCCTGCCAATTTTGCTTGCTAATCAACCCGCCAAAGTGCATGCTTCTTCTGTTAAATATGCTTGTGTAAGATACGTAGTCCCCTCATAAATCTTTGCGTCGCCCCAACAAAATTCCAACTCAGTAGTGTTTGTCTGTGAATAAGCAGCTCTGACATAATCATCAACACTCCCTTTGGGCATGATTAAGCCACAAAATGATTCGGTCCCTTCAGTGTTTTTCACTCGCTCCTAAGTTATTGCTTTCAGCTGGACGAGCACCATTGATCCCCATGCTAAGCGCTTACATTGTACATATCAACAGGAAACAAATCGGCAGCGAGCAGACTCAAAGTGTTTCGGTTAAACTCGCAAAGACTGTGAGATGACTGGCAGGACATTTGTAATAGCTCCACTTTTACTTGCGGTGGCCACAAAAACTGACAGTTTGACTAAATTGGAAGTAGGAGTAAAGAAAGTGTTTTGTGACAGCAGTTCATCGGCAACTGCATGAGTACATGTCCTGCAATAGTTGCCATGTCTGGGGAAAAATGAGGTTTTAGGTGCAATGGTCATTAGTATGTCTCAGTTACGATGCTTATCCATTAGCAGTCTGTGAAAACTCTTCCTCCCAAACCGTTCAAATGCTGACATGGTGGGAACCATTTTTTGTTACAACCAATGAATCCAAGATGCAGGCTAATTGCACCAAGTGTTTAGCTCGTGGTGGTTAGAAAGCACTGCAACCCAATTGCTAGAATGAATGTTAGAAATGTATCTTTCTGCAAACAATGTACATGTTGAAACTTGACATATTTCTTACGGTAAAATTTTTATGTTGTGTTTTCAGTTTTATATTATGTGCCATAGCTGTGCTTCTGGTCTTGTTAGGCTTGGGCACAAAAACACTTGGTTTGGGTTAGCAAAAGATCATGTTTTGGTTCAGTCTTACCTGGTTCTGTTGCCTGAAAGATGGCTAAAACTACTCACCCACATTTTGTTAAAGATGCGCCCATTCGGCTGCAAATGCTCATCAAACGTCTCATCAAAAATATCAGGTTTTGTGGGACGTTTCTTTCAAAGTATCCGGTGGTTTCGTGCTTACAAATGTTGAAATGTTGCATTGAGCAGTATTCTTTCGCTTGGTCTCACCTAGCTGTAACACCAACACCATCCTCTGCTTATCTGGATATGAAAGTCAGCCCCTATCAGAGGTTGTGATTAAGTCACACATGTGCGAGTCTCAAGTCTTTATCCTCAAGTTTCAGTCCGGTCCCAAGTTACTGTACTGAGAATCAAGCAAGACCAGTAAAGTCATTGCTAAGGACAAGCAGGTCAAAAGTGAAGTCATAAAAAGCATTCACCGTGTGTGAATTATTTGGCTAGCAGAAAACTTGAACTGCAACCACATTTATAGTGTTCGCTCATGTAAACTTGTGGGTTTTTGAGCAAGACAAACATCTGACCATGAATGCCACAGGTAAGTCAGCAGACCTCGGGGAATATTCACAGAGCCAAATCGGTTGCTCTCCAGTACGTCTCACAGGCTCCAGAGTCTGCTGCAGACACCGCCACAACGAAAGAACTTGAGTCTGGTGAGTGCAGAGGCATTAGCTTGCAGCGCAGTATCCGACAACAGTTTGCAAGCCTTTACAAACATGCCAAATTTGATTGCATTTTGAGTATCCTGAGAGCTGTAGTCTTTAACGTTGTCCAAAGAAAAACACCAATTTACTTTCAATCGCTCTAGGCTGATTTTGGAAGCATAGGCGATATTTTGTCAAGGCTTTTGGGAATGTTATCACAAACACAGCACGCTGAGAGTTTATAAGACCTCTGCTTTCCCCAGATTATCCTTGAACTCTCTGTTACCTGTGCTTGCTAAGCTACACTTGGCAGCCATTGCTGACACGGAGATAGGTCATTTGACACACATTGCTGGCCTTCATTTCATTATTATTCCAGATTATAGAGGGATTTCATTCATTTTCTGTAATTTATTAGTTTTGACTATAAATGGCAGGTAAAGTTCCCATCCAGAATTTCATCTGGGATTCATGGCGGCGCTCATGTGACCTGAATCCAAGATATACTCCAAAATAAACTGAGGATCTTGTGGGAATTGTTTGCAGCCACAGTAAAATAACTCAGCCCGAACACTTTTTTTTCTAGGCTGAAAAATTCTGTGATGATTCTGAATAATGCCTTTCTAAACAGGGGTTTTTCTCTTTTCATACCTTCCCTCCCTCACTCAATCTGTCCCTCTCTTTTGGCAGATGTGCAAAGTAAAAGAGTAGCATATCATTAGATCAGCAATCATTCCAAGGCCTCTGCCCTCATGGCATGTTCAGGCTTTATGGCGAGACCTCACTCTTATCAGAGACAACGCTGCATTCCACTGCAGGGCAGATAGAGTCACGTTTTTAAACTCGGCATCGACAAGATTTACTATTGCGCCCACTATCTCTATGATTTGTAGGTACAACACACTTTGAAATTCCCCCATTTACCTCTGCTCCCTCTGGCACAGCACAAGTCTGAAATATGTTGCAGAATATGCTTCGTGATCACTTTTACACTCCCCTGTCAGTGAAAATGTAGTTTTCTATATTTATCTGTCTCTTTCAGACTGTCCTATCTGGCTCAAAGTTGTTGGCGTTTCGTAAATCGCCTCGTTAGACTCATTAACTAGATGAGTGGTTTACAAAATTTCTCGGTATCAAAATAGAAAATACTTTCCCGAGCATTAAGGAGATTTATGTATAAAGTAGAATGTACACTTGATATGTCTAAAAATGTGGGAGCATCTTCTGTTTTTTAAAAAGTGTATCAGTGCATTTTTTCTGACCTCATGATGCTTTAAAGGAAACATTCATGTAACATTTCAGCAATAAATGTTCACAAACAATCACTTTAATTTCCCGACAAAGCATCCGATGATATGTCAGAGAGCGAGGAAGGACGTGACTTAACATAGCGTGAATAAAACTTTCCTACCTTCGTCCTGGAGACACAGTGGTTGTTTAACAGTGTAGACAACAACTCCCATGATCCCGCACAACTGAACATCATCAGACATGATGTCACTGAGAGACCCCTAGTGGGGGAGATTTCATACTGTGTGTTTATTTAAGCATGAAACAACATCAAAGTAGTCCAGAATTTAATTTCAGCACTTCCCATACAAAACTAATATCTGAATTTTGTTTAAGCTCATTCACCCACTTGTTTTCCACCTGGTGGTTTAATTGTGATTTGTTGTCCGTGAGGGTCCAATAGACATGACACAGACATGGATCCAGAATTTTGTATTCTGTGCATAGAGGTGATTATGCAGTGCAAAGCGGCAGTCAGGTGTCTACCATTGGGACCGTAGTTGGAGTCTTGCATTGGAATTAAAGACTGTCTTTGTAGTGGTGCAGCGGCAGGTAAATTAACCCTAAATTAATTTCAGTTGAATTTGCTGTTGAGTTCTGGTGATCTGCTGACCTTTGAGGGCATGGACGTCCAAAATGAAGGGAGGCTGTCATAACTGCCAGCTGTGTTGCACAATCCACTTTTGTTTGATCTACCTCTGCCTGAGTATAGGCTGCTCTTGTTTGTCCGATTAGCGACTGAGCTAACAAGCAGTTAGCAGTGAGCTAAGCTGTTTGGTCTTTGAGTTTATATCCCTCTTTAGTAGAAGCTTTTGTTGAATGTTTGATCCTGAGAACAAAATGACATGGGGAAGTAAATGGAAAATTAAAAAAAGTTGACTAAGTCGCTGCTTGTAACCAAAATATTTAACATGTATGAATTTCACTGTGCTTAAGGCTACACTTAAGAAATACAGTCATTGAACTACTGCTCTCTTCTGTCCACCAAATCACCCTTGTCATGTGTTGACTGGTTTATTTGGGTGTAATTCGGAATGAGCCATTTTAAAGTATATGTTTTCGAATGTAATATGTTTGCAATTGGTGTTTGATCTTGATTAGAACAGCAGGGAAATCTGTATAATTCTCTATAACTCAAGTCCACCCACCAGCACCACCCTAAAACCTTACACCAGTGCGTCGGGTCATGCGGGCAGTTTGCTCATGCACTGTAAGAGGCAAATGGGAAATCCTACTGTTCTTTTCTCTGCCGGGCAAACGACCAACAAACTATCCTCTTTCAAGCCGTGTACGCAGCCAACTGGCTCTTCCTCTGTCTCTTAACTTTGCAACACAGAAGCTTCAGTATTTAAGGAATGTTTGGCGAGGTTGATGCTGAAAGCCTGATTAAAACCCACGAATTAAGAAGCACAAGGATTACAAGGAACTGACAGAATGGCCTTCTTCCTGCATTAAATTAAATCCCCCCTTTCTGTCTCTCTTTGTATCCGCAGACGGCCAAATCTGTGCTGCCAGGGGCACGGCACCATACCAGGGTGCTGTAAGCTGTTTAACCTACATGAAAGTGTCACGGCTGAATAGAAAGGATGACCTCTTCTTTTCTGGTCACCGTATCCTCCTCAAAAATCATTTTAAGTTAAGCTCTGCGTTGAATAAATCTCTGGCTGGCGAAGATAAGCCATACTCTACAGGAGGCCTTTAAACGACCTGCTTTCTTTGTGGGATTGGTTGATAACAATTTTATAGGATGCAACTGTATTTAAAGCCAGATTGCTGTTTCTGAGGACATAGACTGTCCAAGACAAGATGCATTTTTGCGAAGTTTGTGTGTGCATTTTGGCAAGAGTATACATGAGGGAACAAAACTGTCTTTTGTTCCCAACGTAAGACAAACTCAACCTCAGCATTTAATTATCCTGAGTTCTGGGAATACTTCACAATTTTTTCATGCAGTCATTTCTGAGAAGTGATTTGGATTTTCTGGAGATTTTTAAATAACTCTTATTGTTGAAGCCAATGATAATAAGTTATCAAGTCAATGTTTCTCAATTACCATTAACGTTCAAAACGTTGTACCCAGGAGAGAAACTGTTCTAGGTTGAAGATGATAACCTTTATCCAGGCAACCATGTCCTTTCAAAGCAGTTTGTTCTTTTCCCCTCATAATCTGATTACATGAAAAATTCAAAGTATTACGTCTCACACTGTCTGTTTGCCAAAAAAAGCCTGGATGTCTTTTTGCACTAAGACTGTGGGAGGTTGGATGATGTTGATCCTGATACAGGCTAATCTCTGGAAAAGCACCGTCCTTGTCGTCCTCACATTAAAGACGTTAACAGACACCGGCCAAAACACTTCAAAGCACTGGGAGGAGAACAATCACTTTCACAATTACATGGTTTCCTCTCGGCTTATCCCCGTTACTGAGGAATTTCTTGCATGTAAATAACTGTTTGCGTGGATTTGATCAGTTAGGACCACACCCCGCTATCTCCCAAGACAAACTGTCTAGTCTCACTCGTCGAAATCCCTGCAAGCCTTATCAGCAAACCACGAAACGCAACGTTTCTATTGCTCCCTCAGACTGACAGACATGACCGACAGCTTTATCTCTTGGATGCGAGTGGGTTTTTTGATCTCTTGATCTTTTCTCACATTTGAACCCACATCAAAGGCCTTGAGCTATTCAAAGAAGGTGGAGAGTATGGCATCTTGTCTTCATGTCCAAGCCAGGAGGAAGCAAAGGAGTGGAATGAAGACTGATGGATGGCCTGACGTTGCAGACGGAGCTCGTGGCATTGCCAGACCTGGAGTACTGCAAAGCATGCATGCTCCATACACTGCATTCAGACTGTGTTTAAGAATCTGTCAACGTGCTATATTGCAGCCACTTATGTGTTTGTCTTATGCCCTGAGTGGACTTTTGTTGATGTGTGCACGGCGGAAGCTTCAATAAATATTTTCAATTCCGTAAACTCAGAGCCTTCAATTACCTCTCCTTCGTGCAGATTCATAACTCACATGTAGATATGCAAGTTTAACCATTATAAAAACCAAACCATAAATGTTTACTCCAGCAGATCTATCAAGGACAGAGTTATTGTTGCACACAGTCCATTACACCCTCTCAAAGATAACACTTGTGCTGTCTCAGGCCTCCGACAGAAGAGAACAGGTGTCACCGAACGACCCTCCTTCATAAACTCCACTCCTAATTAGCAGGCAGGTTTTTGGGATCGAGCCACCAGGTGTGACTTGTTACACATGTTTTTACTCTTAAAAGGCAGACTAATCTTCTGAGGATTACCTGTTAGCTCATTGGAACAAAGGAAAAGGGAAAGTCAAGGGAGGTGTAACTGTACAGAAAATGCCAAGATTCACACAGAAGAGATTTCACCGTGTGTTTACTACCTAAATCACTTTGACTTTTAATTACCTTTCCATTTTTAACCACCAAGACCCGGCACTCGACTGTTTATAGTAATGTAAACAGATGATATCGTGTTTCCAAACAGCTAAAATTGTGACGGGATTTCTCAGCAGGTCTGCAGTAGTCCCAGACTCCTGACTTCAATCGACCTCGACAATAAATAAACCTGACAATGTGTCTTGTGGGTTGTCAACGCGATGGAAATGTCCATTTTTCATAGCACTTAGTCAGGCTGCTATTTCTCACCTCCAGCTGTGCGGTGATTTACGGCCCCATGCTGCGTCTATTTTGACCTGTCTGTCGCACACTGTATTTTAGTTTGTTCCACAGAGTCACTTAAGCTGAAATACAAGCATTTAATCACAGGCTTCCTGATTCACCCCCACAGCTTTTATCCTTTCACTTTCATCACTGATAGTTGTTATTTTATAAATATAAAAAAAAAGTTCCACAGCTGCAATGGATAATCATGAAAATGTAAAGTCTGTTTGGATATTGTCAGTGATTGATGTCAGTGAACAGACTTTTCTTTACTTGACTGCATTTCTCTGATTGCTGTAGTTAAGAGTGTTTCACAGATTGCTACGGCATCAGAGCCAAAGTGGCACATTTGTCAAATCAGATAAACATAAACACAGGCTATCAGAAAAATGCTGAATATCGGATCAAATAATTAGCAAATATATGTCAATATATGTCAATTAAAGTACAGTTAAAATCAGATACTGTAAGACTTTTACTCAAGTACTATCGACGTGGATGTCTTTCACTTTTACCGAAGTAATATTGTAATACGATATCTTTACTTACTTTTACTCAAGTGTGACTTTGGGTACTTGTTATAACACCGTGCACAGAAAACACGTGTTAAAAAATGTGACGGGTAACAAAAAGTGATGAATATACTGCCATATTGAAGAACATTTTTTTCGACAAAAGTAATTAAGATGCAGAGCGAGATGAGATCAGAAACAAACAAAAGTCGCTGAGCAGACGGGTGGCCTCATGTGATTCGGCTCTGGCAGCGCTGTTAGCATGCAGAAAACAAAAGGAAAAACCCTGGAACAAGAAGGGGATGCTTCATCCATCTGTGGAGGATTAAGTGTTCATTAGTCATGAAAGCAAAGTGCAGACCACAGGATCACCTTCAGGCAAGTACAAATGGCATAATCTGTTCTGGAATATCAGAAAACAAGTGTTTGTCATTCGCCCCAGCTGGTGAACAAACTCAGCTTCAACAGAATTCCTTGAGTCAGCCTTGAAGTACCTACATGTCTTGTTTTGACAAACACAAGACGTGTAGGGAACCAAGCTTGTATGACTGGACTTAATTAGACACAGCTATATGAATTGAACGAGTCATTCATGCTTACAGATTACGGTCAACCACAAAATGTCTAATTTAAAGGTACTACTCGGTTATCATTGGCTAGTACGACACCAGATCACCCCTAAAAAAACAGGGAAATGGGGAACAAAAACAATCCCTCTGAGTTGTTTAAACTTGAACTCCAACAGGTTGATGGGAGGTGGGTTTCGGGGTCACCGGTGCCAGAGTGATTCCCCTCCATACAGTGCCTCCCGGAGCACATCAAAGGTCCACAGCATCAGCAGATAGCCGTTCACCCCCGTGAGCAAAAACAGCTGGACCAGAGCAAAACAAAGATGATATAAGCGGCTTCCTCCTCAGTGGCGGCACCAGAGCAGTCAACTATGATAAGCCCCAGCCTATATTGTGTTTGAAGCGCAGTATCCCCCAAAAGCAGACAATTTAGAGAGCCATGTAATGCAAGAGGAAATATAAACTGTGATCTCTTGAACCCTGTCAAAAGAAAAAGGTCTGGCTTTTCTCTTTATGACCATTTTGGGGAAGTAGTGGGAGTGACTTTAACTCGCAGGGACTGGGATCTGTGAAAGCATTCAAACATGTGAGCAGGAGACAACGGGGGAAAGTCTAACAGAGATACGCAGGATATGATCGGACATAAAAATGACGAACATTTGAAAAGATGTCTCTCTCGAGGTGAAAGTCTGACAAATCGTTTTCCTTGTTTTACTCTACACCCGAAGATACCAAGATCTCACTTTATATCAGCCACCATGACAAACTCCCGCATTGTCTCCTGCAGCATGCTCGTACACTTCCTGAAACAAATGGGAGCGAACAAAACTCTCAACGGCTTCAATGTTCACTTCCACACATGTGACACAGACACAACAGCGAAACAGAGATCCTTCTCAAATGACTCACACTGAGCAAAACAAGTAAGGCTGAGCCAGCTGCAGACCTTACATATGGACAGAAAATCTTTAAAAAGAAGGAGGAGATTTTCCTGGACAGTACCCAAGGCAGAGGTAAACATTTTCATGGGATGCACAATTTCCCTTTGGATTTAGCTGACAGTGCTCCAGGCCTGAAAGTCACCGGGTAAGAGAGGACCCAAGTTCAGAAGTTGCCAGGAGATATTTACCTCTCCTAGAAGAAAGAATCTAAATTACCTCCGTTACCCTGAGTCTATACCTTCAGTCATGGCAACCAGAATTCGAAGGGAATAAACTTTTATTATATAACCCAAACAAAAAGACAAGGTTAATGGGATAGAGCTGTGTCAGGGATTATGCAGGATTATGTAAATTAAAGGGCTAACATGATTATTGTGGGCACACGCTGTCGGCTGATGAGATTACTTTAAGTGTTGAATGATGAATGAGGTTAATTCCCTCACATTATGTTAACGCTTGTGTGTTTGTCAGTTAACCTTTGACCTGTAGCTTCTCAATCAAAGGCTAATTAAGTCTATAAAAAAAAAAAAAAAACAACTTCCCACAATTAGCCAAAAAGATCACTTTGGCTGATCTGACCGGGGTGCACGTTCACTCAGAACATTGTAAATGAAACGTTGAGGACTTGAATCTGAAACTGACACAGTCACCGGGATTTAAAGTTATCAGCTGATGTTTCTGCAAACCACAGATGCATCCAATGTTTACATTTGTGCCAAACGTACCAGATCACGTTCATATTAAATGCTTATTTTCCACCTTTCACATCAGGAGGCGGAGGGGGTGGTGGTTGCGTTTCCATTTATGTGGCGACCAAAACAAGTTATTTTCCATGAACTCTAACCAAGAGGTTGTTGTGCGTAAACCTAGAACACAGAATAAGCACAGCGCTGTGACATGAGACAAAACATAAAATTCAACCGAAACGAATGTAATGTAGCAACATAAAGAAACGTGGCCAACATTTATTCTGGTGATTGGGTTGCAGAAGCGACCAGAGACGAGAAAAGTAGCACAGTGAAATGTGAGAGTGAAATTCACTTACATTAGTCCTTATAATAGGTGCTTAGCTTTGAGATATAGCTACTATTTTGAAAAGCCAGTGTGGCTGGTGAACTGATAGGAAACTGTTAGCTAGCTGGCAACGTGCTAGAGCTTATACCTGCAGACTTTTACATATAAATAAACGTCTGCTACATTCAAGCTCTTGCCAGATGAGATCACTAAATGTTGATTGAAGCCCATCACAGCTAAAGCCAGATAAATCTGTCTCTGATTCGCAAGTACAGGAGTTTATAAAAACTGCGACTTTCACACACTGGTGCAGGGGTAGCATTGTATTTTTCATCTACTGACAAAACATAGTTTGCCAGATCTGCAGTATGGTGGCGCCTATAGTGTCATGAGCCAGCAATGGTGTTTGTGTAATTACTCACACTGCCAGAAAGAGGCTGCAAAAGTTCACCATTACAGGTTTAACACGGCTTATTCAAGAGATGTATTTGTACCACAAAGTCCTACTTCTGTGGCACGGTTTATGGTGCAAGATTATCCAAAATTAGATGGTGCAACAAATAACATGTTAACTTCCATTTTGGACTCTCTGGCTCCTGATCACTTAAAATGGCAGCACCATTCGCTAGTTAACAGTCTGAGTCTGTGTATCAAAGTCACAGCCGCAATAGTTATGCAAAAGCTCTGCGTGGTTTGTCTCGCCCTGCAGTGCAATCATTTGATTTCAGCACATTATACAGTAATTGTTGGTTTGACCATGGCTCGTAGAAGAAAGCATCTGTCCATCCACTTCAAAGCGCAGAGCTCAGAGTCACATCACTGTCCCCGATTATATTGACTTTTGAGAGCAGGAGGGGCCGCCCAGACCCCAGACCCCCTCATCCCCCGGGGCCATCCAGAGCCACAGCCACGTCTGGTGAGAGTGTGAGTCAAGGATCTCACAGCCAGGCTGTTACGCCTCCATCTGGGCCCTTGAATTAAACATCAGCTAGGCAGACGGGCACCCTGCCTGAAAGCTTGAGGGACCAAAAACTGGGGCCAATTAACCCGTGCCCAGTCTATTCAGACCTTACTTTGTAGCCAATTAAGAGGGCATATTACAGAAGGGGGATCAAAAGGGATGATAAAACGGTTGGGCTTGATTTGACATCAGGCACACGGGGTACTGTTTACACGTAATCATGGTGACTGAAGGGGGGGAGCTTTGTCGTTGGCTATGATTGCAGTCATCATAAGCTAGGCTAAGTAAACACATTCAGAATGCCCTGGATAATCATTAATAATAACTGGGTCAACTTGAGCTGTTGTTTCCTTTAAAGCAGCCAAGAGTACCAGCTGTATTAACTTCCAGTACATTTGAGAAAAAACGGAGCCCTTTTTGTTGAGCCACAGAACACCGAACATGGAAAATCTTGCCTTGGCATCAGGCACTCCGTCACATTATGTCACTGTGTCATCAGACACAAGTTAGTCTTCGGCTCAGTTCCTCTTCTCCGCCTCTGACATCCGTCTCGGATGAGGAAATTCTTCTGCAGATCAGACGAGGACAGGAAGCACAGTGAGTAACACGAGCAGAAGTGGACAGAATTGGGACAGTTGTTTTCTTTCCGTTGTAACAGATGGAGAAGATCACAGATACAGCATGACACTGTCACAAGCCTGGACATGAAAAAGGTGCTACTAGGTTACTGATTTGTTCGTCAGGAAGAAATAATTATGGTCACATCATCCCTTGTTCTTCATGATTTAAATAGATTTTTATAGAAGAGCTATGAGATGGAAACATCAACTTCACCGGATTGCGAATGGAAAAAACATTTGTCGGTTTAACAGAAAGCAGTAGATTTAGCTCTAATGGAGCGGTGCTACGAGTGTCCCCAAATAATATGTCTGGGATGTATCTACATACTGTGCGGGCTGTACGTATCAGGACAGTGATACGTTTTTCATTGCTTTGGCTCTAATCCAGCACAGCATATTGGATTTGAAATGAAACACTTGCTATGAGGTTCAAGTGCTTTTTTACCTTTGGGGGGAGCGGATGAAAATGAAGCACAGTTTCTACATGGTTTATTGATGTGGATGTAAATGATCGGACTACTTATATCAAGATGAAAGTTGACTTCACATTCTTACAGTTTCATTTCAAATCCAGTGTTCAGAATCACAAAACAGTCCTCCACGTTTCAGCTCCCACAGCCGCTGAGAATCTGAAAGGCCAAATTTTGTGTCCAGGAGAGTAATTTTCCTCTTAATTTGCTCAGATTTATTAGTGCCAGGTGTTTGTTTTATGAGACTTGAGATCCACAGGCGTACAATTAATAGGAAACAGATGAATCATCATCAACCCAATCGGCTGAATAAATGTTGCCAATGTAAAGTTCTTCTTAACGTTACTTCATGTTGCAACTTAAGAGTCCTTTGGGTTTAATTTTCTGTTTTCCATTTTGGCTACACTGTGCCTACGATCTGGTCAGGTTAAGGTACAAAATGCCACGTGGATGGAGTTAGGAAAATATCATGTCTCTGATTAAGATACCTGTGTTGGTCACCACAAACACAGCAGGAGGTGTCGCGACGTCTACACAAAAGTATCCACAAGCATGGCTGGAAACTGTCCCGAGGTCTCCTTGAAAATTACAGTGGTGTCACGCGAACAAATGCTGAAACTCAGTTTCTAAACGCAGTCAAATGGCATGGCAGCCCTCTCACCCGTACCTCCACCACCATCTCCTCCACCTCCCAATATGACACCTATGAAATGTGAGCGTGACATGATGTACGAATGTGAATGCATCTGTGGCCTTGCAGAAGCATTAACTGACACCATTTTACCCTTGAGACTGGGCTGATCGTCACAATGTTTTAATTTTTCCATTGCATTAGTCGTTTGCTGTCACCCTTTCATGCATTTTCTTGCCAGGTAAAGTCTTCCAGACAACGATCACAAAAGGTTGAGAGTCAGGGGACAGAGACCTCCTTTGGCTCCTGTCAGCTGTGATATAAAACACGAGCACACCATACGTTCGCTTCGCTTTTCTTCGCCTTGCTTCGTGTCTGTGAGCCACACATTCACACACATGCTCCTATTTGCGAGCTGGCGGGGAAATTCTCGAAGATATAATCTTTACAACGTTTGTAACAAGGAATTCATTGCATTCAGCTCTCAGTACGCCCCTCTCCGAATAGCTAGCATTTTACATCAATCTATTCCCTCGGGGTAGGAAAAAGTGTAATGACAGTGAAACTAAAAGAAACAGGTGTTCTTCTGCTTCTTTGAAGGTGCTGAGAGTTACAGAAAGATTGTGAATCACTGCTAATTGCATGAAATTATAGTTGTGAGGCGTAAAATGGACTCATTCTAGTGCAGATCGAGACAACCCGGTTATCGGGGCACTTTGGAGGGTGGTATGTCGTGAATTACAGAATGACAAGGGTATTTCTAGATGTTAACTGAGCAATGACTCTGCTTTACTGGAAGGGCTGTCGGGGATTTACAGAAAGCTCACTTGATTATGATCATCTGGGTACATTTCAAAAGCATTTGTTAAAAATGTAATAACAAGAAAAAATGCCAAGTTCAATTTCAGATGCACCAAAATTCAAAAAAACCCAAAGGAAATGAAGGAATAAAAAAGGGAATGTTGCAGCTATCCGTGAAACAGCTCCTCTCTCAAGAGATTTATTAAAACGATTTAATTTCACTTTTACTGTAAGTGACAGCATGGCCACCGTCTCTAATTACAAAATACACATACTAGCCATTGCCGAGCCGCTCAACTGACGGCACCAGAACAAAAGCATTCGCAACAGATATTTACATGAGGTGGTGGCCTCTCATTATTCAATAGCTTTATCACGAAAAGCAGCCTTGACTAAACCGATTTAGAGCAGACAAATAAAAGTCATTTGTATTCTTTGACAGGCAAAATCCAATAAACGGGAAAAATAAAGCAAAAGCCAGCAGGGAAATATGTGGCTGGTGATAAATCTCGGACGCCTTTCATAATATTCCAGTAACTTAATATACCGTTGTAACTTGCTTATTACACTGTGCTGGCTGTGTCTTGTTTGCAGAGCAGTTTGCAGCAAGCTATTATGACCTGACAGAGATATTCGTGCAGTGTCCTCCAAGTCGTTGTCGACTCGTAAAAAAATACAGACTGAAAAATACATACATGTCAAGTAAAAATGAGTTTTTTTGCCTTTTTTTTTTTTATGTTTGGGTCCTTTCTGTTTAACTGTGACAGCAACTGTACTTTTAAGCGGTTATATTATGTCTGATCAATAGCTGAACGCTGGTCATCTGCATCCATTGTTTGTGCATCTCACACATACAGTAGCTGTGAGTAGCATTAGCATTAGCATGCCTGATGAACACCAGTGGAGATTTTGATTTAGATTAAGATTTTGTTCTACAGTAAGACTCATACTACTCCCACACACTGCAGGGGAGCCTCTCCTCATTTCACATTACACAGGTACCTAAATAGAAACAGTAAACACAACTCTCCAATAGGACATTCGCAGAACTTTAGGGTGTATTGATCCTTTAATGACGTGTTTTACACTGGTGTTAATGCGTGTTTAAGTATGAGTGGGTTTGAGTTACCAGCCCGCAGCAGCTGGCTTGCAAAGCGTAGTCGACAGATGGACGTCTGTCACTGTGTTGGACAGCCCTGCCGCAACAGTTAGACTGGCAGGCAGAGTTTTGAGTGACAGCCAGTTGCCTCTGATTCTATCTGACTGGGTCTGTTAAAGCGGGAAGAACGCTTAACATTACATGAATTCAGCCAACAACAACTCAGCCAACTCTATCTGAAGCCTTTCACTCCTCTTTATTCTTCTTTTGTCTCTTTTTTGGATTCTTTCTATTTTGTAGGAGACAGAAATCTCTCAAATGCACACACATTTCTTTAACGTGAAGCCTTTTTGTGAACATTTTTTTCCGCATTGTTTTGGGCAAAAATGTGTCGTTTAAGAGTGGTTTGATTGAATTTCAGGATATCACGAAATTAGTTATTTGTGATACATTCCATCTAATTTTTTTTTTTAAGTTGAACAACTTTCATGTGGTTTCAGTGGTTCATTCTGCAATGTTTTGACCACAGTTCTGTCATCAGGTCATGTGGGGAATGATTGCACTGATTCACAACACAAGTCACATATTTCTAAATAGTTTCCTACGGATTAGTCATGCAAGCAGAAAATGTTGCAAACACCACTGTGACTTTGTTATTTTTTTGACTCCGGAGAACTGAGAGCAGACTCTTGCCTAATAATGGTTCCTTCCTACAGAGGATTCACTTCTCTTTGAAGGGCTTAAAATCTGGCATTTAGTATGTGCGAGTTATATTCTGGGCAGCGACTCACCTTGACAGGGCTTCTTTTCCATCACGGCTAAAAAAAATCAGCAGATTGAACAAAGGACTAAGGATAACTGAATGCTCAGGTGATTGTTATAAGGATACCCTGGTCTACCTTCTGCATATCATGGCATGTTCTGCTGCCACACTCTGCGTTTTTATTCTGTCAGCATTCATCAACCTCTCAGCAGCAAACAAGGATACATGTGAACTCTACGCTGCTGTTGGACAGAGTCTGACGCTGCCTTTTGTCTACGACAGACTTGAGCACTCACATGTGCTGAGATGGACTCATAATGACACGATCATCTTCTACAGACAGAAAGGCAGAGTCTCTGTTGGAAAGCCAGCGGACATCTCTGCAACCGGATCTCTTCTGCCTAGGAACCTTCAGTTCTCGAGTGCAGGGGCTTACCAAGCAAATGTGCTGCACTCCAATGGTACACTGGCAAAAACATGGAGCGGTCGTCTCTGTATTGTTCCCAAGGTATCAAAACCTCAGCTCACATACAGCTGTGACTTCAAGTCCAGTGCTGTCATTCTAAGTTGCCTTGTAGGTAATCTTCAGGGGTTGGTGTTTGAATGGACACTCGACGAAAAAACCTTACCGAGTGAAACAAAGCAAAAACTGAGCATATCCCTGGCACAGCTGAAAGGGGAGAGGAGCTTTACTTGCAGTGTGGCAAACAAAGTCAGCAAGGAGAGGAGTGACATTGTTCGCCCAACCTGTAAACGTCCAACGCCATCACCACCGACTCTGCTTTGTTTTACATCCAAAACTGTTGTGGCAGCTTTTGCAGGAGGAGCAGGTCTGATTCTGCTGTTGGTGACCATTATCGTTGTGTTATGTTGCTGCCGCAGAAGCAGCAGAAAACAAATGGAACTCCGGGAGCTCAGGATGCTCTCTCTAAGCAAACGAGAGCCAAGCTCCATCAGCCCGGACTACGAGACCATGCACCCGACTGAGGACTCTCCACCCCCGAGCCCCAAGCCTTCACCCAGAGCCTGTTACGAGAAAGTTGCTCAGCCTGAAGCTCAGACTGAAAACAGGCCTCCTGCACAGCTATCCACAGCTGCTGAAGGACAGCAACCTTCGCCGGTGCCCAAGCCAAGGACGAAGAGCCCCAAGACGGCAAACATGTAAATGTGGAACCAAGAACTAAAAAGGAAGAAAACTGAAATGAAGGAGAAGAAAAAGACGTTAAACAATGATTTTGTATAGTTTCAATCCACACATTCTTCCCTTTTAAAGTTTGATTTATACTGATGCAATTTATTTGGCAATAGAGCAATATGTGTCCAGGATCCAGTTGGCTTAATCATGATGTGCTGTGAGCCTAAAAGGGAGAACTCAAGGAGGTAAAATCTTTAGTTTCCTGACCCCTGTAAATGTGATATCATGGCTTATCTTTGTTAAAGTTAGTTGTTTATGTTTTAAGTTTAACCATTATGGTGATTGGGAGCCATGATCCCTGGTACACTTATGATACTTTGTTACAAGAAACTGTCATGGGTTAATTTCCATATTGAGTGTTGTGTTAATTTCTTAATGTTTATGATGATCTTAGAGTTTTTACTGTACATTTTTACAACTGTGTTAGCATTTCCAAACAAAAAATTAGATTTTCGTAGACAAGTGTTGAGATTTTAGATTAAAGGGTTAAGTTATCACTAATCTACATTTGTTAGATTGTCAGCAAATCTCATGTAAAGGCCAAAAACAACAACGCATTATTCCGTCTTTCAGCGCTTTCTCACTTCCTTAACCCTGTCTGTGACACTCAGCCCCAAGCTCGTTGCTTTAAAACAAAAAAAAAAGGCTAAACATTTTTTCATAAAACAGCTGGGTTCTGTAGTTTTTAGCAAACATTTCTCGACAGCAAATTCATTTCAGTGTTCATTTGGTGTTCCAACAGGTGATTGAGTGAGAGCAACTCAAAATAAAATTAGAGTGACTTGAGTGTGTTTGTGGTGATGAAGGAACCTGTGACAGTGTGCTCGTGGTGTGTTGCAACAGTGCTGGGGCAACAATGGTAGTCTATTGCACATACATTGTTCCATCAGGCCTCCGACACACAGACAATACTTGCTGGTTTTTGTGGGAATTTGTTGACAATAAGGAAAATACAGGAAATTACCCATTAATTTTGTGTTATTTTGTAAATATTAAGCAGTGATATGAGATCTATTGTGTCACAACAAAGACAGATATATAGATAGAACAAAATATGAAAAACCTTGAACATGTTTTGACCTCTTTCGCCTGAGAATGAGGCAGCTACATGGATAATTGCATACTGTAATCTTTCAAGATTAACAATTAGGTTTTCTATTATCACGGTGTGTATTTGCATGTATCGTGCCTGAAATAAATAAGGTTGTCAAAAATAATCTTGTATCTCATATTTGTATGGAAAACTACATTAAGCCGCTTATCTGTGTCAAACGCAGGCCTTTGTTCCGGCTTCTTACATGTCAGCATTCTTGCACTTATTAAAATTTGCTTGCTTGCAAGAAGTTATTAAAGGGAGGAAAAAAATCAATAGAGGAATGGATTAGCTAAGGCAAATATCTATTATCTCCAATGGGTAAATGGTAATCCACACATGAAAGTGTTTGGTGTCTCGCCTAATGCTGTGTGACAGCCACATAATGGAATCCCCCTGAGCGTCATCGCCTAAAACTTACAAGCCAATGTCATCTTTTGTCAGGCCCTGCTCCACTCCTGCTCTCTTTACATGGCTGAAATTTCAGTCCAGCCGGCAGGGATTTGGCAGCAAAGCTGGTATCTGCCCCTGGAACAATGCCATTTGTCTTTCTTGAGAAACACTGAAACTTGGCTGGCGACGCGCCTCGTCACTTCCCCTCAAAAGCTGAAAGAGGGGAACCATAGACAGGGACATACACCGGTATACTGTATGCCCACATACAGTGTATACGTACACACACAGACACACACACACACACACACACACAGGACTGCATTTGACGACACAACTTAATGAAACACATCTCATATGCCTTTGCCAGATCTGCCCTGGAAATTGAAAGGAAATACTTCTGAAATGTGTTTAATCAGTGGCTCTTGGAGTCTGGAGGATATACCCTTTTGATCTCGGAGCGTGTGTGTCCAGGAAAAAGGGTCAATTACCCATGGAAAGTATTTATACTCATGTCAGATAATTCGTATTACAGTTCTCTCGTTGTCACGGGCTGCCAAGTCTGGGGAAAGTACAAACCAAATCAGAACATCAGAAGTCAGCCAGCGAAGTGGTCTTTTTTCTGAAAATACACAGATGATTGTGACCTATTAGCATTCTTGAGCCAGCTTAGCACTCTTTGACCGCAGTCCTTTTTTCTGAAACTTAAAGCATACAAACTGAGTGAGGTAAAGCCACGATCCTCCAAACAGTCCTCAATTTATTGAAAATGTGGTTAATTACAGAGTTATTATGCATCGAAAACCCAGTTGTTTAAAGTAGTAACCTTTTAAAAGTCATTTAATGTGGAAAATGAGCAGAAAGCTTGGGCTGCGGTCTTGTCGAACACATCATAGCCGTGTGTTTAACTGGTGTTAAATCCCCTCTCAAATGTCCCGTTAAGAATCAAATTCACAGCATCCATCAACACACCGGCCCCGCGCATTTTGCTCTCCTCCATCCGTGCACCTCACACTTTGTTTCACACGCTTTCTTTTCACACCACACATGCAATTTGTGGACTGGCTCTGCACAGTCTGTGGCTGTCTGCGACACACCAAATCAATTTCACAAATATGCTGAGGAATCAGGCGGCGCTGATTTTTAATGGAGGCAGAATATACTTTCCAGATCTCAGCGGGATTTAGCGCCTCGCAGACACTGGATGTCTGAGGTCAAAGCAATGTGTAGTGTGCAGGAACTTTCTAACAACTGACGGAAATTCTCAACGTTAAGTTCATCAATTTTGGCACGTACATTTATAAGGTGGTTTTTGGTTTCTCATGTGACACACACACGATAGTCTCTTGGTCAAAAGTCATGTGTTTGGCCCATCCCTCCAGTCTACGTGGTCTCTCTATTTATTCTACCTCACCTGAAACCATCCTTTGCTCCCCTCACAATTTCCCCTGTCGCCAGAGGTCGTGGACAACATTAACATCGGCCGCTTTGACACCAGTTTTGCCTGTGACGACGGACTGTTTATCGGCTGAAACTGAACTTATCAAGAGTGGGTTCAAACTTCCTCCACGCGACTTCTTGGATTCATTACATGATATGTTTTAGGAACTGATGCCGCTACTCAAGATTGTGATATACAAACACGTTCTCACTCCCAATAAGTTCAGCAGTTTGGTCAGGCTTCAAACTCTGATGTTCTACTTGCCCCTGTAGGGTAAGTTTTGCACATGAAGGGCTCTGCGGTTAAATGAGGCACAAAAACTATTTAGGAAATACATTTTGTTGCACTTTCAAAGTAAATCTTGCTGACAAACACGTTACATATGACTTATGACTTTTGGACGGCTATTAATGTTGTCAAATGGTTGTGGTTTGATGAGGTTTTGGAAAACATCCTGCTTTGTGTTAATTATTAATGTGACTAATTTCATTTCTATAACTCCTATTGGTGAGCTAGTTGATTCTTGAGTCTCAGTCCCAATGAATGGTGGCCAACCTGATCAACTATCCAAAAGCAGTATTTGACGAGTTGGGAAACCCAAAGCATCAGTATTATTATCTTAGCAACAGAAGCATTGACTTTCTTACAAACATAACTTAAAAACAAATCAGTATTGACACTTTTCACACAGAGAACTCAAACCCCAGTATCTCTTTAAAATAAGAGCCAGGGAAAGAAATAAAAATGTATGAGATGTAATGGAGACTCACAGAATGAGTGAAAATTAAATCCAGGACCCCCACGAGTGTACACTGTTACAGTATGAGTTCTTAAAGTACCTGAAAAGTATTCCATGTAGCTCACATCGATTTTACACAGGCCTTAGTGTCCTCTGGGAGGTCACCTGACATGTCAGATGAGCTAAAGCATACACCAAAAAGCTTGTAGGACAACATGTCGTGTCCTTGGCGAAATTGGACTGTTGTGTGTGCTTCTTTGTCATGGTTACACAAGGACAGCTTGTTGAATCTCTGTTTATAAAAGGATTTTTTTTTTTTTTTTTCCCCCGGATTTCCCGAGCAGAGTAGTCTCTTAGTCTGTCCTTTACACCCTTGCCAAAAACATCCATCGTTGTCTACTTGGACATGGTGGAAGAGGGTCCTGCAGAGGCTGATTCTGTGAAAACCCGTGACCAACAGGCTTCCAGCACGTCTCTGATCTGCAGCCTAACAATTTTACAATTTTCTTCATGGATGACTTAAAGAGATGCAGAAAGCACATGTTTTTAACAAGGCGTTGGAAGAAAAACATTGCCTTGAAAGGTCCGATATGTTTTTGGATTTGTTTGTGTTTTGATGCTAAGTCCTTACTAACGCCTGCACTTCTGAAACAACACTTCATTAAAGCTGAATCATGGGTTTACTGAGGTCGCGGAGGAGAAATCTAAACATGCATATTTGGCTATGGCTCACTGTAGTGGCCTCTGTTTGCTGAGGGTCAAATTCAAAATGATCACCAACTTTGCAGAATCCTAATGAGAAACTGCTTGTTGAGTCACAAATGTGGCATCTGCACAGACAGACAGAATCAATGTTTAGATCGTAACTGACAGCGTGTAGAACAAATATATTCCCATCATTTCATTCTAATGCCACTGCAGCTGCTCTGAGCCAAAGAGGCCGGCGTGTGAAAAGAGACAATGCTGGGAAAACAACAGGCCTTTGTCAGACACAGACAGACAGACAGACAGGAGCACTGCTGCCATTTGTAGCCAGTGAAGGAATGTGACAGCACCGAGGTCTATAGATATGATACAGAACATCACTGCTCCGAGCAGATACTTTTAGAATAGCTCAGTGGAGCAAGGAACTGCCATTATGCAGTGCGTCGAGTTGTCACTGTTTAAAAATAAGAATAAAAACCGTGTATATTTTAAGATACTGCACGGATCCACTGGGAATACTGAATAACACACTTTTATTATTCCACCTTTTTCTCATTGCCAGCTTCACTACTGCCCTGGAGAAAGTGTTCTCTTCCTTTCACCTGCCAGACAGCCAAACCAATCAGTAGGAGGGGCTATTGTGGCAGCAATAACATCGTCACTCAGTCCTGAGTTGTTCGATCTAAATCAGATTTTCAGATAGTATGCACAGGAAAAAGGAAATGAAAATGCCTTTTGCATTCACTCGTGTAAATATTAGAAATTGAGGGCAGCGAGATAAACTGTTGGTGGTGCGATGTGCTGCCCCTGTAGGTGAAAACATTTCTGATATCTTAGTGCATGTGCATATGTTTTTATCTTCAGGTGTACCTGCTCTGGCCTGATTGGGGCAAAACCTTTGTATATACACACAATGGGCAGCAGAGAAGAGGAGGGCACTCTGGTGGCACAATGCTACAAACCACGTAAAAACATGATGAAATATGAAAGTGCCTCTTTGGGGGATAATGAAACTGAAATATACTTCTTTTACTGCATCCAAAGTCCTCAATGAAATGGAAATGAATTTGGATATCAAAGGGTTCATTTAAGACAGAAAACAGAGGTAAACTTGCGGGTGCCAGGCCGTTGAAAAGCCACCTCAACCAGAAAGAACAAGAGCAGCGAAGAAATGTCAATAGGGCCTAAACAGACAAGAGTTTTTTTGGCTCATAATGTTTTTGGATGAGGTCTGCAGTGTATTAAGGAAAGAACCAGACTGACCTGGGAGCCATTCTCCACCTCTCTTAAGCCTTCACAAAAGGGCATTGTTAGATTCTGATTGGCCATGAGGGGAATGCCTCAAGCTGCTCTCACTCTTTGTCAAGTGTTTTAAAATGACTTCTCATTTTTTCCATGCATTAATTTAAAATGCACATAAGAACAGACACACAGTTTGAAGAAAAAAAAATTGTATTCACTGGCATCCCACCTGCCAATGTAATGCCGAAAGAAAGATGTAACCAAATTGTAGGCAAAGCTTCCAGGAACTGAACATTATCTCGAGCAGGGGTGCCCAGACTATAGCTACCCCAACTGACTCTAGTTCATTTTTGAATATTTGTGACTCAAATCCTTATATAATGAAACTTAAAAAGATTATATGTCTTTTCTCTAGTAATATCTGGTGGGACGAATCTAATTGTAGAACAACTTTGGCCCACGGGCACCACATTGGGCAGCGAGCTTTACCTCTGCAACACCCATCCACAAAAACTCAAAAACTCACAAACCATTATTTCTGCATAAGGATATGAGTCACCATAGATGTGAAGTATCTGTGTGATGTATTTTCGGTGGCAAAATGAGCAGCTGTCGTCCTTGTTTTTAGCCGTATGTCACTTGCTATCTTTTCTGAAAATTGCTTTTGGAATTGTGGGTAGGTTGAGACCTCAATCAGGGTCAGATTCCTTGTATATGACTATACTTGGCCAGTAGAGCCGATTCTGATGCAAGAGTTGCATGAGATTAGGATGGTTAATCTCATCTTGTCTGTTTGTATCCCTCACCAGGTGTATCTCACAGCTTGTCTCCATCTTGGTTTGCCGCTACAAATTCCAGATGGCTTGCATTCAGGGGATGAGCCTAAACAAACATTCCGGGAGAATCAGCTGTAGACAAAAGAAATGGGGGTAAACTCCAGTCCGCAAATACTGTAAAACAGGCCTATCATTTCCACTACAGCCACGGCTCTGTAATAAAAATGCTTCCATCAGCAAATTACCCATCCATGCACTTGCACCTGATATAAATCAGATGGAAGAAAAATTCCAACTCCTGCTCTAATAAGCATCTAGTGTGTGCAGACTCAACATTCAAGCAAAGATCAAACATTCCAGCAACATTCTTTGAGATATAGTGAGTGTGTGTGCCAACACAAAATTACAACTTGGCAAAAAGAGAAGAAGAAAAAAAAACAAAAAACATACATCTCATTGCTTATGATGTGCATTTTGAACAATAAGGCTTGACATGTAGGGCAAAAGCATTTAAGATTCTCCCAGATAGCTATAATACCTTTTGAAGAACACCCAGAAGAGATAATTTAGATAGTTTGAAGCCTTTGTCTCCGTCTGCAGGCCTATCTCCCACCGGAGAAAAGGATCCCTTAAGCTTTATTGTGTGCGCCGATTCATGCAGGGATGACAGCATGTCAGTGAAGGGCCGTGCAACAATAGTTCAAGATGAGAGAGGTGTAAAGGTGCGACGGAGAGCTAACAACACATGGTTTTGCTTTGACTATGCCATGCCTATCTAGCGAAACATCAACAACACTCCAATAGCCTCTCTGTGTGGCCCTGGTTTCATCCAATGTCTTTGAAAGCTGCTTTTTCTGCCGTGGCCTCACACTAGAAAAATACCTTGAAAAGTACTGAGACGACAAAAAAGATAAGAGCTTTGGGGAAAAGAAAAAACAAAAACGTGTGTTTGCTGGTTTTCTATTTGATGCCATGGAGACAAACCAGTTGAGTGAATTCCAGGCAAAAGTAAAAACACAAACACAAGTTAATCAAGGCAAACTGCAGACATTATGGTATCTCTAAATGAGAGGTATAAGATTAAATTGTTTCTGTATGAGACACATGCTATTTTAACTTCTTAATCAATCCTAAATGCAGCAATAATAGGCACAAAGTATGAGCTGGCTATAGAAAGCCACCTATAAAGTGTATATTTGGCTGTCTGCAGTCAGAGGTAATCAGACAGAAGAAAGAAATAGGAGATGATATAACAGTAACACTTCACTACTGTATATTACAATAGTAACTGAGAGTAAATCTCACTCACAAATCAGTATGCACCAAGCGTGTCTAATTAGAATACATCTAATCATGTGTCTAACAAGTCGTCTGGGCCAATTAATCTGAGTCAAATCTTGTCCTTATGGCAGCTGACAGACAGTCTGGTCAAAGTGGCCACTGATGCTGCACTTTGTGCCAATAAATGTGTCACAAGCAGCTGGGTAGTGTACGTTGCTGAGCTGCGGTACCATATGGAGTGCTAAAACGGAATCAGAAATCCTCCTGCCATCATGGCATGTTAAGCGCTCGTGAATCTTCCTTACAGGACACAGAATGTTTCGTTGAATGCTGTCTGGGATGCTAAATGGGAACAATGGCAAGAGGTAGTGGCATTAGGCTTGACAGACGGCAGACGGTGGCTACGTGGTTCATTTTTAGAGTGCCAGCAGACAAACGGATACAAAGTGCTCGGATGTGAAAGCAGAGAATATATGTTGGTTACTTCAGATGTTTCAGAGTAGCCATCGTCTATGTAAGTTCAAACATGCCTAGTTCGAACGTAATTTCTTAAGTAGGAATAGGTTACAACTTATTTGTAAGAATTAAGGATTGAAATGTCTATAAATTACTAAACCTTTGTTTAGCCAGACTATAGATAACTTTACATAATCTGTTAACTAGCAAACAACTGCACACAAAGGGTGTTTGTTAGTGTTGTGTCGGTTGCGAATGTGTCCTTCGAACGAACAAATCTTTTGAGTGAACGAAGTGAACAGAATCACTTCATGAACTGTAAATTCCTTTCTCAGTTCAGTTGAGCTCAGCCGCAAGCACATAGACATATTATACGTAGACGCCTCATGACGTGCTGGAACGTAACCCAGCGTCGCCGCCATCTTGGTTGGGTCTCCTCACTGTATGCTAGCACCAGAGTCAATCGGAATCAACGGAGAGCGAGCAACTATGCCCGTATTTTGTGCAGTTTACGGTTGCAATAACCGGCGCAGTATTGTTAGCAGATCGTGGTTGATTACCTTTCACAAGTAAGATTAAAAAAAAATGTTTTTTATAATTTCTGTGACAGCGCCCTGTATCATAACTAAAGCTCTGCCGTTTGTAACCGTGTGAAAATCCGGTAAAAATTCGGGGAGTTATGATTATTGTAGTTGTGGATAGACCTTCCTCAGTAGAAATAAATGCAGGGGGGGGCGCATTAGGGACCCATCCAAGATGGCGGCCACTCTGATACGTCAGCTCCAATAGGCAGCGTCAGTCTATGAGGCGTCTACGTATATTATGTCTATGCGCGAGCATGCCGGCCGGGAGTGGGACTGCAGCGACTCACACAGAGAACTGTGAGGACGTGATTCACGTTCGCGCTGTGATTCGTTCATGATTCGCGAACCTACTGCACACAGAGAACTGTCGCTGAGGACGTGATGATTCTCGTTCATGTACTTTGCTGAAAGTGGCGCTGTGTCACTCACTCACTCACTCAGGGCAGAGGAGTTGATTCACGTTCAGTAACCTGCTAAAATTAGCGCTGTGTTGCTAACATCCGTGTAGCATCATGTTAAGTCATTTTACTGCACAGTAAAAGTCACTCACGTTCGCGAACGACCTGCTGAGGACATGAATCACGTTTCTCAACAGGTCGTTCGCGAACGAGGGACGCCAGGACGTGAATCACGTTCGCGCCGTCACTCACTCATGATTCGAGTGGCTGAGGACGTGATTCTCGTTCACGTACTGTGCTGAAAGTGGCGCTGTGTCACTCACTCAGTCAGGGCGGAGGAGTTGATTCACGTTCAGCAACCATACTGCTAAAATCAGCGCTGTGTTGCTAACATCCGTGTAGCATCATGTCAAGGGATTTTACTGTGCACAGAGGACACTTTCACCGTGTAATAATTTAGTGTATGTATAACGTTACCACTCAAAGCAGCGCTGCGTCTCGAATGATTGTGTACTATAGTCCGTGAACGCACCGTCCCTCAGTAAGTGAACGTGAACCTCAGGGCTGGATCATGAACTGAATGACGGATCGTTTGGCTGCTTATCAGTTCAGGGAGTTGGAGAGCACTGAACGATTCGGTGAACGAATCTTTTGAACAAATTATTTTAATGAACAGATTCTAGAGATTCAGTACAGTAAAAAGAACTGCCGTTCCCATCACTAGTGTTTGTGTCAGTGTTTCTCGGTTCAGGTCAACTACCACTGCATTCAGCACTCACCAGAGACTATTTCACATTTTCCCCTCTCTTATCTGTATTGTTGTTCATGAAGTAAAGTGACATCCCCCCCTGCCAAGCTCCACTCGGCTGCAGACACCACAGTAAACACCCAACAATGGAGGCCTCCTCTGCAGATTGCTGCTGTAGTGAGCAATAACAGGTTGATAAATTGGATAAGAGTGAAGATAAATGTACTTTTTAGTTCCAAAAGTAAAAAAGGAAATGTCTAAGCTCTCTAAACATCTTTGGGTGTTTATTTTTCCACAGAGTTGTGGCCCTGCACCAGACTCTCGTCCCATACCGTTCCTTACAGTTTTACAGGTAATTAAAAAAAAAAGATTCAACAGTATATTCTTTAAGACAGATTTTCATTCATCATGTAAAGAAATTCAAAGCTGCCTGATTGCAGCATGTTAAGATCAATTGAAAACCTCAAAAACTGATCTCAAAGTTACACAAAATAAAGGTGTCTGCTACTGTTGCAGAGCACCCTTTCACTCTCTGGGTAATCAGCATCTCCGCTCCTCCTTCACTCCAGCTTGTAAAACGCGACTAATTCTCCCTCAAATCCTCCCCTCAAACCTCAGCGCAGGCATCAAGTGGATGGCTAAAGAAGTGCCTTGAATTTATTTGAGTACGTTTGAATTTAAGTGTACTCTATTATATCAAATTAGAACTTCCTCAGATGGCAAATGGAGGCTGGAGGGGCTTTGTTAGGGACTACAGTGTGATAAAAGCTTTTCGTGGCTATTGTACCGGCCTATTGAAGTGGCTTTGTCTGTGTTTGAGTAGCACTACCACCAGACAGACTGGAATGAGTGCCCCTCTTGCCACGCTAATAGACTAGCTGTGTGTGTGAGTGTGTGTGATTGTGGTCATACTTGAGTGTGTTGGAAGCACACGCACAGACACAATCAAACAAACAGACTTATTCAAAGAGATACCCAAACACACACACACACACACACACACACACACACACACACACACACACACACACACTGCCTGTGGCCCAGACAAGAAGACATGCTCAACAAGAGAGCAACCCTCAGACTGGCTCTTAATTAGAGCAGGTAGACAGAGGGGTGGGGATGTTTTGGGGGGGAAGGACATTGTTGGGTTTTGAGGGTCTTTTGAAGGATGACTAGCTGGACAATAGCGGAGCCTTTCTTGTGGGATAAATATGATCACGCCCTCATGCAAAGACAAAATGATTGATAACCAGAGCAGACGTTATTTTCATTGAGTCTCGGTGATAGAGAGTGAGCAACCAAACGTTTAAGTGTCGAGGAATTTCCCCATTTTTCTCCTGTCCAGAGATGGTATCTGTGTTTGACAGAAGAGGGCTAGTCTACATGTCTCTCGGGCACGAGAAACCAGAACCCATTATTTAGGCGAGCGCAGAGAAGCAGTGGACCTTCAGGGAAGTGATTGATGTGAGTTAACCCTGTCAAATGCAGGGTTATGGATCAGTGCAAAATGGGACATAAATCACTTCCAAATGGTTGTACCTACCATTGTTAGATCAGGCTGATACACTCTGTGCTCTTTCTGGGGCAATTATGAATGCCCAGAATATGTTGTTGTAAATCTATTCTGTAGGTATTTTTATAATAGCAGTAAAACAGCAGAAGTTAGATTGTGGCACACTTGTTGAGGATAACAGTGCCCTCCTTAGCTCATATGAAGCAAGGCCACTGTTTTATTTATTCATGTATTTTCTGAGTGTCCTCCAAATACAATTTACATGAGTAAAATATAGTGATATACAAAAATGTATTCGTCGGCATAAACAAAATGTTCATTTTGTTGTCCAACACAGCAACGTTACTTCTGTCAGGGGTCAGTTAGAGCCCAGAGAGGTGAAACTCCCTGTTAGACGCCCTGCCAACAAACTGCTCTCCAATAACTGCTCTCTGCTCTCTGTTTAATCTGGATAAGGAGGAGCTGGGATTCTGTAGTTCTGTCAACATCTATTGTTCTGGCTAATTTAATTAATTGATACACACCATCTAATTTAGGAGCAATTTTCATACAATTTGGACAAGTTATGAAGTATTAAGGTGGTAAAGCAATGTTAAGTACATTTGTGGAGCTGTTAAACTGGAGCTGGGGTCCCTGAGACCCCCAAACAGAACATAACAGCGTCGTTCGATCTAGTAACACTGGTTGGGCTTTTATCTTTTGATGCGTCCCCTCTAGTCCGGTCCTCTGCAGAAGGGAAACAATTGAGTAAATGGAAAAACGGACGTAATCTATTCTGAGCCACCTTGACAAGAATCCCCTCGTAACCGCTGGTGTCTGTTTTCCACTGAACACATTCAGCATGTCGCTTCTCATTCACACACAATGCGAAAACCCCAAAATGCTGAAGCCACAAGACAGAAAATGTGGTGTTTTCTTGGGAAGGATTTCAGTTGCTTGTATGGTCTCTTGTGTCATCACATGACAGGGTGTGTGTGTGTATGTGTGTGCGTGTGTGTGCGCGTATGTGTGTGTGTAACTGGATTGTACTGTACCACGCGGGCATCTTGTTAGTGTGAAATGCAGGGGAACAAAGGCGACATTCTGTTAAGGGGTTTAATGTACCCTGGTGACGTGAGCCACAACAGTGTGTAAAAATCTCCAGAAAGCTTGTTTGATTGGAGTGCTAAGCTGTTAAAAATAATTAGCTTTTTTCCCCCCTCCTCTCCTCTTATCCAGTGTCTTGCCCGCTAGGTTCACACACAAAAGAGCGGCAGCGGCTCTCAGCTGCAGCCGAGTCTGGCCTTTGCCTCATTCACTCTAACTATGCTGACATGGGGCAACATTTTCCAGGCTGCTTAACGGCCTACAGTTTTACAATGGGAAAGTATTTTCTGCAACCAAAACACTGCCACTGGTCATAATGTGTGCATTACCTAAATGACTGTCAGCAGGCTTTTATGACTATTTTGCTTTGTTCAGTGTGAGAACTAGAGCTTTACCCGTGCAAAGAAAGGAAACTTTAGCCTCAATAATGGCAACAGCATATGATTTGTCAAAATATATCTTGCCTTATTGCTCTGTTAGCATTAATGTGCGATTCACACCAGGGCCTCACGTTCAAACGATGACAATCGATTTTTCACCACACCACATGTGCCTATGAGGTATTGGCACATACATACAGACCCCAGGGGGCCAGACACCAACCCCCCCACCCCCTTCATACCTCCTCCAGTTGGACCATGCCTGTCTCTGACAACATACCATCCTGCCATGTGCAGCGAATAGGTGGTCAGCTTTGGACCGAGGCTGCCGTCCGCCACACATCGCACACAGCTGTTACAAAATGGACACTCTAGACGTGTAACATAATACCCAAAAATGACCTCATTCAGTCTCAGCCAGTTAAAGTCAAAGCTGACATGATTTCCTTCAAAAGCGCTGGCAGCCGAGCTGACAGTACAGTCTATAATGCCTGTGAGGGCAAAGTGCCAACAGCTTCAGAACTACTGATAGCCCAGTTGGCAGCAGAGATAACTGTGTAATCGTGTGTGGTTTTCATGGATTTTGAAGCAGACATGGTGCATCGAAAGATGAAACTGATACTGTTCGAGGCCAACTGTTCCACTATAGGATGGATGGATAGATGGATGTGTGTCAGTAGACCTTCTTCTACTGAAACAGCTTTCAGTGTTGTGAGAACATCTGAATTACAAAGCTTGATGGTTTCGACTTACTGTTTATGTAGTAGTACATATTGCTACCTGGGGGGAAAAAAAAAGAAATGCATGTAACACTGAAAAATTCCAGAACATATTGCCATTACCTGATGATAAAACCACTTGAATTAATCAAATCAGACTTAACAGCAGGCAGCATTTAATGACAGACATTAAGATTTCACAAACACAACAAAGTCTGTGCTATGACACATGGGGTGGATTTTAGAATTTGTAGGAATAACTAATGAAAAAATATACTAAACAAGACATAGACAAAATAGCAAGATCATTAACTGTGTGTCTGTTGTCACAGTTGAAGCTGTCAATAGGGAACCATGGAAGGAAGCCGGTTAGTGGCTCACTGATGCTTTACCACCATCTACTGGCCAGCGACAAAAGATGCAATACAAAGTTCACAGAAAACTTCAACATGTTACCACATTGATTCAGCTCCATTGGAGGTAAGTGAGGCTGATTTGAACTACAGTAAGAAGTGAAACAAAAATGTAAGGGTGTTCTTGCACTTCACCAAGAAGTCTGTGATTGGGCCATCACAATTAACATGTTCTGACCTGTTTAACTCAAAAATCATTAGACTTTTCTTTGTATATGCATTTCTTTTTCCAGTTTTGACACACAACATTGGGGTGGGGGGAAGCACACGTGCAAATAATACAGATATCGATGTCTGAGTTCCATTTAGCTGTTTAGTGGAACAAAACTGGAATAAGATTAAGCAATATTCTTTGTGATATCTGTGATTTTCCCACAGTGACAAGTGTTAATGTCTGCTGTGAAAAAGATGTAATTCCAAGGCAGTAGGTGCATCAGTCAACACTGTCCTTTGTTAGCTGACCGTTGAGAAAATGTTCCAGAAAACAATCGAACCAGTTTTGCTGCAGTGTCTCTTTCAATACAGTTTTACACTGGTGATAATGAGATGATGCTGCGAGCCAGCTGGTTCACCAAAGAGACATCATGCACAAATATATAAACACAGTATCAGTATACGACTGCTGGGCTGTAGTTTTATGCTTGCTCTAACTTTTTTTGCTAGAGCAAGCATTTTGTTGCAGCACTGTACATCATGATTCTATTGTTTGAGTGCTAAAGTTTTCTACAGACATTCCACTTTGTCTTTGTCTCATTCAGTTCTGCTCTTAAGAATTAAGCATAACGTAACATAACATAACCCATCACAGCTGCACAGCTATAGCAGAGGCAGGGAATGTAGGATCTCGTTTGATGCAATAGGGGTCACTGTCTGCTCAGTTTAAGGACGTGTTTCTTTGTGAAACTAGTTTGTTTACCTTTAAGAATATTATTCCCAACAGATATCACTGGAAGTAATGGTGTGTTATGAGAGCCCTATATTTATTTATTCATAAAATACATGGTTATATTTGTTGGAGAATTTAAATTAGGATTACATCTGTAGATACACTACTTCTTTTGAAGCCATATAGGATATTAAATTGTGGTCTGACAAAAAAACAAACAAAGAATCTGATATATGGTTCATTCAAATTGTGAAATGCCACTTACAACCTTCAGCGTTTGTCTGGATCCATGCTCTCTACTGCAGGTTGCAGCTGCAGATTGCACTGGAATGTCTGCGCTGTTACCTCGAAGCAGACTGTGCTTCATGGTAAACATCAATCATTAGTGTCTTTTATGGGGATTCTCTGCGCAGGTTTGTGTTTTTTTCGCCTCAGTCATTAAAGAAGTCTGGTTTATGCTCACAGCAAGCAGGCCGGGGGAAGCGTTTCTCCTTACTTGTCCATGGCCTGGAGAGTTGGGAAGTTTCACTGGAAAACTGCATTTGATGGGAGTTGTTGTCATGCTTCAGGACTCCTCCAAATCCTGAGATTAGATTTTTAAGAAACAAGGCAGGCTTCTGGCACGAAATCAAAGCTGTTCTTGAGGGACCAAAGTATCTGTTTTCATTTAAGCTATCTCTGTGCAATGAGCCCTGGAAAAGTGGCTTTCATATAAACAGTTTGCCTTTTGCTGAAGTACCTGCACCTTTATTATCGTCTTCCTGGTGACATAGGTACTTTCCACCTCTTGAAGTTTTCAAAGCTTACACGAAACTTACCTCATTGTTTGATTTGACATAACAATTTGATGAGTCATCGTGCAGTTGACAGCTGCAGCTGTTTCCAGAACTGGAGAATATGTGTACTTCACTGAGAAATGGACTTTAAAGGTGTTTGCTTTGTTTATGTGTCTCGTAAGTGGAGCTGAACTCTAGAAAGCCATGTTGTGGAAATGCAACCTGCACCACTAAGTGAATCCACATGGCTCTGGTGAGCACAGGCACCCACCCAGCGCTGACCTGCTGCCCTTCTCTATCAAGCAATTGGTGTCTTTGTAGTCGAGAGAAACTTTGCTATGGTGATAACAAAAACTTTGTTAAAGACAAAATTATGTTTTAAGCCTTGGTTTAATGTCACTTAAATTTTTGACCCACACTCTGCAGAATGATGTATGTGAAAACTTTGACGCAAGAAAGCTGTTTTTAATCTGCTGAAGGCGAGTTTTGTCCGTGGATATCTTAGATTAGGCTTATAGTTTAGATGTGAACATATGAGCGCGGTTTAGTGACATCAATTGATAATTTTTTTTCAAAATCTGGTGGGCAGCGTTATGCAGGAAGTCAGTTAATTAAGGGGACATGGGACACTATTTTTCTATTTTACAATACAACGTTGTTTTTACGCTTGTCTGTGCCTTTGTCCCACCATTAAGTGTCCGATTTGGCAACCAACAGAAATGATTCTGGGCACCCCTAACTTCGATGAACTTACAAGAGCTAAATGCTAAAGTAAGCATGTAACATGCTCACAATGACAATACTGTGCTGATTAGCAGGTATAATTTTCACTTGATGATGTTCACTTAATTACCAAATTTTTGATAATTCACCTGAGGTTAAAGGGAATGGAACTGACATCCATGTGGACATAAACCAATGTATTGGTCAACCTACAAATTTGACCTAATGACAGCTTGAAGAAAAATGCAGGTCCCTAAGTCTCAATAGATGATCTTTTTTAATATTGTGCAAACAACTCATTGTCTCATCTGTGCAATAGCTTTTTTACTGTGTGCACATGATAGAAAAAATTATCACCTCAGTTGACTTTTGGGTTTCCGTAAATAAAAGTCAGGGAATCTCCTAATTGATAACACCTTTTCCTGATGGGAACATTAATATCTGCGCCTAATTTCAATATTGGTAATCTAGCCAATAATTGTTGCGTTATTTCGCACACACAGAAAAAATGAAATGTCAACCTTATGCTGGTGCTAGAGGAAACATTCAAGATCAACAAAGTCGGTAGGATTCATCCTCTGGGGACCCTGAGTGTCCGTACAAATTGTCATGGAAATCCACTGAATAACTGTTGTAATACTGCTGGACCAGAGTGGTGAACCAGTGGAGTGACACTGCTGCCCCCCGAGTCATGCCGCTACTTAAGAATAGAGTGTCAATATTCAAAATGTTTATGCATTAAAAATAATCTTAAATAAACTTGTAAGTCAGCTGAAAAGCATCTTTTATTATTACTTATTTTATACAGCGTTAGTACAGTAGCAAGATGTACAGTATTGGTATGATTAATAATCATAGCACCAGAATCAATCATTCATCTCTTTTATACAGGCTACATACATACTGTAGGTATATATGATTCTTAAAAAACATCTTTGGATAAAGCATGGCAAACAAGCACACTGTTTCTCTATTCAGTACCAATGCCCATTCAATATTTAGCACACTGTTTACAATTCAAGTATGAATATTAAAAATACACATATATCATAAGTTACAAATCTTAACGGTTATTACAAAAAACAAACAGGATTACATTTCTACAAAATGTATGGCACATAGTGCATCAAGTATTCTTTAACTTTCTGATACAGACCTCATAGAACAATTGACCATCATAAAAATGAACGACGGTCAAAGGTTTGCTAGCTGCTCATTGACTTCTTTTTTTAATTGATTTTTCAGCCACTCTTTAAATCAAAAGAAGCTGCATTGTCTGAGAAGAAAAAAATATCTGCATCTATCTTCTAACTTTGGTTAAAGCTTAACATCAGAGTACCAGCTTGTTAGGTTGCTTTAAAACGTTGTAGTAGTGGTCATGGTGGAAAGTCATTTATGATGAGTTAAGTGCTCAATGGCAGATTTCCTCATGTAGTGGTTCATCTGATATATCTTGCAACCTTGCAGCTAGATTTTCAGCTATATTAATGAGAGGCCATTACATGCGTTAAAGGCAGATCCCACATCTGCTAAAGAGCCCAAAGCCAGTGTTTTCCTTCTCAAGATCAGAGGTAATTCCAGTAGTTCAAAAGCACCATTCAAAAGATCCTCATTTAAGGTTAGTGGTTACACACTACAAATAGTAGTCGGCTAACACCTTTTTTAGCAAAGCAGACACAGGACAAAAAAAAACATCAGACAATGGCTTCTCCATTGGTAGTAGTCATCGTACCTTAAAACATACATATCTACAGTCATTACAGAATAAATATGGTCAAACATAAATATATTACAACACATATCTCAGGAGAGTATGGATGTTTGTGAGAGGTAGGGGTTGCAGGTACCTACAGTAGGCCCAATGGAGGGTGTGAGGTGAGACATCACACCTGATACTGTGTCACGGCGTAACAGATGAGAACTTGTCTGTGTGGCGTAATAAAAGACAAAAAAATCCTTGTGGTTTTGAAAAAACAAAAAGCCACATAAAACTTTCACACTACACTTAAACACTAGGAAATAATGAAAGATTTCAGCTATTTCATCACAGCACTACTGTTTATCTCTATACGACAGTCACACGTCAGTCAGTAGACTGTCTAGGCAGGTATAAGTAGTTTCGTGAAATACCTGACAGCAGATGACAACAGACGGACTGTACAAATACACACAAAAATTGTTACTAAAATTATCTGTAGTTGTTCTAAAGGCTCCTCACGTTCTCTTAAGGTTGACCTCTGACATAAGGCAGGTCTGACAAGGATATCAGTGGTTAGTTGCTACCTTACTCTGAATGAATCTTGAGCCTCAAATGAATAGTTCGACATCCACAGAAATACTCTTAGTTAATTTCTTCTAGAGAGTCATATGAGAAGTTCAGTACCACTTATATGTCTACAGTAAATATGATGCTAGTCAGCCAGCAGCCAAATAGCATAGCTTAGCATAAAAACAACACGCGAAACAGATATCCTGGTGTTGTCCAAAGGTAAAGATGCTGAACTAAAGTCACTTCCTGAAGCTTCTGCTGTCTGCTTGGAAAGCTAGCTCCTAGCTGGTTACCCTTGCCCACTCTGCCTAGCCCAGAGACAATCTGGCGGCAAAGAGCTGCTCTGACCCTGTGACCCGGAAGGAGGCTGAAGAGGTTGATGTGTGTACTGGGGAAACTACAGCCCAAAAATTACCATAGTTAACAGTGTGAGTCAAGCGTAGAGAAAGCAAACAGTCACAGGCTGAGTAGGGCGGGTTCTGGCAATTAATAATTTTATATTCATGCTAAACTAAGCTAATGGCTGCTGGTCGTAGCTTCATTTTTACCAATGCTAACCCACCTGAGTAGTATTGATCTTCTGGTTTTACTCTTGACAAAAGAAGTAATTAAGTGTAATTTTGTCAGCATATGTCTTTAAACCCATGTAAAGCCAAGATTATCTGCAGTGTCTCATTTAGTAGTCGCAAACAAAAATAAAAAATTGTATTTTCACATCAGCATATTAGCTGTCATAACCGTGGAAGGTAACATACAACAAGATTAGTTCCAGGTACTTCATGACATTGTTTTTTGTACCAGACAATTTGTTTTACAGAATACACTTCACTTAACGGAACACTATAAGATATCTATATATATTTTTTTAAGATGAGAATTTCTTTCTAGCACAGAGAGAATAACATGAAATATTTTGCTGCTGTTCGTGTAGTTGCTTTCTCACTGTTTTAAAGTACTGTATCCCTTTGTATGATGCTAAGCAAAAATGCATAACAGCGCCAGAAAAAGAAACAATTTTCAATTCTAAAATGCAGACGAGTTTGATTGCAACACTGACAACAAGCACATGTAGCTGGCTCTTTTTCAGAGTTAGCAGTTTGGATGAAGGACCCGACAGTGGCCCTGTAGCACTGCACAGTATGTAGTGTCTTGTATTGTTTTAGCTGCCATGTGGGAACTGGGGATGTTACTGTAGGATGATTACTGTCAAATGCTCCTCCACCACACTCACAGATGACTACGGGGTCCAACAAATCATGATTATTGCATGTTCCTGGGCTACTGTCTGCAGGATAGATTTAGGGGTTTGTTCTCTGCAAGGCCTTCAGTGGACTTGAAGGAGTAGGCCGTTGTGAGCTTGGGGAATGCACTTCCCACAGAAACCACCACAGCGACCGTAGATTCTTGTTCCGTCCTACAGACAAAGACAAATGGAGAGAGGAAAGAGTGGGCAAAGGGCAGCTTTTTTACGCGGAGAATGGACGCTTCGTAAATGTCAGCAGGGATTCCTCCTCAGTGAATCAGACAGAAGTTCAACATGATAATTCAGATGACATTTCAGTGCAACAGTCTCACTCCAACATGAAGCACAGTGACATCACAGTAAACTGACAACGTTAGATGTATTCCATCATCATTTTTAAGAACATAATATCATCAGTCACACAAAGGAAAACCTTTCATCACATCGCCTGTTAGCTCCTTACCTCAGATCTGTGGACTTTGACGGAAACATAGTTGCCCTGAGATGTCCACTTGGTGGCCTCAGCTACTTTGAGGCCGGTGCCGATCAGATTAATGCTGAACTGGCCCTTAAAAAAACACACACACACACACACAGCAGTTATTTAACCAGGAAGTTCATTCATATCTGCAGAGAAGGTCTGTGGCATTAACACCTTTAGTGGTGTAATAGAGTAGTTAGAAGTTAGATCAAGAGCAGATTCCCTGCAGCAGTATAAGGGAATTATAGCGTCACTGTTTTTTATGTCTTAGATTCTCATTCCTTTCAAGTGAGCAAGAATTGCCTCACTGTACTCTTCCTTCACTTTTCCCTGAGAGCACAATATACAGTATTTCACCAACCTGCGGACACTTGGCTGCACTGTAACAGTCTCCGGCCGTAGCAAAGGGCACCGGTCGACCAAGCAGAGTCTGGGAAAACTGGAGATCTGTGACTGGTAAACGGCAAAGATACAAATCTGGAGTCACAATGTGCAGAAGTAAACATAGACTGAAGACAGCTGCTCTAAGGTAAATAACCACAAAGAGTACAACTACAGTTTATGCAACTAAATTACACCATAAGGTTCATGTCACATCACCAGATGTTTTCACTCTAGCTATGAAAAAAGTGCATGCTCTGAGATTCTCAGGTGGGGCTATTTTGAAGTTATAAACCTGGATATGTCCTCAGAAAAACACAAGTTAAGCGTCCCTTTTCAGTGACAGCGTTATTAAATTTGAACTCAGACAATGTACGACTATACAATGCGGTCTCATTGTGTTTTCCAGCTAACAGGGGCAGTTACAGGTCATCTCCAGGCTTGTTTCTGCATTAAAGAACTCAGGCGAGAAAAATAAATGAATAATTTGTAGTGTTTAAACATTGATGTGATGAATCCAGGGCTTTCACCAACCTGGATCCAGAACAAAACGATCCCCTATTTACAGTGCGCCCACCCTATTACGGCATATTTGTGAGTAAACTGGTGTAAATCAAATCTTTTGTTTCACATTTCAACCTAATTGATTCAATCTGAAGCTTAATTCCCTGAAGCTCCTGTTCATTCCCATTTTACTCTGTGTTGTCACACATGATAACCGTGACCGGTACCTTTTCCTGCCCTGTATAAAATGATGATAAAAGTTCAAGAGATGCTTCCCTTCATCTTGAACTCATTACGGCCCCATCCCCCGCTCCCTCCAAGCTGCCTGAAAGCCAAATTAGTACCATGCAGTTGGAGGGAGGGAACATGTGCTGTCAGGACTAAGACCAGACGAAGAGGATCGGAGGATGACAATGTAGGTTCTAATCCAACTTCCCCTCAGCGCGCGCACACACACACACACACACACACACACACACTGTACACTTACCCACATACTCTAATCAAAGGAATACTTGAACACAACAGGGAAGATGGAGCTGACTTAAGTAATGAGCAGAGGAATATGGCCTGAAGATGTGTGCGTATGTGTTTGCGAGTATTCCATCCTGATGCAGCTGCGTGCATGGGTGTGTGCGTTGTGTCTTCAGCCCTCCTCGTGTACCCCTGCCAAAGAAAAGACGTGCGAGGCAGCATCGCATATTGTCTGTCTGCGCTCGGGAGCAGGCACGCACTTCTCTACTGTATGTGCACGCATGCATTCCTTTATTCCCGTGCTCACGTGTTTGCGCTGAGAGGCCCCGGCTTTCAAGTCCTCGCCTAGTGATGTGAACACATAGCGCTGAAAGGTCATTATTTGGATTTCAGAGGGCGAGAGTGTAGGGAAAGCAGCGCACACTGCACTCGGACAGCCGGGGTGGTGTTAAACACTAGGGGGACGAGGCGTCTGAGGGTTAAAACAACACTGATGTGTGGTCTCATTACAGTAGACAGTGTAAGGCAATCACGCTGTAATTACGCACTCATTATCCTCAGGGAGCTCAGGTCCAGGCGAACTTTGTGGAAGAGTGTGTAGCCCGCTGCTGAGTAGTCGTTCCTACAGTCGCAGTCCTGTCTTCGGCTGCCATTGTATGGACATTCAAAGGGGTTTAGCAACCTTTATAGAAAGAAAGGGATTTAATTTAGACAAACAAAGTAATCTTAACACTATATTTTATACACGTGCTCCAATCTACAGCAGAGAAGTTCTGATTTACAAGATACATAATTCTATTTGAGTCACAGCTCAGGCAATTGCAGCGTTATACACACCTGTGTCCGTACACCTCGGAGTAGTTGTCCGTCTGACCGCTGCGCAAGGTCACATACTCCTTGGGGAAATCAGTCTGCATCTCAGCACAGTAAATCTGAGGCCAAACACATTGAGACAACACATGAGCACCTGTGGAGGAGCAGTGGGCTGAGTCATGATGGAGCAATCCTGACAGGACAGACGCACCTGTAGGATCCGGGACTTGACTTTGAGATAGTATTCCCCATCTATCTTCACGCCCTGTCTCATCTGGACCTCTCGACAGGAAGCGAACAACTGGCCTGGGAGAAGTTATATGAAGGGGAGGAAGTTTTAATGAAACAGCGAGGAAACGGGAAACTTTGACATTTAGCGCCATGCTCTTTGGCCGCCCGACTTGCGCAAGCCCGTCCATAAATCTGTCGTCAAGCTGTAGTCCAAAGCTGATAAATTAAACCCTACTGCGAGAAAGGATTGTGACCTGGCTCATACTTCTTAAAAAAAAAGAGCTGTTTCATTACTTGCGTTACCTCCTCTGTTTTTTCAGAGCGCTGCAGAGCTCATATCAAGCTGATTAACTGATTAGCATTAATACTTGACTGCAGAACTGGCTGTCACCAGAGCATATCGTTTTAATTTCGCCATTGCCTGACTTGGCAGAAGCCAAACCAGGGAATGTTCAGCCCAATGCGCCAGTACTGTAACAACAGAAATGTGGGGGGGCTGAACCTACAAACATTGGCCCGCTGCCGGGTTTTACAGCAAGTTCACAATGAAGGCTGCCTCAGCCCGGGCACACACCCCCGAGGCGTTTTGACAGACTGTCCGTATCACAATTTGTAGAAAACTGCTGACTGTCTATTTATTGTTCCGCTAAGTGATCACTCCAAGAGGCTTTAAGCGGAGGTCACTGTTCTGCCTAATGTGTTAAAACAAAGCAAAAAGTTGAGCTTCTATAAACACAATCAGATACGGTGCTGGGTGCCACATATGCAGCACAGTCGATTCAATACTGTACACATTCCTGCCTGGTAGTAAGTACTACGGATATCAGGAAAGTTGGACACAATGGAAGGAGGAGAGGAGAGGAGAGGAGAGGAGAAGAAAGGAGAGGAGAAGAGAAGAGAAGAGAAGTTTGACTCACATTCTCTTTCTTGACATGCAGCTTGAGACTCTGGTCTTTCTGAAGGACGGCAGTGTTTGGATGGTTGGCCTTTGGAAGTCAAACACTCCACTCTGCGCTCCATAACTCCTGCCCCGCAAGTCTGCGAGCACTGTTTCACACACACACACACACACACACCCACACACACACACACACACACACACACACACACACACACACACACACACACAGTAATAAACAAACAGGCATTAAGTCTCACACAGCTACAAACAATGAACAAATAATCTGCAGCCAGATCCAAATCCACAAATGAGATCTATCAGCAGAACCGTAAAAATGCTCAGGTCATCAAATGTTTTGTGAAAATGGCGATGAGCTCGAGAGGATTTCTCTCTGCCTAATGAGCATTTTTTTTTTCTGTTTCACCTTGCTCCAGGGGCCAACTTTCCAGTAGGTTGTGTGTAGGCAGTCCCTGAGGAGGCATGGCCGGGTGCCAGGAGGGTGGGGCTCGGGGCAATGGGTGCTGGCAGAGGAGGACTGGGCGGCAGTGTAAGGGCGCACAGCCTGAGAGGAGGGCGTCACGGAGCAGGAGACGATGCGCTGCTGGTAGCCCACACCGCAGCTGGCAGAGCACTGGGACACACATTTTCACGGACTCAAAATTAAGTATACAGCTAAAAATTAACATTTTGATGGACCTTTAAAAGTGCAATATGCAATTCTCATTTAGAACATTCCAAAAAATTATTCAAATTATCAACAGAATGAAAAGAAATACCAGTTTTGAAATCATGTAAAAGGCATCTATGGCTTATGTTGCAGTCACAGCTATTGAAGTTAGCATGCTATCCAGCTAGCCCCTAGCCACTTTGTAGGTTGATAGTCCATTAGTTAACAACAGAAAAACTCCCCCAGTGCCCCCAGTTTCCAGTCCAAGCAGAGTCAGCTAATACAACCGCTGGCTGCACGGTCAGCTGAGCTTTGCAGCTAATGGCAGCTACAGTTAGCAACAGGTAGCAGCTACCCTGATCATATATGCCCCCTATTTGTTTGGAGTTGGAATTTGATAGGTGGCCAATTCTTACATAGTGCACCTTTCAAGTAAATTAATAATTTGGAAGCATGACACACTAATCCACTCAAACGTGCAACATTTGCCATATAACAGTCCTTTGTCCTCATTTATTTCCCACCTGTGACCACTCCGCTGTAATCCACATGTAGTGGCAAGGCGCTCCTTTGCAGGGCTGGTGTGACGGTGGCCGGGATGATGGCTCGCAGTAATCGTCCTGGACAGATGTCATCCCTGGGCCCATGCACCCTAACTTCCTGCTCCTCACGCCTTCTCCACAGGTTGCATTACACTACGAGTTAATTATAACATGGGAAAAATTCAGTAAGCGTGAAGAAGACTTGGCAGAGGGAGCGGGCAGTGTTGTACTTTGGTTCCATATGTACACTCTTTATTACGTCAAGGTTTTGTAAGGCAAGTGCTGTGCGACAGTGGCAACCTTAGCTCTCAAGGAACACAATCCAAAACATGTGCTCTGGTTACTATAAAAGATAAAAGTTAAGCCAGTTTCCCTCAGGCCCAATAATAGTTTACAGGGGCATTTAAAAGTAATGATATGGGCCAGAATTTTAAAATTAATTCACGAAGAAAGTCTGCTGTGGGGATTTTTATGACAATGTCTTCGTATTTTTTGAGAACGGAACATTTTTTAGGGGTAAACTGTAAAAGAAACGAGGCTGTAAGTTCTCAAGGAAAGAGAGACAGGGATCTGAATGCTGCAAACATTCCTGCAGGAGGATACAGTGCTATGTCCCTACATGGTGCCCCTCTTTTATGCCTCACTTTCGAGAACAAAACGTAAGACATTAAAGAAAGATGCAAAAGCAAGGAAAGAAAAAAAAAAAACAGTCTGCTAGCGTGACACAGAGCAGTGATATCCAGCAGGACAAAAGAGATGATGGCCATCTGTATTTTGAGGTTGGATGTGATCTGCCGACTGATGGTTATCAAAAAAGCCTTTACGATTAACGCAAGAGGCCAAGGGTACCTGCAGGTTGTCCTTTTAATGGTGCGGGGGAAAAGAGAGAGAGTGAAGATGTCAGCCAATAAAAACCTTAATAAGATGTTTGAACATCCGCTCATCTGTCTCACACCGGGTGACTGAGAGCAAGGAAAGTAGAAGGGAGGTTGGACATAGGACAAGAGAGAAAAGATAAGTGGGTACTTACTTCCTCCCATTCGCCGGCAACCCAAGTGTAATGTGAGCATTCTGCAATTTGGCAAGGCCGGACAACGGCGGGACGCTGGTGACCATCACATAGATCCTCTCTGACCCACCCAGTGCCTTTTAGTCTACAGTAAACATCTCGGTTCTGAACGCCGACTCCACAGGTGACAGAACACTAGTAAAACAGAGACAGAACACACATCTGATTGAGAAAAAGGCAGTCAGTGGAAACAAAATTTGTGGGATATGTATTTGTTCTTGTGTTTGTTGTTGTTGTGTCATATTCTATAGTAAACAGCTAAGAATCTAAGTTATAATGGTTATCTCAGAGACTTACAATGTATATAATTCAATGCTTTTGGAGAATATTTTTGATTAAAAGTGCGGATATTTTGGACTCTGCTGTGTCTTGTGAATTTCCTTATGAAAGTATACTACTACTAACAATACTAAACACTAGAGCACCTCTTTAAATTGAAACTATGCAATTATGATGTAACTAATATCGCCATTTTGGTGTTGTTCCTAGAGCATCATAATTCATGTTGTTCCAGGACCATGACTGCAGCTGACTAATCACACTGTTGTGATGTCTTAGCTTTGCCATTCATGTTGGTGTTGGCTCTGGAGCATCATAATGAATGCTGCCCAAGGGCCATCATTTCAACCTACAAAACAGCAACAAACACACATTTGGAGGAAGCTATTTGTGACTTAATGGCTTAATTATATGACTATTTTTACTCTGTTCTCTGTCACTGTTTGGTAAGCTTTAGGGAACAAAAAGTCTTGGTTGGGTTCGAGGAACAATAATACTTTGTGGGTTTATTGAACACCAATGGTTAGGTCTAGGAAAACAGAGTTTGGGTTCAAATCTACCCCTTTACAACGTTAAATGTGTTTAAAATTATTCAAACTCCTGTGTGTAAATTTTTCAAGCCTTCCCTCCAAGTCCCTGGGCTAGGACATTAGAAAAATGGGACTAGCCACTTGCACTGATGGTCCTGGAGCAACCATAATTATGATGCTCGAGTAACAACACCCACACAGCAATATCAGAACACAGACAATTACATGATAATTGCACACTGAATTCCTCTATATCTCCCCAGATTCTCTTCTGTTAATTTTGTTAAAGGCGTCCTCATTAAGGGACCTGACAGAGAGTGACGCAAGTGCCTGGATGTATTATTTGATATGGCTAACCACAGTACTGCTGCGGGGGGAATCATGCATCATCATTCATTAGAAAAAGCCATCCTGTAAACAGCCGATGGGACACCTTGACATGCTAGGAAGTTCCAGTATTCCAGTAGGAGAAAACATCTAACATGCCTTCTGGTAATCCCAAACTCATATAAAAGAAAAAGAGTCTTTACAGCCACTAAAGTCACTTGTTAGGTTTCTTCGTAGTGACTGTCTGAAATCTGCTAACATGAGCCACCATTAGCAACTACTCATAAGAGATGAAGTAGCGCTGTAGCAGCAGAGTGTATTCAGTTAAAGTTACGGTGTTTTTTATTTCTTATGAACTCAAGTGTTCATTAGCAAGAGAAGGACTGTATGATCTCTTATTTTTAAAAGTTGTATTTACTCATTTTAATGGAACAGTGTTTTTGAATGTTTGTTTGGTCTTTAGTGTGCAGAGTCGCAGCTTTGATGCTCCTGCACAATGCACTAAATTACATCTGAAGTCCAAAGCCAGTTTGTCGCTTCTTTGTGAGAGACGTATATCTGGGGTCACACAGAGGTCTATCTCAGACATCTCTTTGATGTGCTCTGAGAAGCATACCTGCATACTGAGGAAGCACTCTGTAAGGCTTGAGCTGATCAGCCTGATTTCTCAACCGAGTCTCCTACAGACCTCAAAGAGCATTGCCAGTCCTCAGCGATTTCACACAGTCAGAAACTCAGCGCATTATACACCGAGTCTCGAGTTTCCCCCGAAAACTTCCAGATGTGTTTGTGTTGTTCGTGTTTCACTGCGGTCGCGTGTTATCATTACAGTGGGGCTGAATGTGAAGGGTCAAGTCTTTGAGTTTGGAAAGAGAACAAAAGGCACCATGGGAAATCTGACCTCCGAATAAAAAAAAAAAAATGCTTTTCTTTAAATCTTACAAAGCATGAAAATAGAACCTGCTGTTAGAGTGATTTCAGTCGGTGTTAACTGCTACAGCTAAAGAAACCTGATTCTCTGTTCGTGCAAAATACTGTGGCCCGCTTATCAGAGATGGTTTGGGCATCATGAAACAAGAGATGAAAAAAATGCTGGACTATTTTATGGTTTCATGATTGTGTTTAGTGAGCCTTGAAAGACTTTAAAGGGTAATTTCACCCAAATAAGAAACCACATTTTCTCACTTGCGTTACGTGGTATCTAGCCATGCAGATAATTTTGTTTTTTGCCCAGACCTTTGAGATTTCTGCCACTGTCTCAATACAATGGATGTTTCACACTGTATCTTTTCCAAAAATGTTTATTTTACTCTGGATAAATTACAAAACTAAATATTTTCCTTTGGAAACCACTTTATAGGTACTAAATAGACTGCTGACAGGCTCATCTATGGATTATCCATTGAAACTGGATCACTTTTATTGGAAAAAGATGTTTCTGATTATTTCTTATATGTATTTTCTGTATGCACTATAAAAAAAAAGTTCGTTCTCCTTCATTGTATGAGGGTGGAGGCATATATTTCAGAAAATCTGAGAAAACATGGGCAATTAAAACCAAACCAAAACTATCTCTATAGCTAAAAATGCTTGAGGCAAAATGCAGAAAATATATTCTTTGCGATTTGGATAAATTAACCAACAGAAATTTAACATATAACACTGAAAATGTGTACACAGCACATTACAAACAATCACTACAAGGTGGAAAGTGATTCTTTGATGGGCAGTCCTCATCCTCCCCCCAGGCTCCCCTAACACGTTGCCCATTAAACTCCCTAGTCAGAGGTGAGTGAGCGGGCCGGGTAGCTGTGGAACAGCTCCAACGGTGGGTACTGAGGTTTCAAAGTTGTCACATGCATGGATATTAAGATATAAAACATGTCTTTATGCTCTAGTTGAGGATTTCATGGTTGCTGGTGGTATGTAGACGAAGATGATTGCTTCCAGACACCGACGGGGGAGAGAGTGAGAGGGGAGGAGGACACCCTCAAAGAGTGGGGAGTGGCAGGAGTCCTGTGGTTGGAGGCAGACGTAGGTCTTCATGGACCTTCTGGGATATAACACTTTCTTGGACATGGGGGAGGGATATGTTTGATTTTCAAGCAGGATATGGAATGATTTTGGAGAGTATCTTTGGATTTTTGAAAATGTGGAAACATTTATCAGTCAATGAGTGACAGAGTAAACGTGTTAAATCATGTTTATCTCAACAACAGGGGTGACCTCAGCCTGATAGCATCTTTTTAATCATTATTTTGGCGTTCCTGTTCCAAACTTCAGTGTTTCAGTGTGATTTTAGAAAATAGGTTCTAAAAACCCACTGTATGCAACCTTCCCAGCACCGAATCCTGATGAACCTCCAATCTTTAGTCAAATAATCAAGTTGCTCCAAAGAAAATGTACTGCCAACAAAGTTAGCAACTAGCTGGGGAACAAAGTGGAACATTTTGCTGCTAAAGAGACAGATACTTTGCTCAGGAGAGCTGGCGAAGACCAAATCAGAGCTAAAAGGAGATCGAATACTGGATTTGCACAGAGCAGTTCATCTAGACAAATGCTAAGGATGGTCCATATCTGCTGGAATATTGATAGTACATTAGTCAGATTTTTCCCAATAGATTGCGGGTTTAAGAGGCAACTATGCAAGCACTTTGTGTGTGTGTGTGCGTGATGTTGTTCCTCCGGCTCGTTACAAAAAGCATGACGGCGCATTCCTCCATTAGTCTGCTCTACGACATGTGATAAATTTGGCCCTGAAGATTCTCCTCCCTGCAGGAGTTCGACATGACTTTGGTCGCAGGTATCAGGGCTCTGTGGTCGGCTCCACAATGACTGTGACCTTATCGCCCCGGGGCGACTCTATGCACGGCGGCCTTTAACCCCCCAGTCTCTGGCTGCTCGAGTGTACAATGGTCCAGAAACCTGCTGTGCTTCGGGATGTGTGTCATCCTTAACGTGCTTTCATCTGCATGGGAGGCCTTGGATCTCCATGTTTACTGTGTTTCATAACGATGGCTAGTTTAGATAGATAATTTCTACATAACACGCAGTCAGTGTGTGGTCTGATGAAAAGCTTCAAGAGAAGAACTCAGTCAGCATAAAGTTGTATTGCAGCTAAACAACTGTTTCAACGCTTTGAATAGCCGAAACCTCACATCTAAATGTGAAGTGCACGACATAAACAGCTTTAGAAATCCAGCCTGGGGTGTTTAGTTCACACTTGAGGAAATGACACATTGCTCTTGAACAAGAATAAACTGAGTCATGATTGGACAGGTGCTCCCTGTGTGTACATGTCCTACATCTGCGACCTTTGGGAAGTGTTTGTGCTTGTGTCTCAGCTGCTAGCACCATTTATTGTTAGTATGGTCACCGAAAGGCCTGGCAGGCTATTTTGTGAACCAGGAGAGATTGCGAGTACAGAAAAACATACCTCCTTCCACCTGTTGGCCTTCCACGTGGGGCATCCCCGCGCCCGACAGGCCTTCTGTGTCCGCGGCCGAGGCAGATGACTGCAGTGCTCCTCCTCTATTTTGGTTTGGTTCTGATAAACACAGGCTATCTCCCGCTGCTTGGTCCCCCGACCACAAGTCACTGAGCACTGCGGAGGGGAGGGGAAAGAAAGGGTGGTGTTGAGACAGAGAATGTGGGAAAAGAAGGGCATACGGCGGTCATGATCATGGTTGCTAACCGGTTTTTGAAAAACTGTAAGCTCTAAAGTTGCATTATGCTGTAATATGTTGCTGTTTGCCAGTTGGTTTGTCAGCAGGATTACACAAAAACTACGGAAAGGATTTCCATGAAACTTGGAAGGATGGAGGATGGGTCTCGTGGGTCCTGTTAACTTTCGTTGGGGACATTTTTGTTAACAACTCAAGGAACTCAACAAATGTGTTATTTCGATTTTAAATGATCATAAGAAACTATTTAAGGCTTGTATTAATGTTCTTAAGCTTCTAAAAACTCTTAACAATGTTTAACTTCACTCTTATAAGAGTTTATAAATGTAAAAATATGATGCTATCATCAACAACTGTATATTCCAATAAACACATAGTAATGTTAATTAGCATCTTTAAAAGGCTTTATTTCCTATTTACTAACGCTTATAAGAGAGATGTGGTTATAGACTGTATTAGGAATATCCAGAAATACAAGGACATTGTTTCTGAAGACACAATTCTGTTTAATGCTTAAATGCTGCGATAACCACAAAAAACCTTTAGTACTACACATACAGCGTGTAGACCTCAACACAAGGTGCATCCAACAGCCTCCTTGCTGCATTTCATGCCCAGATGAACACACTGCAAACAAATGCAACCAATCAACTTAAATGGATTTCACCAAAACCTTCTGGCAGACACTCGCAAGCCACTGGAATGCAGCCAGCTATTTAACCTGTAAACAGAGGAATTACTTTCAGAGCTGGTGTGAACAGCAGAGGCTGGGGCAACAGGAGGGAAAGATGCAAAGCATCAGAAACACGTATGCATGCGCACGGCTAGACAATCATCTGGTACGGATGAGGAACCAAGAAATACTTCAGGAAGGCTAGAGAGACGAGGAGAAAAAAAATATGATGAATAAAACCAGACTCTCTGACGAAAGCTCTGAAGAGGCCTTTGCCTGAGATCGTAGAGGAAAATATTCCAGAGTCTTCGGCCCCCATGAGGCCAGACAGCAATTAGGGTGCCTATTTCTACTTGACGAGTGAGCGCCCCTATACAAAGCCATTCTAAAAATGGGATGCTGGAATCGAATACACAAGACGAGGAGAGTTGCATTTTGTCTTAGCATATTTTCCAGTCCAGATAATAAACATAATATTGCATTGTCCTCTAATTATGATCTCAGAATGTTGCATAACACAAAACGCATTTTTCTTCCCTATGTGCTCATACTACAGATGATGGTCAATGGAAAGGAATAACCTAAAATTCATAATTGCCTTGGACCTCAAAGTCGTTTTTTTTTTGTTTTTTTTAAATATTAAAAATATCTACTGGTCATGGTTTGAGTATCCCTCAAACAAAGTCACCTCCAGCCTTTTCTTCCGAAGTGTGGTGCGGGCTTGCGGTTGACACTGTACACACATGCATCATACACGCTGTAATTATCGAGGCATTTTAAACACAGGGCTGGCTCAGCTGACGGAGAACATCAAAGCCGAGGCCAGAGCCGAGTGACTTAGTTCCTGAGCATGGCAGATTCCCATACCCGCTGCACACTCGCTCGAAAAATGATAACAGAACTCCCTCTACCTCAGACAAGAGCAGAGACAGGCAAACATGTTGGAGGTGGTGGGGGGTGGAGGATGGTGGGCTGGCCCCTCCTTACTGCTGTAAAAGCAGGAGGGGAAAAAAAAAGAAAAAAAAGGGGGGAAGAAAGGAAATCGCAGCCATACGGGCTACGCTCCCCCGGCTGAACTGTATCTGCATTTTGTAACGGTGGGAGAAAAAGACGCTATATGGCGATGTGCTCCTCCCTCTAGCCCTGCCAACCTCATCTGTCAGCCATTAGTTAATCAGCGCCCGTAACACAGAAAGCAGAGAGCTGGCACGGCTCGTGGGACCAGAGGACAGATTCACCTCTGAGAGCAAGAAGAGGGCAAGGACTCAGAGACCTCTGCTTCACCGATCTACAGCTGGGCTGCTTCACTCAGCAGCACTCACTCAGGTAAGACTCTTCCACTTATCACTTATTTTCAGCAGCTAAGAGTGCAACAAGTAAACGTCTCCGTACTTGAGAAAAGAGCTGTGCCTGTGTTTGGAGAAATGTGAAATGGATGTTTGAAAGATCATGATAGCATTTGGTGCTTTGTACCGATTAAGAATTAATCTGAACTTCTGTGTCATGTTAAATTCAAAGAGGTTGAATTCTGGTGGTATCTGATTAGTTGTTCTAAGAGAGTTTTGACTGTATTTGAAAAAAACATCTCAGGCTCACTTTAACGTGAAGGAGAAGAGCAACTCCAAGAGAAAAACACATAAATCAATGGGTCTCATGGGAAACAAAACACCCCTAGAGACGGATCCGCCCTCCCACGTTGTCCCGGCAATTAATTTCACATGATTAGGTGGGCTAAATCTCGTATAATCCGGTGAGTTTGATCTAGGCATACTGTGGATTACTACGAAATGGAATGACTCACCCGCTTTAGATTTTGGCACAAAGTTGAAAACCAGCCAAGTAAAACAGCTTTTGTAAAACAAGCAGAACAGAACTTCTGCAGGGAGAGATATAAGTGAGATTTAAAGCCATATCTGACGAACAGGGAGCTCCTAATTGTTCTACTTAGCGGCTCCGAGGCGGCATTCTTGATTTCACAGTTCTGGAACAAATCAGATAATTGAGTGATAACCAGACCCAGCTAATTCATGCAACTTTTTCTGCGTGCTGCGAAAACCATAAAACAGCCCGGGGACGTTTTTTGAAGATAGATGTCTGATTTAAATTAAATTAGCATACTACGATCTCACACAGACAGATTTATTACAGATAAATTCTAACAGACTGATTTCAGACACTTTTTTTTAAGAGCGTCAGTGTCATTCTGTCTAGGACCAGCAGCCTGCAAATCTGACATGACCCCACCTACTGCTCCGCCGCGAACAGGTAAGCCAACAAGACACATGGAAACTTTTAGACATCCAAGAGAAACTCCACTGGGGTTTAGATATCTGTCACTCAGCCAATATGGTAATCAAAGCAGCTAACACTGTTTAATACCTCACAGAGAGGAGCTGAATTCCCCCCCGAAACCAACTAACCCTTTTGGCTTGGATCAAAACGGGCTTTGTTTGATTACTGATCGCTACGGCCTCAAGCAGTTCGTGAAAACATTAATTACTGTGAAAACTATAATAAAAGTCCTTTTGTTTGGGGATAAAGATGAACTGAGTGTTTTGAAAATAATGGTTTATCTCGGGGGCTTAAAAAAATCAAACAGATGCTCTCAAACATCCCAATGAGAGCTCTGCCAAATGTCGGATCAGTGATAAAGATATCTGTGTTTAACATTATTGTTTGACATGCTGGTTTATTCCGAAATGTCATCTTTTTTTATAATCTAATATGGTATCCTGCGGAACAATGAAACATCAGCTGAAAGGACTACAGCCAGGTTAGTAACATACCATGAACGTTTACAAGAGATGATGCATAATTAGGTGCAAAGTGAAGGCTGCTAAAAGGCACGTTTTGACCATGCATTTCATTTTATTCTATGTTTCCTATATTCAGTGGTTCTAAGTGAGACCATATCTCAAAATGTCAGAGCCAAGGTCGAATTCCAATCACATTGCAGCACGTTTGTAATGCAAGAGGGTGGTAATACCGAGCATATGGTAACTGTAGTTGCATAGAATCTTCAAAGGAGCACAGTGTTGACCCGGAGCAAGAACAAACTTGCATAGAATTATACCTTGGGCTACATGTTGTCAAGGCTGTGAGATACAGAGTGTTCAAACAAAGATAAATGCTCTTTCGCATCAACCGTGCTCACGCAAAATACTGACTCATCTGCACGCTAAAATCAAGCGAGGAGCAAGTAGAAACAGTTTGAAACTGAACGCACTGTAAGATAATGTCCTGTCTCTTGTTTTATCAGTGTCACCGTGTTCTCTGGCGCATAGATTACACTGCAAATGACAGAAAGAAGGAGGCGAGAAGAAGGAACCTGAAGGGTCATAGAGGATTCAGGCTACTTTTCTGTTCGTGCTCTTGTTTTGCAGGGAGGTTTTAAACAACACATGTCAACACGGGAACAGCTGGTACGAGTGGCGTCATGGGGCAGAGGAATGTCAAGAGTCATAGATCTTTTATTCATCAGGCCAAAATGGCCACTGAGACGTGGTTGAAACCACGCACAGGAGCAGTGTGAAATCCTAACATTTACATATCCGACACAGCTCACGCTAATCTTCACTCGCTTTAACGATCTAAGAATCTTAAAATATGGTTTGAAATATAGACATGACATGACAAAATTCAAAGTACATGCAAATGTATCCACATGAGATGATGAATTTCAGATGTGACAAGTTGATTTTGCCATATTATTCATCCCAGGATGGGACTGATTGTAAGATGTGGGAATAATTTCCTGTCTCTGTCATTGCAGTTCCTGACAGACAGTCAGCTGCAGGAGCTGCAGTCGACTTCTGATTGGCCAAAAAAAGTAGAACTTTGCCATCTTTAAGGAGTTTAAATAAACAACTGGTTGAGTAGGCATATACAGTTTCTTCAACACGGTTTCCTTTTTAAGTCAACACCACTCAGAAAAGATACACCGAGCGACCATAAGTCAAAACGAAATGACAAAACAGCCGAGTTATTCCGCCTGTCTAAACATTCCACTAAGAGCTTTTTCCATGTTGTACTGAAACATCCAGCGCTGCTCAAGACTGTGCTGCAGATGTTGGGAATGAAGAATTACTGTAGAAAAGATAGAAGAAAAAAAAGCTGATTCTTGATGACAGAACTTGAAAAACACAAACAGCCGACCAGCCCAGAGTTATAAAGTGGTGACCTTTGACACGGGACGTTCAAGTCTAACTCCCTCTTTTCCTGCTAAATGTTACACAGCTGCTTTTCTAATCCGTCACAGCAACCAGCTTGCCACCACTTGCATGGAGGGTATGTAAGTATGGAGAAGGAACATCCTGACCTTACATTGACACTTACAAGAAAAAGCAATACAAATTCAAAGCAAATATAGAAAAAAAGGAGACTGATATAGTTTTTAATTGTTGTTGAAATAGAAATGTAAAAAGAAGTGGAGGAAAATCAACACCTGCTATGCTTTTGTCTTCTTATCACCAGAACGCTATGTACAATATTCAATTAATAGCAACATTATATACAGCCCTTTGGTATTTGAGTGCAAATGTCATTTGTTTGTTGTTGTTTTTTGTCCACCACTAACTCTTTCTTCCACGCCCTGCTAAACGTCTGTTTTCTGATCTCAGCAAAGTCCATGGATTGTGCCAAGTCCTGACGTAAGACAAAATTCTCCCTTTATCGGTGAAAAAATAAATAAATTAACTGATATTCTTAATGGACCCTTCAAGCACACCTACAAAAGATGCTTAACTGTCCACAACATCAAATAATAAACATCAGGGTCTGGTTTCAGCCCTCAGACCAACCAGTTCCCATCGAGGTAAACATTTAGCCAAGAGAAAAAACCATGGCTGAAAACAAGAGATCTTGGTAATGGTCGTAGCAGCTGGTGATTACTCAAGTGATATGCTGCCCCCTATTTGTTTGGAATATAAATTCCACAGGTGGCCAACTCTTACATATTGCACCTTTAACCAGGTAGTTAATACACAGAACATTTAATGGCAATCTTTTTGACAATTGATTAATTAAGTCAAAATTTTGCCTGGACTGGAAACTGAAAGGAACATTTTCACTATCTATGGACCCAACAATGGATCAGCCAGTCAGTTGCAGCCCAAAAAACATACAGCGAACGAATACTGAAGCATCAATTTTTCCTTTAATTGCTGGTGTATTTGAGCAGCCAGGAGAGAAGGGTCTCAAGAAATAAGACTGCATGAAGAGTGCATCAGGCACCGACAGACATACTGCCAACATAGAAACAGTGAACCATGAGAAACAGACCTGACTGGTAACCAACTACATATGCACTCAAATACTATGATGTGAGCACGGCTACATCCCTAACCCTCCCTGGTGTAGCTAAAATGTCACACTTGTAAGTTGCATGTTGGAGTTGAATTGAACCTGTCCATTAGCTCCCCCGTTACTTAAAGTGGGCTGGGACACCTAATCTATCACTGTCTCTCCCATACGAGGGAGAAAAAGCCCTCTTGACAGAGATGTCGAGTCCCACAGACTCCATTTCACTCCATCAACTTGATAGCATCGACAGGCCCAAACAGGACCAGGCCCCATCAAGTCTGACATGGTAGCCTCACGTGAGAAGAATATACATCTAACTGAAGGCTAAGAAGCGACTCCTAGAGGCCTAAAAGCACTTTATAATACTTGACGAGTTGAGGAAAAGCAGGCGCTCTCCTCTTGTGTCAAAGTAAGGCCATGTTCCCTATCATTCGATGAGCCTGGGGTGGACCAGCCTAAATGCTTCCAGACTTTCACACCCCGTCTCCCTTAATTTCATCCAACCGCATCTGCTCCCAACTCAGATCACCGACAAAATAACATCTAGCCTTACTGGATGGGCTCCGTTCTTAATTTTCTCCCATTGCCTGGCTCTCACTGCAGTTGGGAGTCAAATTCGTACTACCTCATGTACGGCTATTCTGCCACAGGGACAGCATTAATGTCTTTTAGAGGTCCAATGTGTAGGATAGTTGATTGTAAAGTCTCATTCCCAACTTGTCAAATACCGAAACTTTGAGTTGGTAGCTAGCCCAACTTGCCAACCCAAAGCGTCAGTATTTGACAACCCAAATAGCAAACAGAAGTATTGAGGACGACAAATAGAACTTACATAGTATTGGAGAAAGATTGGGGAGCATTTTCTAATTGGTAAGAAGTTATCAAGAAGTATGAGTGCTATTGGGGGAGTTGGGGAGTTGGGAATAACACCCAACTATCTTTGACATTTAAGTGCTCCCTGAGCTACAATAAATTGCAAAGATATTTATGCAAGTGCTGACAAAGAAAAATCTGACCTAAAAAGAGACTTCCATTCCTAATGTCCTTACGCCATGCTGTGATCCAAATATTTTAAATCTTCAGATAACATCTCACACCATCTGGTTGTTCTGCTTCCCAAGTCTGTATGGTTTGCCAAGATCTGTGGGCCATAGTCCTTGACTTGTAACCAGCAAATCATCAACTGAACTATTTAGCTTGCTCTCAAAGGCCGAAATGAAACATTATCCCCCAACTCAGATTTAAATTAAAGCCATAACAAGAACCATGCTTGTGTGTGTGTGTGTGTGTTGGGGGGGGGGGGGGGGGTGGGGGGGGGGGGGGTTTCAATTTCGATTGCTCACACTCGACTGGCATGTGGGCAGGATCAGGAAAGACAAGCCCAACGATGTCACGACCAACTGACCCCAGGGTGACAGGTTTGGAGTATGTTCATGCCTAATGCCCTCAGGCCAAAGTCAAGTATGTCAATGTTGTGCATGTGGATTTCATTTGAAGCAGCGTGATTAGCTCACAGACGCTCAGCTGCGATCCCCCCTCCATGGGAAACCCTCTCTCAACAGGAAACAGTATGTTTTTGTTAGCAACAAACAGACATAAATTACTAAAATGGTACCTCGGTTGCCAATTTATCACACACAGTCTTATTGTTGCTGCTCGCACACGTTTGACATTGACATCGCTTTTAAGGTAATCACCGTTAGTTAATGATATTTACCTTCCTGATAATTTATGTTGAAATATGTGCCTGTGATCCTGAAATTGTGCAATAAATGTGATAATTGTTTCGTGTCTTTTCTTTTTTATACATGATGAATGTGTTTTGATGATCTGTTTTTTGAAAATGAATGTTCTTTTGAAACCTATTAATATTCAAGCTGTCACTGCAATATTAAAATGATTGAGAGTCTAAAGGGGGGAAATAGGGCAGGTTATAGTGCAGAGACAAACAAATTAAAGGTGTGTTCAATCAGAACAGTTGCTTTCGGACATTGTGTCCTTGTATAGTCAAATGCCAACATACAAGATTACTCATCTTGACCAGGGAGCAATGCAAATCTGTGAATATTGTAGTATACCATCATTTATCAAGCCATTTCCCTATTCACAAGTCTTTAAGTTAATTTTCAGGATTTCAAGCTTCCTCTTAAACATGAATAAAGTTAAATATTGAAGAAATGGATCAGCTAGAATGCCTGACAAGTAACTGTTACTAAATAGAACTTAAATAATAAATCACAGTTTAACAGAACAGAGAATTTATGAGAGATTTTAGAGAATGTGTATTTTGATAAGAATATACCTGACTGATAAAATCATCTTTAATGACATAAAACAGGATTTCACTCAGGAGCTAATCCTGCCAGCTGACGTGATTGATTTTGTTGATAGCGGGTTTTGTTGAGCATAGTGAAATAACTGGGGGGAAACTACCGACAGAAGAGGCCATTAAATAAGGTAAGACAACCTTTGAAGCAACGAGAAATACTTTTATGGCGTTAAGTAAAGAAGAAGTCAATTTTATGTTCCTCTGGCCTCTTAAAGAGCATCAACAGGGGTCAATATTTGATTTTTGGTAATGGTACAGTATCTCCTGCGATGTACAAGAGAGGTCACATGTGTGAGAGTGATCAATCAATCAATATTGGCCTCTGATTTAAGTTTAATTATTCTGATAAGCACTTGATGCCTTAGGCTACACTGTTGCTTTATATGGAGCTATATAAATGAATGTGTCATTGCAGTTGTTAAATTAGAGATTTCCTAGTACAGAAACAGTAATGTGGTCTATTTGAGTTGCTTATAGCATTTGGTAATGTATTTACTTGAATTAATAAACTATTTGAGTGTACCACCTTATATCACGTTTGCTTTCCTTCAAAGAATGACTGCTCCTAAAGAAAGCAAATACTACATAATTCAATCAAGTCTGTAAATACTGGCTTTCTAGGGCTTTCTTTTGGATCCCCTCAACTAAACAACCTTCACCAGCATGAATTAATACCAATGATTGTTGTAGAAAAAGTAATACTCAGGCGGTCTCCTGCCAAATGCATTACAGAGAGCTCCATTAATGCAATGGTAAACAGATGTGCCACCCAGCGCCAAAGTTTGATTTGGACTGTGCAGGTCTTCTCCGGGGACATTACAAAATAAAATGTTAAAAACACATAAAAGGAGAACGCCTGCTGTGTTTTTACACCACATTATGCAGCGGTATGTAGCGTACTACACATGCTATAGAAAACAGATTTTTAAGTATTCCCCCAAAGGCCTAATTATTATAAGGATTACTGAAAAAAAGGCTGCTAAACAGATGGAAGTCAATTGAGGGTCAAATACCAAAATTCAAGTTAAGTTAAGTCTTTTCTCTGAGCTGTTTACAGTAACTCACCTACACCATATACTGCATTAACATGATGTACTTGTATTGTATAGAAGTATTCTGTGAAGCCATCTTATATAAAAGAATAACTGCTATCTAAACAACAAGCTGTTCCCCTGTTAAAGCAATAAACTTTATTGTCCATGATTTACTATTTTGCAGATTCTTGTGTCTTATTTTCTTGTCGCATCTTGTAAGGCTGTTCCCCAGAGAGATGTGTCTAAGATTTATGTGTGTTTATAACCTACATAACGTATATTATGCTCCTAAAAAGTACAATTACTTAAGTTGTTAAAGGTGCAGTCTAGTATCTTTTTTTGTCAGGAAAATATTGCATTGAGAAACAACACAAATTTCAGTTATGTTTCTTTAATAATCTTTACAATGGGAGAAAAAAGCTAATTCAACATGTTCATGTATTTTTTGCACGTGAATGAAATAAATAGCAAAAAAAAAGAGGACAACAACGAACCAAAATATGCAAAATAACGTCTTTGCACCACGGCGTTAAAAAAAGAAAATGAAGGAGCGGGAGTGAAACTGCCAGGGCTGAGGAGTCTTGGTTGCAGCGGAAGTCTTGGTTGAGCATGACACACACACAGCGAGAGAGGCAAAGAAACAAAGGAGGAGACTGCAGACATCCTCACTGAGAGGACATAAATAAAGACCCAACTGCAACACTTAACCTGAAATATGTGTCATGATGAGTTCATGTTGCCATAACCATGATGCTAGTCAGGATGCTTACGTGGCACATTTTTGCAGGAGCCTAAATCTGCACAACCGCTGCAGAGTGCCAAACTCAGAATGCAACACATACTCTATAAGGCAAATGTATTGTGGATCCTGTCTTGGGTGAGAGCAGTAAGTTTGGTCTTAATATGTTACTTTGTTGTCATTTAAACCATGAACTGACCTTGATAGCTGCAGGAATAAGTCCTGACTTGGAAATAAGTTTGCATTTTTTGCACTTGTAGTGAAAAGGTTAACGTGATCACTCCGAACACGGACACTTATCCACTCACTCGCCCCTTCTTGTGGGCAGATTTTTACCTGCAAACAATTCTAACTCAAACTTTCCAACCTGTGGATGTCATCAGTTTATAGTCAAGTAAAGTATTATGTAGTACAAAACTTGGTCGCGGTGGTGTTGAAGTCATGCACGTAGTTTGTTTATAGCCTAATGTTCGCTTTTTATTTGTGGCAAATACATGCATTTCATAATAGTAGTGTTCATCTGTGAAGATTGCCTTGCTGAACAAATAGGGGAGCATGTTGATCTTAGACACTGACGGCGGTGGCTTGGGGTAATATTTGTTTTATTTTTGACTGTAAATGGCCCCAACCAGTAGTGTTCAGGTGACATGGGTGTATAATGACAAATAATTCAAGTTCAGTGTTACATCAATCTGGAACAAAAACATTAAAGCTGCAACAATTAGTAATCTATTGTAAACAAATAAATAAGTTTAATTTGAAAAAAAAAAAATCCTTCAGGAAAAAAAAAAAAAAAAAAAACTGGCCAAAGGAATAAAGAGGCACAGCAACAAATGACTATAACTTTATAAGGAGGAGGTATCTGTGTGTGTTATGTTGCTTTATGGAAAATGATGAAAGCTGTAAAAGAGCGGCACAATGAAAACCTCGATTCACTGCGCCAGCATTTTTTATATTATATAAGCTGCACTGATGCTGCATACCATTAACAGAATAAATAAACTCTTCTTAGCCACAGAAACATGATACAACTCTGTCTTCATGATACCAACAATGCACCATTGTATAATGTAAAAATGAAATAGTACCATATCATCAAGACAGGCAAAAATAGCACAATATCAGCATAAACTGCATTTTAAGAGAAACCGGGTTTAACCTCAGACTGTCGTCCTCTCACAGATGTATTGTAAGGCTTAAGTCCAAAGTGATTTAAATTAACACATAAGATGATTTATTCCGACAGGCCAACACAATTGCTTGTGCCCAAAAGCTTGAATGAAGCACCAGGTGAAGAAAGAATGTGTAGTAACTGTGCAGTTAATAAGCATTTATGCCTGTTTTCCTATGTGACGTAGACTACATCATTTAACGGAAAATATACCTTATTGAAACATAAAATAAAAACTTATATTTCAATAAAAGAATCTTTCTTGTATGGCTTATTTTTCAAGGCACTTACTTTTTCATGTAGTTTTTGGATATAGTTTTTAAAAGTGTATTTGTATCTTTTGCTTAATATGTTTTGTTGCTATTCTGTTAATGTTTAACCTGACAGAGATGAAGCCTTTCTAAATTGCATTTCAACTTAAGTAAAAAAAAAACAACAAATTATCAAAAATAGGAATGAAACATGTTTTGAAAATATTTTCCTCTGTACAAACTGCATTTACTCATAAAGAGATATGAGAGGTCTGACCAAAAGCACCAGCAAAAATATTAAATATAATATTCAGTAATGAAAAACTAGCTACTTGATAAACAAAGTCATACTGTACAAAGATACATATACAAGATACACTGACAGTCATTTGTTGCTGTTCAATAAAGTTCATAATATTAACTCTTATACACAAATATACACTTGTGTACTGCGGATACAGGGTGAAGATAGCAATAACAACAAAGAACATTTACTTCACGCCTCATATATGAAATAAATATCTTCTAGAGTTATGCCTCTACAAATATATGGCATTGTTGGACAACACTGTCCTGATTTATACGTTTTAATTTGGAGCCTTGGCTCAAAATGGGATCCATGTGTTTTTAATGATCCCCTAAGTGGAGCAGCATTGTGTTTTTGTGTATTTTTCTCTTTTTTTTTCTTCTTGATCCTAATCAGCACCATGCCACTGCAGGGCCCATCTGGGTGGGCTGGAGCTGGCTAGCCAACAGTGGCGCGAGAATACCCGCACTCACTTCAGGATTCCCTACAGTTTTAGGCTAAAAAGCACGCTCAGTACACAGGTCTGATGTCATTTTAGCACACACCATGTCTACTCACAGTGACGCGCCTTCAGTGAGGAGGATAAGTGTTGGAGGAAAACAAGTTAGTACTATCGTACCGGCTTCCATGGTCGGCGGTGCCAGGAGGCAGAGCCTGGACAGGGCTGCAGGTTGCATTGCTCCATGTTGGGCGGCTTGTCCAGGACGTCGCAGTTGTAGTCATTGAGCCTCTGTCCGTTGGGCCTTTGACAAACCACAAGTCGAGTCCTCCGCCCTCCACCACAGGTCAGTGTGCACTGAGGTTAGCAAACAAAAGATGATGTTTAACAATGATGCATAATAACATTCTATAATAATAGTGTGACTCATAATGTGTGTATGTGTGTGTGTGACTTTATAAGACCAGCGTCCTTTGACCCAACTAACAGTTCTCTCAGAGTGAGAGGAGACAAATTCCTGTGTTTAAGTGATAAGACGGCGAGTTACATGTAGACAGAGAAGACACAACAGACGATAAGGGTGAAACTCAGGAGTTGTGTGGGAATCGTAATGAGGTTCACAATGAGTGAGTGGTGCTTTGAACTCTAGATCGAGCCTCACCTCTCCCCAGACGCCGTAGTTCCACAGAGGGCACGGCCCAGAGTCGCAGCTCTTAGACTCGGCAGGTTTGACCCTCTCGTCACAGTAGCTGTTGCTGCGTCCATCAGCATCCTGACAGACCACCACTCGCCTCTGGAAGCCTCCGGCACAGGTACTGGAACACTACAGAGCACATAAAATGTGTCAGTTCGGACTATAACACACACTAATAGACAGAGAAAACTCACAGACCATAATCCATTGGATTTAGTTGGTCGTCAAGTACTTTAATTTGCATAAAGATACTTTATGCACAAAGGCCCATTATGAGTCATGGAAATTCATTTTAATGGAAGTGGTGGGATGGAAATATATATTTTGTTTTGCCATGTAGTATATACTATGATACTTTACTCCAGTAAAATATTCTTAACTCAAACTTTGTAGATGTGTTTGTGAAAATGTATCTATTAGTATTTTATAATTGTCTTTCTCAGTCTTTCTTTTTATATCCAGGTCAAATACAACACATTTAAAAAAATGGGATGATGGGAATTTGGTTTCTTCAGTGTTCACCAGCCAGGAAACACAGGTGCACATATAAAAACACAAACAGAAGTACATACGCAGCACAGAGCCTGCATTACTGAATTTACCTGAGTTTGACTGAAAGCAAACCCAGCTGCACTGTTCAAAATGGAAACATCAGTCCATGAAAGACTGTTCTCAGACATCGAACAACACAGCCTTGGACGGAGCAGCAGGTACACTCTGCATCCAATTAAAATGACACATCCCCACTGTCAACGGGAGTGAGTACATTCAGTGCTCTCAACATGTGAGGGAGGACATCACAGAGTGAGAATGAACAGCAGTGCTTCCAGTCAAGTTCATTATGTGAGACTGAACAGTGTACTGCGATGAATGCCTCTGCTGGGGGGGGGAGGATTCAGAAAACAGAACAATGTTTTTCCTCATGGCTTTCAGAAGAAGAAACTGCACAAAACAGGTATCTACTCTAAAGGAGAGTTTCACGGTAAAATAGCCAGGTGTTTTTAACCTATTCAAAATTCACCACTTTTGTCAATTAGAACAAATTAGTACTCTATTTAAAACTACACACTGGGCTCCCCACAAATGCAAATGCAACATGAGGAAAAAACTTATACTGAAAGAGTACATGGCTCCAGGGATTACATCAACTGAAAATGAAGGGCCGCATGCATTCTACAAGTGGTTGGGGAAGCCATCGTTCGTAACAATCACCCGTTACTTTTGGTCATGTGCAAGTCACAATTTGTTAAAGGTTCATTTGCACCTTCACCATACAAAGCCAGAAATAGATCTTTCCACTTGATGAAGGGAAGATAAAACAGGTTTCAACCGACACATGGAGCTGAAGGCCTGTCTTTCGCTCTGTTCACTCTTGGTCCACGAGGGCTATTGATGGCAAAATGGATGACAGAATATTTGTTTGTGTCCAATCAATTTCAGCTTAAGAATCAAGAGTTTAGCTGGAAGTAACCTATAATTTTTTCTGGGTTATACACCTACTGGATAGAGCCCTGAATGGTGAAACATGCACTGAACCATGTATATACAGTATACTCTAGTCGTATACTCTATAGCCCTTGTATTGCATTGCAATCGGGCCCTTGGTGCTTTTTCTAAAATCCTTTACCATGTACGGCTCCCTGACATGAAAACATCTGCTACCTCCATGTTAATGGACAACACCTATGAACTCTGCTGTCCATAAATAACAAAAACATTTAATTCTTCATTGGATTCTCTATTAACGATAAGTCATGCGGGCATTCAAAGATATTAATTAGTGCCTTGATACTTGACAAGTGGGACATTTTAGTTTCTGTGCAAGTTTTTTTTGATTAGGCATGTTAAGCCCCATATCTTGTTCAATTTAAATATGGAGACAACGTGGAAGGAGCCTTGGCTTGCCATACTTGCCATATCTTGAATTCTGATGGTGTTATAGCTCTTGAAACTTGGTACAACATCAATCAAACACTATTTTAGCAAGCAAAATGGAAGTATCCATATGTATTTACTAGCTGAGATTCCATTTTCAAGAGCGAGTAATGAAAAACAAGGCATCTGCTTTTGCCTTTCAATCATTTGGATCCATTGAACACCATTTTCTCTGTGTCCCTTCCAAATGGCATGGCTCTCTGAGTTATATTTCAAAACATATTGAACCCTAAAAATGACTTCCCATCTTAGACATGGAGCAAACACCTATATCTGACTAACACAGAATGACCAAAGCAAATAATGCAAAATCTGACTGGAATTTCTTAAATGAATCTATCACAAGAAAAAAAACATCTCTGCACAAGATCACAGTCTGAACATACTGCTCCCCAGGGTCCGGTCCTCCACTGGTTGTCTGCTGAGGGCACATTCCAGCTGCTGTGGCCGGGATGGCGTCCTGGATCCTGAGGATATCCGTAAGGCTGGTCGTTGATGCGCTGGCGATGGTAGGAGCAGGGTGCAACGTTACACTCCTGTTCTGTTGCAGGCTTCTCGTCTGGGTCACAGAAAGACTCTCCCACCGGCTGGTGGTAGTTGGAGCAGACCACCTGTCGAGTGAGTCGTCCCACGCCACAAGTCACTGAACACTGGGGCAAAAGGGGAGAGACCATGGTGTTAAAAACTGAGGTGATGGGGAGGCTGTCAATTTCACAAGAAAACAATGATTTACACCATTTAAAAGTAATTTAATCTTGAAATAGGTCGAAATCTCATTTAAGATAATGACTACATCACCTGCAATGCTATGAGAACTTTGTAATTGACTGATGTGATGAGAGGGAGTAAGGAAATGTCACAATATCCCGTTGTTTACCCATTTTCAGTTATCTTTTCAAGACATTTCCTTCATGTATTTCCCTAGTGGGATTACTGTAGGACATTTTCAGGTTCTAAATCAGTTTTTTGTGAGTGTTGTTTTTATTGATTGCTCCCATGTATTGATTCATGATGTGCAGCCTTGTGATGTGAAGCCCCTTGAGTCCGGAACTGCGACTACAGCAGGAGTAGAAATCATCTTAAAAAGATGTGAATTCAATTAACTTAGACGTTGTGGTCAGAGATGTTTTTTGAGGCGCTTTCATTTCACATGAACACATGATTAAAAGATTTGCGACAGCATCACTGTAAATCATCCCTGGCTCCCCTGACTGCCAGTTAAACAGTCCCAATGCTGGTATGTTGGTGTCGTCATCGAGAGTTTTGGCTCCCTTGCCTTGCCGTTATTCACGAACCAATACCGAAATGCCCAAAATCACAGCAAATGCCAACTTTGTTTCAGGGTGATTTTAACACTGTCAGAAGAGTGAACATGCGGGTGATCACTGGAAGTCTCCAGAGTGGAAAACATCTGTATTGATTAGACACAGTGATGGATGTTTTAACTCACAGGAGACCATTCCCCGGAACGCCACTGGCCACAGGGGCTGAAGCAGGAGGAGGTCTCTGGGGGGCGGGGCAGGTGGACGCAGTGTGATTCGTCAGCCACTCCTCCCTGGGCATCTCTGCAGCTGACATAACGCGCTCGCTTCCCCTTGCCACAGGACACCGAGCACTGGAGGACATGCAGATAGAAACAGAGCTGGGATAAATATGTGTCTAATGTAGAATTTTAAAATGGTTTGGTTCACCCATTGCGTTCCACTTGTTTCTGATTGCATTTCGGTGCAATAAGATTTTTGTGTCTGCATCTCATTCATCTGAACTACATGTCTGATGCTTTAACATCTCATTAATAACAACACTTTCACTAACATTAGTTTGGAGACCATAGTCTGGGGTTCCTTTCAAAGATGCTCACAAAGCAACACGGTACATGAAGAAGCACAGCAAAAGCTCTGGTAAGTCAGAGCGAAGTATTTAACTATATGTTACAGTAAAAACTGCAACAGAAATAAACAAGTTTGCAGATTTCACGCATGACTGCTTTGCAAATCAAACACCAGTTGTACACCCAGAATTGACTGTTAGCACAACGTTGGTATATATTGCAGTGAGTTAGGGTTAGGGGGTAGGGCTGGAACTCGAGGTGGAGCTAGACCAGACCAGACCACTTGTAGGCCTCTCCTGTATTGTAGATTATTTACCTGATGTCACAAATGCATGTATGATTTTCTCAAACATTACTCTTGTCCTGAAATGACTGTTTCTGAGCTACTTCCACCCACTTAAACTCTCTATAGAAGTATCCCTACCACCTCTGTGACACATCACAGTAAATACATGTGAGGGGATGAATACCTAATGCAATCAAATGGCTCCAGCTCAAATAGGCACTTTAATATCCCCCTCATATCAATGACACCCTGAAGAGGATGGGAGTTCGGCTTGCTCTGGGGGAATGTAGGCATGTGTTTGTATGCATGTGTTGTGTGTAATATGTGTGTGGTGTCTCTAAGACCACACTGGCGCTGGCCTCTTTGACATGTGAGCTCATACCGACGTTCAGATTGACAGACGGGGTTCAATCTAAGAAACCGTAGACTCGTGTTTAGATGGAATCTGGTTTTCATTTGCGACAAGTAACAATGCAAAGTATCAGAGAGACAGAGGGGCCTCTCAGCCCAGACAGTGGAGCCTGTGTGTGTGTGTGTGTGTGTGTGTGTGTGAGTGTGTAGATGCAGCAGGGGGTAGAAGAGACAATGCCAAAGAGGATCATGGTCCTGTACAGTCTGTACTATCTGAAGGAATGCTGGGGTATACAATAAAGTTTAATACCTCAACCTAATATGTGCACACACACATGCAGGTGACCCATCACACACACACACACACACAAAAATGTTTACAAACTTTTTCATCGCTATTCCCAATTTGCATACAGAGCTTAATTTGATTCCAGAGCCCAGCAGATCATTTTCCTTCAAGCTACAAATGCAGAGAGATGAATTTGTTTACCTTGCTTTAGTATATTCTCTGGACTCTTTAAAGTAAACCTACAGGCTGTAATATGCTCAGATGGACCCAATAAACCCTTTTTGATTCCTTACCGCGGTCCAGGATCCGTATCTCCACTGGGTCAGCAGCTGGGCGGAGTTGTCGGGCCGAGGTGTGCTCTGTGCCGGAGAGGCCCATGGACAAGCCGGCATCTCACAGTCCTACGAATCCAAACATGTAAAATAAAGTCAAATACACTGAAGTGGTGGTCTTAAATGTGCCAAAGACATTTCTAAACAAATTTAAAAGACTCCCTTTGATGCAACGATTTAGTACGTTTTGGGACACTAATAATTAAAGTTGTCCTGAAGGAAGAGGTCATAGAGAAAAACATTGAGGGCAAACAAAATGCTCATGGACATCATGTACACATCGGTAGAGGATGCCGACAGCTGTAAAATGCTTTTTAAATGTTTAGTTCCAACTTCCAAAAGCTTGTAGACCCGCCTCATACATCGGCTGTCCGTACTGATGTGACTTCACTTCCAGCTGCTGAGACAGATCCCTATCTGGAGACTGAAAGGTCATCAGCTCAACGCGCTCTGTGTCCATCACTGTCAAAGAGCCCTCATGCAATACACTTGAACTGCTACGGTAGGCGTGTGCTGCAGCCTCATGCTCTTTGTCCACTTTGACACTGGACTTTGGGTCAAAGCACAGCAGGACAGGCGAACATATAAAGAGGCTGCTGACGTAAACCAGGTCACGACTTTTGCTTCACTTAAGTTTGTATAGAGGTCATTTGGGAGCATCATCAAAGAGAGCAGATCAGGGGCACTTTGCAGGTGATTGGATCTGCTTTGAATGACCACATGACTGACAAGAGCTCTCTAAATCTAAAACATCCAAATAAATCAATAATTGTGGTGGTTCACTGAGCAGTAAAATTGCACCAAAATTTTCCCTCTTAATAGACTCTGATTAACAGAAGATATATCATGTAGTTGCTTGACGCTTAATTTTTGGACTTAATGTGATTGGTTTAAGTCATTGCTCACAAAGAATGTGAGCTGTCATTATCTAAGCCATTGAAGTTCCTGATTGGTCTAGCAGTTGTGAGGCTCAATTAACCCACAGTATGTGTCTACTGGCTCAAATCATATTGCAAACAATAAACTGATGAGATTTAAAGTTGTACTAATACAATTTTGATCGAATGAAACCTCACAGTGATGAACCTAAGAATTACATTAGTACATTAGTACATTTTACAGTTCTTTCCTGTCAGCTGAGACATATTCTGAGCTGTCATAGAGCACCCTGCTTATTACAAACTGCATTCTCGACTTATTGGATACATAAAATCAGGATGAAAATAACTTCTAACCATTGCACTCCTTGTAAAAAAAATCTGAGCAGTAAAATTTCAATTACAGTAATTATGATGAGCTCCACGTCTTGTTTTCAATCTCATATGATGTACATGACATCTGCACTCAATCTTGTGTGCAGCATTTTATGCTATTAAGACATGCATTTTTATTTTTTTACCCCAAGAGCAAACTGCCGACTCTGGAACAAATAAGGGTGAAATCTTGATTCAGTTAAGAGTGTGTGAGAAGCTATGAACAGTTTTGTTTTTTTCGTGTGTTTTTTTTCACCTGACTGTCTCTGGGCCTCGCCGCTGCATTGCACTCCCTGTCGTCTACCGTGTCACCATAGTTCCCCGACACACACCTCACAGCTCTCATCTGGTAGCCATGGCCACAGGTCACTGCACACTGGAAGACAAAATCACACACATACACAGAGAAGTCCAGTCAACGAAAGCTATCTCAAACTCTATCTAAGTATGTCAAGGTTGATATCTCAGACGGGGCCTCAAGTCAAGGTTCAGCTCAGTCGAGCCTGGGTAAGCCTTTAACATGCACACTCACACACATATGGACACATGCGTTCGCGTACGCTTCCAGAGTCTCGTCTCGACCCTTAACCCAATTCTGTGAGGCAGTGTGACCACACTAAGGTACAACGCGAGAGCAGAGGAAGTGCCACAGGATAGGTTTATTTGAGCAGCAAATTATAATCACACAGGCATTAACCAGCCAATATATTCCAGCTCTGTAAATACCACTAACTTCATTCAAACATGTGTGGGGAGGGAATTAGATTTATATGTATAATCTAGACTATGAATGGCCAAAGACGCCCATTCATACGCGTTTCATTCAATTTGTGCTAAATCTATACAGAAACAGTTGGAAACGTAGAAATTTGAATGCACGGAAAAGTGTGTACGTGTGTGCGTGCATGTGTGTGTGTGTGTGTGTGTGTGTGTGTGTGTGTGCACCATGGGTCAGGTTTAGTCTGACAGGATATGAGGGCAAAGTGAAAGCACCGTGGAGGAAATGGCAGCTGGAGTCGGAGCACACTCCTCCGTAACTCGCCGGTATATCATGTTACAAACACACTCACTCACTCACACACACACACACGCACACACACGCACACACACACACACACACACACACACACACACACACACACACACACACACAAACTTGAAATATACACTGTCACTCCCACACACCACATTCACTCACTGTGACCACACACACACATGCACACACTCACTCACAGAGTATCAGATACGAGTCAAACTCCTAGACAGCGAGAAGCACGTGAAACCCATTTCCTCAGTCAAACACTGCAAGTCACAGTGTGTCTGTGTCTTATCTGTGTGTGTGTGCATGTATGTGTTTGTGTGTGTCTGCATGACTTACCGCTCCCCAGACGCCGACCTGCCAGGACGCACACTCGGGCAGCTCGCAGCTCCCGACGGCGGAGGGTTTGCTGGACAGGTCGCAGAAGTGCTCACTCAGTTTTTCTTGCCCGGCTCCCGAGCTGCAGGACACTTGTCTGTGCCTCATCCCCTTCCCACAAGTTACCAGGCACTGAGCGAGGAAGGTGGGGGTGACGCGATGATGGAGAATGTAGAGAAAAAAATGTGATTCATTTTAAAATGTGAGTATGTGTTGACAACACGACTGCATTTCTACCCTGTTTCTGCCATTGGGGGAGAACAACTATGACGGAAAGCATCTAAGTATCGTACTTGTGTACAATTTGCAGGTACTTTTACTCTTACTTGAGTATGATCTGTATTGATGAGTATAATCTCTAGTATGTGTGATGTTTGTGAAGCGTTCCTACCTCACTCCACTCGCTAAGAGTCCACTTCGGACACAGCTGTTCGTTGCAGGCCTCAGTGTCCCCCCTCTGGTATTCGTTGCACTCCCTGTCAACCAGCCGTCTTCCCAGGTTGTTCATACAGTACGACTCTCTCCTGCGGCTCCCACGTCCACACGTCTTAGAGCACTGAGGAGAAGAGAGCATTTGACATGTTCAGTTAATCATTGTGGTCATCCAAGTTGAACTTTTGATTTTTTTTAATGTCCAAAAAGGATATTTTGCAGATACAATGTACACTATCCTATATCCATGGAACTAAATAAATGTACAGAATAAACAGTACATACATTATTATATGTTTCACAGCTTTCAAGATGGCCTGAGATGTTCCATAAACCTTTCCCTGCAAAAGGTGACATAAGATCGACCCAAAAGATGCAGACAGGGGACAAATTAAAGGAAAAGGGACTCATACTTGTATCAATTTGCAAAGACCCTTCCATCGAAGGGGACAAGTTGACTGAAATCATACCAACAAAAAAAGAAAGTGTCACTGTTTCTTCTCCACTCAATTATTTAGGTTTTTCCTTTAATTTGACACCTGCCTATCTGGGCACAGTGTAACCCTTGAAAATATGCCCAAAATTAGACCGGGGCCTCACGTTTGATTCCTTTCAAAGTCTAAAATTCTTCCATTGACTGTACCTGTGACCAGGCACTGTACTGCCAGCTCTTAAGCAGACAGTCCCCGTGGCAGGGCTCTCTGGTCTGAGGTTTGACAGCATCTCCACAGGCGCTGGTCTCCATCCTCTCACTCTGCCTCTTCATCAGGCTGTACTTCATACACTGGACATCCAGGCTGCGGTAGCCTGGGCCACATTTAGCAGAACATTCGCTCTTTCCAGCAACATGCCACCTGTGTGAGAGGAGATGCAGATAAATGTTTCTCTGTGTGTGATCAGTAGGCAGCTGTTTTCTATGTGTGTGTGTGTGTGTGTGTCTTTGTGTATTAATGCGCACCTGACTTCACAGTCAGCGTTGCAGGGCTCAGCAACAGCAAGAGGACGAGGTAAATGTTCACAGCGTTGGTCCGACACCTCGAGGTGGTCACTCTTACGCACGCACACTGCCTTTCGTCTTCGCTCACCTGCAAACACCACACGTGCACAGAGACAGATGAGGAAAAGCCGAGCTTAAATCTGACAACATCTGGCAGACAGGTCACTCGACAAAATATCACATTTTTCCACCTTTAGCAAGTCTAACCAGCTTTCTGACATCGGGTTCTTCATCGCACAGCCTTAGGGGTCCATGTTGGTCCCAGACCCCACAAATATATCCTTTACTGGATCCCACTGTGCACTCTGACCTGCTGGAAGCCTGACTAGCTTGCTTCTTAAAGGGAAATTTGAGGAGCTTAGTCGGGTTAAGGCACAGGGCTAAAGGGAAGGTGTCGGGCGATGTGATAGGCCGGGGTCATATTGGGGTTGCCAGGAAAGGGGATTTATGGAGGGAGGGGTGAGTGAGTACATTTTTTAAATCCAGAGGTGTGTGTAAGTGATGCAAGAGAAATGCTAATCCTAATGTGGTCTGACACTTGGATCCATGTTCATGTAATAAGAGTTGCAGGACACAGTGTGGTTCCTATAAATCTCACACTTTTTAGAGTTTTGGTAGTAAATTTCTTGGGTTTGTATCAAAAGGAGGGGTGAAATTTGTGTGTCAGGGGGACCATGAGGCTCCACGACAATAAACCTTTCTAGACAAGAATGAATATTGCAAAATGTGAAACAAATATAGCCCTAATGTGCCTGAAATATGTCCTTGTTCATGTATAATGGGTGCACAACAGCTCCTAGATCTTAAGTGCACTTGTAACACTCTGACAAATGAACGGAAACCAAACAGAAATTATCATGTTGTAAAGATTTGGCGGAGCATTTACCCTGACAGATGCGGCTGCACTCAAGCCAGGAGCCTGAGGGATCCCACACAAACTGCTCCCTGTGTTCCTCGATGGGTATGTTGAAGGAGTAACGGACATCAGGGTTGTAGAGGTTTCCAACACACAAGACCTGCGTAAAAAAAAAAAAAAAGCATTATGGTAAAGGCAAAGTCGCAACACTGATAAAGAAAACAAAGATGGGAAAGCTTCCTGCCAATACCTGCAGAATGAGCTCCTCCTCGATGCGGTCAGTGCAATTGATGCGCTCCACTTTTGTGTCCGAGCCGCTGTACTCGATGACGGTTCCCTTGAAGGTGATTTCCCTTTTGAACATGGCCACCACAAAGTTCCCATTCAGGAGGGAGTTGGACTGGCTATCAGATAATGCTGGAATAAGAAATGGGTAGATAAGAACAACGTTGTGTGACCACAAACCATAAACAAAACAGGGCTCCATATGCGAAAGAGCTCAGCGTTAAGTAAAGGAATGTTTCCTAAAGTGAGTTTGTTTCTCTTGCATAATTGAGGTTTTGGGAATGTTTACGAGATGTGGCATTTATCATTTCAGACTATATGTTAAGTAAACAGTCTCCAGGCTGCCAAACCATTGTTCTGCAAAGCCATCGTTGCAGTGGAGGTATGTTGTAACACTGGTGGCACTAAATTGCAGTTATTTGGAGTTAGACTGTGTGACTCTTCTTAATGGCTGACATTGCAATTCAAACAAGGGAGTACAAAAACATACAAATAACACACACTCACACAAGCAAACTAGCATATAAGCCCACAATGAAGCGACCACCTCCTTTTCTCTACCTCGAACACTGTGGTTTCGAGAAACATGCAGTTAATTACAATCTGCGCGAGCATGCCAGAACAATGTATGTGATTAAGTCTCTAGACGCAGCTTTGTTTACATTTAAGTCTGCACAATGTTGGATGCCAGCTAGTCTTTAGCCTAAAGACGACTGTGGGGGTTTGACAATAATCTGCAGACTCTGGTTGTCATCACTGATGCTTTGCAGAAATGGAAAAAAAACAACAATGCCTCAGAAAATGCACATGCACACATACACACACACACACACACACTAACAGTGAACTTGATGGGTAAAACATAAGAACAGCTTCAGCTCTCCCTGAGCTTTTCAACGATTATTCAACTCTCTGTTACTCAGCTGAAAGGATTAACATCTTTCTTCCAGGAGATTTACTCTCATATGGTGCTGTGAGGATTGGTGAGGAGCGCTGCCTGTTACGTCGTTCCAAAATCTTCCATAGGTGTGCCTGGTTGCGATTTGAGCGACTATGGCAAATGCTAGAAGAGGTAGTAGAAGTACTACTGACAATAACGTCTGTCATCACCCGGAAAATAAGTTTTTGAGAGAATCATCGGAATCTTAACGCAGCGCTGCAGCTCTTTAAAAGAATGGAATGTATTCACATTATTTTATTTTCATGATTGACCTCCAGCATTGATTTATCCTCCTCTTTTCTACATTTTGCATTTGTAGACTTTCATTGGGAATGACAACTGTGAACTGCTTCTATTATTACAATTATTTTCATTATAATAAAATTCTTATAAATCGGTGAAAAATGCTGATCACTGTTTCCTAAAGCAAGAGGTGACAACCACACGTCTTGTTTTGTCCACAATCCAAAGATACTCAGTTTACTATGATAGAGGAAATAATCAAGAACATATTCACATTTAAAAAGCTAGAATCACAGTCCAAATAACATTAAAAGAGTATCAAAGCAGTGCAATTAATCTAACAGTTGACAACAAATCTTATTAACCATTGCAACTGTGCACTGGACCCTAAGGCTACCTCCACAGTAATATAAGTGAAAACAAAGTTTTAAAACATCAACAGTCTTCGTCCAGATGAGTGTTTTACCACTTTTTCAGATCTAATCTCCATCCATAACAGCATTATCGTTCATCCACACTGGGAAAGCACATGCGGATGGTAATAATGCAAATATGCTACAAATACCACAGTTTATGCTCTTTTTGCATCATAGCATTGTAAGAAAAATGTATTGTTATATAGCAAAATAGAGATTAAAAATAAGTTAAAAGAACTAGGCAAAGGTGAAATGAGACAGGTGGGACGCTGCTTTTTAAAAGTGAAGTCAGTTCTCTATGCCAAGTCCAACAGGCGAGAGCTTCAAAGCGGAGGAGTCACAACTTCAAAGCCTCCTTTTTATGTCATGACTGCTGTGGTCTTCTCCAAATCGTTTTCTACACACTGTACGAGCCGGAATGACAAAATCGACAAGGCGTTGCAAATAGCAACCACGTTTAATTCAGACACCACCCGCCCAGTGTGCGGCTGCGGCACTCGTCAAACAGCGGGAGTCGACCTGTTCACAGCAGCACGTCGACGAGATTCTGCCAGATGTGTTTTCGGACAATCTGGCTTAAAACATCTTGAACCTGACTTGAACCATCTGAAAATGGGAGGCCGCCCTTACAGCAAAACTCCTTTTTATGCTTTTTTTTTCTCTTTCTGTCTGTCTCTTTCCCTCACATGCACGCACACACACAGACAGAAACGCACACACACACAAACACACTCACACACACACACAAACACACACACACACACACACACGCACACACACACACTGAGCCTGGTGGGTCCATCTAACCCTATACCCCTATATCCACTTTCATGCGGCCTGGGCTCCACATGCCTCTAATTAGCACCTATTGCTGCCTCATTTATCTTTCTCCTGAGCTGACACTCCATTTGCTTTCCCAACCAACCCTCTCTGCCATGTCCAGATGGACCAACGCCCCTCCACGTTTCCTCCGTATACGCTCAGTACAAATGACAGTTTCCTTTCCTTTATGCAAACGCTCTGACAACAGTTTACCCCATGTCTCCTTTACTAAAAGCCTGCCTCTACAGCTCAGGGTCACCAAGCCTGGGTGGTTTATGGTCATGTTAGGGGATAATGGCATTGACCTATGAGATGGGAACTGAAGGGGCGTAATATATACATCTTATTAGCTTGGACGGCTTCCATTTTGGTTTGAGTTTCCCAAGAAGACCATGCAATTCGATACGGTGTTGCTTAAAACCACATCGTTTCACTGACACACACATGCGGCACACTCACCGAGGTAGTTGTCGTCTTCTGGCTTTCCAGAGTAGCTGACCTGTTTGATATCAATGTTGGTGGCTCCGGCTGGGATCCGCACCACTGTGTTGTAACCTGTGGGAAAAGACAGAAAACAGAGTAAGACAGAGAGTTCCACAATTTTTTTAAGCGGTCTCAAAGGGGAACAAAGCAGCCACAATACCAGCAGTGAGCAGTCCCACCTTGATTTTCATAATAGCTTCACTATGGTACACCAAACTCCAGTCAGGGAAGTCCGCTTCCAACCTTCAGGGATTTAAATGTCACACTTGAAAAAATAAAAAAAAGGGTCTAGTCCTCTCAAATATCCTGCAGGAGACCTTGTTTTAGCCTCAGGGGCCCGACCGCGAAATGATATGTAATTATTCCCTGGACCTACCTTTGGCCTGTAATTACTACACCGGGACTGTTGTCCCATGATAAACTAACATAGAAAACGAATGAGCATGAGGGAGAGAGATCACGTGAAAGCTGACAACACAAATGTAGGGCCGGAGACTGAACAGGGGGCGAGGGGTGTGAATTAGAAAAAAATAAAGAAGATGAGACCAGTTAGTGGAGAAAATAAGGAGAAAATCAAGAATCTGTATCTTGATGTGAGAAGCGTGAAACCTAAATGCTTTTGTGTTACAGCGACTGAAAAGGATATTTCAAGGCAAGTGTAAATTTGAAGAGCCACTGAAAGCACGGGTGACTGCCCTGCTCATGAGAGTAACTGCTACAAGTTATGTACATCATAGTCAACATCAAACAGATAATAAATGTGACATTTAACAGGTAAGACTCAAAGACGCAGCTGCATTTTAACTGCTGAATGGGGATGCAACAAACGATTTTCATTATCAGAGATTTCTATGATTAATTGTTTTAAAAAAATCACAATTTTATTGTCCAAACCAACAAACCAAAGATTCCTCATTTACTATCATGAATTACATAAAAATAGTAGTATTATTTAGTAAATCCATGTATTTGAGGAACTGGAACCAGCAAATGTTTTACAATGTTTGTTGAAAAATTATTATTTATATATAATGTATATAGTGTTTTTGGCCACTAATTAAGTCCACTAAAATCAGAGGAGATTCAAAGAGGTTACCACAAGTGGAATAATGGTTAATGAGACTGTTAGTATTAACTCTATTCTTTGAGCTTGAGAGTTCAGGTTAGGGATTTGAACCAACAACTGTTTGCTCAGAACGTCCACATATTTCCTTCAACCTGAATGGAACGAGAGGAAAGGTGTGGGCTGGTGATGGTTAGTCTGACACCTTGAGCCACTCGGGGGCAGCACTTGGTTTACATATCTTTCTCTCATCAGTCATGTAGATCTTTTCACACACAGACACAGAAACATACACAAGTACTCTACTGTAATTCCATCACAAGCCAATCATGACAGAAAAGCTTCTCCCTCTACTTTACAGTCATAAAAAAACGCAGTGAAAAGAAACTACTTTGCATATTCCTTCAAAATGAAACCACAAGACAAAGAAAAATTAAAATACCATGTGTCATGTCAAATTTCCTCCCTAAACACTGGGGACAGGATAAGCTCATAGAAAAAACAGGGGCACATGAACTCTGAGGAAATATGGTATCCACAAGCCACCAGAGGCCTCAGAGATCCCCCGGCTCAGCAACTGACCACACAGACAATCCTCCGTCACCACAGAGTGACCCAGGAAAGAACAGTGAACACAACCGTACTGCACTGGGAATGCTTGGGTTTACCTCAAACATCGCTTCTCTATGCCAATATCAAGAACTAAGATGATGTATTAATGGGCTGCGGAGTAAAATTAGAGGGTGTCACAAGCTCACCCTGATGGAAGCTGTCAGTGGGTACTGGCTGAGTCGATGACAAATGTTTGCTTGATTTGTAGCGGCCGTGATTCAAGTAGCTTTCAATTCTGAAGCAGGATGCATTTAACCTCCAAGTTTTTCTTTTTCTTTTTCTTGATTTCAACACTCGCTGCTTTAGTTTTTGTCAAGAAAACATAAGCATGTACAAACTCTTCTTATAAATCTCCTGTAAAATGTCCAGACATCCACTATGTAGCATTAAGCTGTTTATAACGGAAACTTATCCTCCTGATTTCATCCAGAATCAGTAGAGTGCTGAGATTTAAGTTTATGCAGAGATGAAACTACACAACATTTATGTCTTCTGAGATCATCAAGGTGCTGGAGACTGACTTAAACCTGGAACAAAAGGTTTTCTTCAACTATGATGAACTACATGGGGAAAAAGTAAAGCACCAGCACATCATCAAGACCTGATTGCTTTGAGTCAGGCTGAGCTGCATGGCTGACTGAGGCAACTAGCTAAACATGTCTTCAGTTAGCAGCAGTTAACAGTTGGTCAGATAATATGCTGCACCCTGTTTGTTGGGAGCGTGAATTCAACAAAAATGTTCAAATGCTGTGTCATTTCAATGGTCTGTATTCATAATGTAAGACATCTTGAAGCATCTTTGCGTGTGACTAAGACTAAAAAAATTAGAAAGAAATGCTCAAATTCAGTTTGTCTAGTCTGGCGATGAGAACAAAGACAGACACAGAAAGCAAAGTAAAAAAAAAAAAAAAAAAAGACAGAGACAAAAATAGCGAGGCATTATCAGAAAAGGACAAAGGGCTGAAAGACAGAACGACAGGCCTCGGCCCAGGAGCAGAGGGATATCCCGCCTGGGCAGCACTCCCACTCGCGTTCTCTGTTTTAAGGTCCAGCCACACTACCAAGGCTGAGGACAGTGCCGGGTTCAGTTCAATATAGTTCTTAAACTACCCCTAGCCAAGAGAAAGAGTGTGGGGAGAGAGAAGATGATAGAGACGCTAAAGCTCAGTGCCAAACTAATACGGAGTAAAAATGATGAGGCCACACCCAGAGCTTTTATGCTAATGTCTCTGCTGTTGTGCTGCCCAGACCTAAGAAGGATTGCATACAATCAGCAGTTGGCCCACATCAAAGCACCACATTAAGCGGGACAGTGCAAAAGGCTGACGTCAGATTTCTGTTTGCTATCGAAGGACCCACCCGAGTGAGATTGCTCTGTTAATCAGTTTCGAAAGCTTTAGTAATGATTGGTATTCTACATTTTTCAAAGTTTTGGCTGAGGCGCACGTTGCTGCTGAAAGTCAAGCGCAATAAAGTTTAAACATATCCAGACGTGACATCAGCACCTAAAGTGTGTATCATGTCAGCGTTGCAGTCACGTGGAACTAAAGTCTTTCTTAGCTCGTCTATGTTTACTGCACATCAGATATATCATGGCTCATGTGCAGAAGCCGCTGACATACAGTGTGTTTAATAGCAACACCGTTTTTGTGGACAGTCAGCTATTAGTATGCCTTACATGTAATCTGAGCAGCGGGACTCACCATACTGAGCATCGTTGAAGGTCCCTGCCAGAGTTTTACACGACGAGTTGTCCCCGCCACACACTCCGCACTTGTCATTCCTGGCCTTCGAGTTGAGAACGTGGTCGCAGCCTGCTTGCTGAAGAGGCACGGATGAGAAGATGCAAATTTGTGATTTAGGATGATGACATGCTGTACTTAAAAAGATTGGTTTGAATGATACATTTGTCAGCGGTGTTTCACCTTGACATCATGAACTTTGCAAATGCAGGTGTTTCTAAACCGTGAACTACAAACACTTCACTGAAAACTCAAGCTTAATCCTTTCCCGTAATCAAAAACATGAATCGAGCATGTGTGGGGCGGGAGCGGTAAGTTTGATTGCTCATGATAGCATGAGGAGAAGTTAAGGCTAAGCCGACGTTGATGTTGAAGCTTGCGTGTGCGTGTTGTTGTGTACACTCATCATAAAAGATGAAACGGACAGAAATACCCTGCAGAGGCCTTGAACACAGATGTCGTAAGTATCTGGCCCACACGGCGTGCCGTCGATGACACGGTCCTTCAGCTGATAGTACGCCGTCGTCCCAGCGACCCGGCAGAAGAGCTTGCAGCGATCCTTCATTAGTACTGGATGGAGAAAAAGAAAACAAATCATGGAAAAAGCTGGACTATAGCTCATTAAGTTAATGACATTAATAAAAACACAAATCCTGAGCAGTAACAAGATGAAAAGAATGTTTTTGATATTACTCCTATTTACACTTTTTTTTTGCAAAGCTCAGCAAACTCTTGCTAAGAAGTGCCAATTTTTGATCTGCTGTTTGGAAAAAAATCACATTCTCTCTGACGGCACACTGGCCCCAGGGCTTGGCCTGTTCGCTTGTCTAGCATCAATTAAATAAATGAATCACTTGCAGTAACTTAGACATGGTGGGCTTTGCCAGATGGTAATCTTACGTAGCTGGGCAGGCCATCTCGGAAAGGAATGAGATACGGCTGCAAGAGGGACTGCTGCCAGGACCTTCATATGGAAGGGCTGTGTTGCTTTAATGTTGTTGTGTGTGTCAAATAAAAGTGTACCCCGGCTGGCTCTTATCATGGGTATGCGAAGTATGACAAAAGAATGACACAACAGATGCGTGCTTTCTATCTTCTCGCCTCACAATTTAGCATGTTTCTGCTCGACACCCCAGCTACACACACTGTGGACTGTGTGAAACTGCAGGAGATGTTTACCCAAATAACAACTGAGACGAGAAAAAAAATGATTTTGAAATGGAGACATGCAGTGTTTAAGTTAAATGTACCAAATTTACTGCATCACTATGCTCAAACTTTATTGTGTAGTTGGATGTAAATAGTATCTGTCTCTGATGTAGGAGCTCAGGTGACCACAAGACTCAAATGACATGCTCTTTGATTACATTGGTGTACTTACTGCCGCTGTACTTGGGGACCCAGCGGACGGTGGGAGGTAGACCGTTGATGTTGAAGTGCTTGCCGTCAAACTGAGAGCACTGCTCTTCGCGGAAATCTTTCCGTCCACGCGGACATGGCTCAGTGTTGCAGGAGCGGAACTTCATCCTGCGACCCACACAGAACTTCCCGCCATTTCTGGGCCTAAGTGTGAGACGGGACGGATCAGGACAGGAGCGCTACACTTAGTTTCAGTCTACAGATCGTGTCTGCTTCTGTTTGACTGGCGCTTTATGACTTCAAACTCACTGTGTTTACATATAAATTCAAACTAATGAAAAAAGCGTCCTCTAACTGTTGCTGAAAATCAAGCAGAGACTAACTGAATCTGACATGCCAGTTTGCTACTCACTTTAGGTTGTTTACGAATCTTATTCAGTCATGACTTCTCTTACACATATTTAGTTTCTGTATTGACTTGGATTGTCATAACTGTCCGATCCTTTCTTACTCAGGCTTGTTGCAGTCTCTGCTGGTGCTCCGGGTTCCTCCACCACAGGACCTGGAGCAAGCATTGTAGGGCCCCCAAGGACCCCACTCCCCGTGAACTGGCTGCAGGTCCAACTCCTTGTTTACACACATCCCGTGTCTGCAGTACTGCATGTGAATAGACAGGTAGATCCTGTTAAAAACCATGACTGCTACTCCTGCAATCCCGAACGCAAACACAGACTGTTTTGTGCATGACTCTACAGCAGAATTAGTCCACGCACAGCTGGGAGTGGTGTTCCTCTTTGAATACTTAATCCTCTGTTTAGATCTCAAGCTATATTTAAAAAGAAATCCTAATTCAGCTATTGTTTACCCTCACTGAAGGCGTCCAACTCCTCCAGCTGTCCAAAGAGAAATAGGAGAGGGAGGGAGCGAGATGGATACAGACAAAGTAGAGAAAAACCATAACATGTATAGTTCAATATGTGAGACACTACTTTCCTTTTACAGCATCTATACTGTATTTGGTAATGCCCTTCTTGAAGGGAGGGATGTCAAAAGTTCAGTTCCTGCTCTGTTGATGACATCACAACTATTTTTAGTCACGAACTAATCAAAAAGTAAGAAAGATGCATTTTATCATCACAATATGGGAGTCTTCAGTTAGTTGCTGTAGTTGTTGTTAGTCTGAAATTAAGAAACATGTCAAATTAAAAAATATTTGCTTTTCCAACAGAAAATGGAAGAAATCCAGACTAAAATCACTTCTTAAATCAGCTTCAGCTTATACGGGAAATACTGAATTATATAATACAGATCTTTCATGCAGCAGACCTGCTTGGACATAGAAAATAAGGTCCCTGATATCAAACAGTGTGTACCAAGCGACCAGCCTTTGCCAAGATGTGCTAACACAGCTTTCATAAGCAAAGCACGGCAGGCCCATTTGCCTTTGTGTGTAACCGAATCCCCTTCTCAGTGGCTAAGATATCGGTGGGTCCTGTTCGCTGAAAGAATGCAGGACAAGACGGCGTCTGTCTGGGTACGTAGCCCTGCCGTCCGGGCACACAGGCACGGGGAGCAGTGGCACAGTGATAAGGAAACTCTAGAGTTGCGATAACAAGAGGAACAAAGTTCATTACTGGCTTGACATCAGGAACTCCCTTCTCTTGCTCGGCTGTCTATCTACTCATGTCCACAGCTTTAAAACTGTAACCTGAAAAGGAGGATGCTCCACTTCAGTTTATCCATTTTCTCACCGTGTTATAGAGTTGGGTGTGTGAGGTTGATGCACCAGGTCTTTACTTCCATTACTGACTCGTTCCAGATGAGAAATGCAACTGCTATTATTTCCACTGGCCAAACGCCCAATCCAATGCAAGATATTCAATCCCGTACTCCAGATAAAAAGAAAAAACTTAGACTGCCAGACTCCAGAGAACTGAGAGCAAACATCTCTTGAGTGGACTTTCATAATTACACCAACAAACAAGGGAGGATATCAATCAAAGTCATCTCCTGGACAATAGTCAATCTGGCCAGTTTCTACTTAAGCATCATTTCACAACTTGAACACCTGCAAAAGTGCAAAGTCATACACGCAAACACGTGTAAATACGCACAGAATTTGGCACGGCTGCCTCTACTACCCTGGCCTGGTTTGCATGTGTTTTTTACACACTTGTGGGCCTAATGATGGAGTGTAAAGTCTGCGCACAACGACAGACAGGTGTTAACAGCTGCAGGGTATGGACTAAACAAGCCACAAACATTTCCATCGCCGAGACCTGGTTTGAGTCATGGCCTGGCCCTTTCTTCCTGTCTCGCCCCACTGTAAATGCAAACTGAAGGTACTGATAATGTTGACATTGGATTTAGAGAACAATTCAAATAAAAGGCACTAAAAGGAATGTGATAAAACATCCATATGAGTTAAAATGGCTTCCACACCGTGAAAAAAGGGCAAACAGAGGATGGCCCTTGTTGGTTGAGCAACTTCCTTCATAGAGAAATAGCGCTTAACAACCAGAGTTCATCGGAAAACATTTTTTAAAGAATTTTTTCAAGAGTTTTCCTCTTGTCACAAAAAAGAGTTTCCCTTCTCTTATAGCCCTCATACCCCCTTCCCCCACCTCAGCTTAAGGACTGTCCCCCCAGACCTGTGCATCCCTTCTATACCTCCTCTCCACAGCCTCCCATCCCCCTTACCCCCTTATGGGAAACTGCAAGGGCCACACAGGGACCACCGCAGTGCAACCAGGCGGCAGGACCCAAGGAACTGTCAAACACAAGGCGGACTGTCTGTCAGAGAGGACCAAAGCCTGTGTAAGCCTCTGAGGCATTCCACTCCCCCCCACTGGCACCCTGTGTTTACAACCGTTTTGTTTGGCTTGAAAAGGTGATGTGGGTGAAAAGAAGAAAGAAGGAGGGGGGGAGTGGAAGGAAAAAAAACATCTGTGCGAGATGATGTATATGCATGTGCGTGTGTGTGTGTGTGTGTGTGTCTGTGTGCGTGTTTGTGTTTGTGTGTATGTGTGTGTGTGCACATGTGTGAATGTGTGTCAAGTGTGAGAGTGATTGCTCAGAGTCTGGAGGCATCTGGGGGCCACGCTCAATTCCAATTAGCCTCTCTTTCCAAAGTGCACAAACACACCCTTGGAAAACGCTGGGTTGAGAGGCAGTCTTGGTAAAGTTCAAACTAGCACCGAGGACACCGTCAGACCCTTCCCTCGAAAGATTGTCAAACTTAGCCCTTAATTGGGATTGTGGTGAGACATTTGAAGGTCTAGTGAGAGAAACCTGTCCAGCTGTGACTAGCATGTGTTTCAAATTAGGAATTTCGCAAAAACACACACGCCGACACACCCGACTCACACCACAACATGTGCATAAGAGCACACACATGCATGCATTTTGCACAAACTGTACACGACTACACTTTGCTCTCAAAATCGCACATGGACAAACTACGTAAACTTTGACCAACTCAGCCACACGGCCACAGAGAGCGGTCACCAGCACGCTCACCCCCACAGCGGCAACACTTTCTAAGGACAGCAGCTGCTCGGAGCTTCTCCGCTGGCTGGTTTGGAAGTTAGCGCCCTGTAATTGCCAGGAAACTGTTGCAGAGAGCACCTCATTTCTGAACCCAAGCCATACATCACTGCAGGAATGAGAAGGCAGCGGACTGATTTAAAAAGCCCTTTCATTTTAACACAGCCATTTCCAAAAGGCATCACCTTTCATGTTGCAGTGTCTTTCTCATGGCTCTGGGTCACCTTGGCCATGGCCTGTTGGGGGGTTTTGTGTCTCCATCTCTGATTAGCCCTCTTTCTTTTTTCACAATCACAACTAAAAGTGCCTGCAATCCCCCCAAAAATCTCAAACATCTGGAGTCACCTGCCAAACAGCCCAACACAGACCACCAGTGTGGTTTTCAATAAGGCATTAATCACTGTTACATGTCTAATAACTTGACCTGGAGGTGAGAGGAAACAGAGAGGCCATATGAAGCCATACAGTAGTGACGGATCCTGGAAATAAGTCAAGTGACAGCTGTTATTATAGACTGGATTTCCACTGACTCATTTTTTAACTGAGGCATGTTATGTTTTCTCCCTGTCAGTTCCATATTTCCTCTTTCCATTGTGCTGAAAGGGTGTGAAGACAGGAGGAGGAGAAGGGAGCAGGAGGTGGGTGCAAGAGAGACAACATGACGCAACCGTGACCCAAGCCAACCTCTCTCTTCTTACTCAGTTTCCTATCCTCTTTTTCCACTGTGTGTGATCTCTCCTCCCCCTACAGCTTTTCTAGGAGTGTAAGGGTTGTTATTACAGTGAATGAGTAGTTTGGTGTGATCAGCTGTTCCATCACGTGCACACTTTTACTGTCGGTCTTTCTTACTTGTTATCATCTCTGCACAACTACTGGGACAAACACACAACTTGTAGTATTCTGAAACTTGCCTAAATCATCATTTTTAGTACTAACATCTAACAAAATGATGATATGTAAAGGTGACCCTTGGTGGTTATCATCCAACTCTGCTGCTCCCCAGACGATTTTCTTTTACTCTTTTAGCTCATTATTTTATTTTATTCATTAATTTTTAATACAGCATTTTTTGGCCACTTGTAAGGAGATGTGTTTCTTATATATGCACTCTCCTTTAGCTCTGTTAAATCTTCACTGTATTCATCTGCTAATCGCTAGCCAATAAAAACATTGATTATAAAGCTAGCCTAAATTAAACAAAGCTTAACTAATAGTTAGTCAACAGACATTTGCTTATTAGTTGGTGGAGCTTAGAAGTATCAGGCTTACTTTGTCAGGGACATTAGCGCCAAATTAATGCTAATGTTGCTCCATATGTGCTCGATGCTAGGGGATCAGTGGGCCACTATGAATTCACTGTTTAATCACAACACAAATGAGGCAATAATTCGCTAGTTGGTGTGCTTTTTCCGAACTGTTCAGTGGTTGTCTCGCATTAATGGGTACTGTGTTTTTCTTGTAAATCAAACAGGCACCAGTGGAGCTGATACAGACAATTGTGAGCTGTTGATTTCCAGGTAAACAAACCAACCTCTTCGGGGCCTCTGGAATGGTAGCCCGTCCTGGGGTACACCCAGCCTGTCCACTCTGCATAAACCCAGAGACACTCTAACGAGGATGAGTAGCCCAAGAGGAGCAGCAGCAGACCAGAAAGGAGGCCGCAGAGGTCAGTGTGTGAAACTACAACTTGTAAACCACCACATCAGGACCACAAGAAAAATAGGCCAGAGCTACACTATATGATAACAGTTTGAGTGCAACAGTTTGCGTCAAGTGTAGACAATGCAAAGAGCAGGCAACCAATCAGAGGTGGAGTGATGCAGGTCTTGCAAGAAAACCAGTGGGATCCATAACAACGGCTGCTAGATGTGTATGAGGATAATTACAATGGGCTTTATCGTAGGCAACTGGACTTATGTTACTTTCTTGAGGACGATTCACCTCTCATCCAAGAGGCTTACTCATCAATAAGAGGACAATTGTATGCTAATACATAACCATTAATACTTTACGAGGTAATCTGCTGTCTCTGCTAGACTGTGTGTTTTAACCAGAGCTCATGTTTTCTAATCACCTTTCACATAATAGTTTGATTTTAATAACTGTGTATGAAGGAACACATTTTTTTGTCACATTTTGACACCAAACTATAATCATGCAAATACTTCCCTTCCTACTCCACAGCCAGCAATGACAGCTCTACTCACTCGCTACCGGACACAGTAATTCCATCAGCAAACTACATCAATGCTAAAACAACAATCCTCTTGTTAGCCCAAATCCACAGATATGTCTGTGATGATGGCGAATCAAAGTGGCAACATCCTGCAAATATCCAGAGATTAGCTGGGAGTGACACTGATACCAGTCTCACAATCCCAAGCTCCAGTACAGCCACATGCACACACACAAACACACACCCCGTCCCAGCATCGTACGACAAGTCTGTCAGGCTGCCAGGGAGCTCCAGCCAACACTCACCGCCTCCGCCAACAGACTCCATTCTGCCCTGGCTTCACTTTTCAAGACCTCACTATCTCACTCTAATTGGCTGAAGAGCAGGTTGTCATTCTTTTCCGAAGAATGTTCTGGAAATCAAAAACAACTTCCCGTTTATTCACTTACACTAACCACTCAATTAAGCCCCCTATTAAGAGAATCTGGGAAAGTTTGTTGGGTTTTACACTTACCCAGCAAGCTCAGCAGGCACTATTCATAATGAATAAAATCAAAAACACTTCAATATTTAATTCGCTCTTTTGATTCCGCTGGAAAAAATAAATGGCTTTCAAGGGAGCTTTCAGTCAAGAACACATTCAAGTTGACAATAAAAGGGACAAAACTGGGAACAATAAGAACTTCGCCAACAAAACACCACAGTTTATTCAAGCTCCGTCGCCACCTCTTTCTCTCCGCCACCCACTGAGCGACGACGTGGTGAGAAGCAGCGCGGGGAACTTCAAATGGTCGGGACGGGGATACAGGGCCAAGCAGTCCCCAGCTTCGGCTTGACAGGCGCTTATTGACCATGCTGTCTGGCCCCTAATCTACACACATGCACACGCGCACACGCGCACACACGCACACACACACACACACGCGCGCACACACACACACACACACACACACATTATCAGTACTAATAGTGTGCATGTCTTTACACTTTAAATGAGTTACATTAAATGCCATTGATACTGCAATCAAATAGATGCAACAAACACAGTGCAACGCACACACAGTCAAGACACACACACACACACACATACACACACACAAAGATGCACCGGCAGGATCCTTTTGAAGAGTGAGAGGGACCCGAAAAGGGGGGGGAGTAAGGGAGAAAGAGCAGGAGAGTAGAGGATGGAGGGGAGGGAGGGTGGTGGTGGCGGTATTTATAGACAACAAGTGATGGGATGCCCTCGTTAGTGCACGGCCCACTGAGCCAGATGACAGACGCGCCGCCGAGAGGTCATGTGACCGCATTACTCACTCCGGCGCCCTGTGAGAGGTCCCGTTGAGCAACAGAGAGGGAGGGAGAGAGAGAGAGAGAGAGAGAGAGAGGCACAAGTGGAGAGGCAGAGAGAGTCGGAGGAGAAGGGAACAGAGGGGGTAGAAAACTACCCATGAACCCTGCAGTGCCCATTGCCCTATTTCAACTAAGCTGTATACAAACAAACTTTTTTTCACTCTTCATTTAGGGGGACGTGCCTCTCTCCCACTTTTTGGGCACTGACCTCAATTACCCGATGCGGTCACTACATTGTTTCATAACCCGACAGAACAAAAACCTCTCTCCAGACAGCACGAGCGCAAGAGGTGACAGCTCAGAAGATGTGCTTTTTTTTTTACGGGAGATGACGTTTCCCATGTAATCACTTAGAATGACATGGCAGGCTTTGGTCTAATGATAGGCTACGGAGAAGATCTTCAAAGGGGAGCTGTGGTTGCTAAGACAATACCTGCTGCTAGTTTCCCCCCATAGAAGCCTTAGCTGTAATCCTCCAGATCTGACACTCCCCCCCAACACACACACACACACACATACACACACACACCCCTTAGGGCTCTGCAGACACCTCAGAGCCAGGACCCAAGACCCTGTAAAGCCTTAGACCTGAGCCTCATGACTTCTTTGCAGAACGAATGGGAAAGGAGTCGAGGAAGAGGTGAAAAGGTGTGATGGATGAAGTATATTAAGAATGTCTGGGGAAAAAAAATAAAGATGGACGCAGTGGACAAAACGTACGAGAGGCCCCGTGAGATACAAAGACAGAAAAACACAATACTGACACAAGAGAATCAAAAAGAATTATCTGGGTTTGGAGGTTATCAGACCTTTTTTGAGGCTGGCATAAGGATGAACACAAACACACCATACCGAAACACCACATAAAAGAGCTCTTGTGCGGGCAGGTGAGTGTCGGTGCAGGGTCCCCATCTCTTTCAACTCGTCCTACTTCAAACAGCCCCCTGCATGAAGATGAAACTGGGCCCTCGGCACACAAACAAAGGTGGTGCCTCCGCTCGAACGCACAAAGAAACGAAGGAAAAAATCTTTGTGTGTTTTTTCATAGGAAAAACAACCACCACTAAAAGGTCTGTCGGGTGGTCCACTTTGGTTCAAACTGAAATATCTCAGCAGTTATTGGATGGACTAACTTTAAGGACATTCATAGTCCGCAGAGGATATATCTTAATGGCTTCGGTGACCGTCAGATTTTTCCTCTAAAGCCATCACAAGGTTGACATTTTTGGATTTTCAATGAAATGTTTCAACAATTACTTGATGGATATCTGTGTTCCAACAGGATGAATATATCACTTGGGTGATCCCTAAACTCTTCTTCTAGAGTTACAAATCTGCCAAGCTAACAGCATTTCCATCATCCTGAGCTGAAGTCATTGTGAGCATGTTAACATCAATAATGTCAGAATACAACTAACAGCACTGTTACACTGAGATACTGCATCACAGAGCCGCTAGGAGACCCTTAGTTTGGTTAAATAAGGCAGAAGGAATTCTAAAATGTGATTTGGCTATCATCACACATTTAGATGGAAAATGCAACTGAATGTGGTCAGAAGTTAACAAAACTGTTGTTACATGAGTACAGTACGTTCACGACGTCTCAAAAATGTCCACTTGTCAAACAGATTTAACCTGGTTGTAACCCTGATGCTTGGGCCTCTCTGGAGCTGCACATTACCAAATCAGTGTTTACAGGCTTCCAATAAAGACCAGACATCTACTGTAATCTAGCTGAGTAAGCTCAAATTGAGTTGAGGGTTTGTAGCTTATTAAAGCAACACCGCACGGTGTGACTAAACACCGTGTCTCCTCAGACGTCTCTCCCACGGACAGAGCTGAGAGCAGCTTGAGAGCTGCAGTCCCAGGACATTACTGTTTAGTCGGGTTGTTGTGGTTGGATTAAGATGTTAGCTATCCCCCGTTAACCTCTCCTCACTAGACAGGGCTGATCCAGGACCTAACATGGTGAGGAGGGAGATGGAGCCAGATGAAAGGATATAAGGGATATAAGACTTACATGGGCCCACACTGAAAAAGACTCCTGGAGGGCAGAAGGTTAAGGAGAGTAGAGAACCCTCCTTCTCTCTCTCTCCCTCTCTTTCTCCCTCTCATGCATGTTCCGAATGCTAAACACCAGCCCACCACATCCTCCTCATTCTCCTCCCTCCCTCTTCTCCTGCGCTGCAGAATCACTGATGTGAGGTCTTTTGTGAGAGCGCTGGCTGGTCTCAGCCTGGGCTCTGTTACGGCCTGACCACTGACCCACTCACCCGCCTTTTAAAGAGGTTTTAGGGTCATGGGTTCACAACAAGGTGACTCAACTGTGAACGGCGGGCGGCATCCTCTTTCAAAGGGCCTACGTCTTCACCTTTCCCTTTCAAGACTCTCTCTCCCTCTTTTTCGCCCCCTCTGTCTCTCTTTTCTTTCCTCTTTCTCTCTTTCGCCCTCTGCCCCCCCTTCCCCTCCCCTGCAGCCCTTCTTTCCATGTATCCTCAGTGACTGACCCGACGTCTCAGCCCTAATTAGCATAGCATCCCAGAGCGAGGAGAACATGAAGGCTAATGGGGGTTGGGGCCCCCGCAACAACACTGAGGGTAAAGCTTCAAGTTTCTAACTAGGGCCATCACCTGACCACATTTACATGGGTTTCTGCAACCAGAAGGCAGGCAGGAGAGTAATGGATGATAAATTATTCCTTTTTCTTGGTAGGGGAATTGAAGTAGAAGGGAAAGGCATCAGGATTCAAAGCGGCACTGCAAGGGAGTTTTGGCTTGTGTCACTAATGTATTTAGTCTAAAATGCAACGAGGCCAGCTTTAACAACAATGCTGTTGAGGGAACAGAGGAAATACATTCAGTGTTGCAATATGGTGAAAACAAGTATTTACATTTAACCCATATTTAAAGCGAACTCTGGTTCATGGTAGCTGCAAACGATTCCTCATGTTTTTCTGCTTTTAATACTAAGTGACTTGGTCGTTCTGCATCACAATAACCCATTTTAGGAGACCTATTGTGCTTTTTTAGTTTTTTCCGCTCCATCTGTGTTTCATATATGTTCTTGTGCATGTAAAAAGTTTTGGAAGTTAAAAAGTTAAAAGTCTGCAACAATATAATCTCCCGCAGAAAACACTGCTCCTGAAACGCATCGTCAATAGTCTCGCCTTTAAATCTGTGACTTTGTGACATCACACGACGTCACAGGTTCACACACTTGCATAATTTATGCCTTGCGGCTAGTTTGGTATGTAAGAATATATTTCGTACAGCTGCTCTGTTATTGTTCGCTTTGCTGGGTCAGGATTTGTATAAATTGACAAATCAGAGGAGAATGGAGACTCAAGGAGGACGGCCTTAAAGAGACAGGAGCTAAAACATAGCGTTAGCAGTACTGGGCTTAATATCGGTCCGATAATTAACCAGGCTGATAATCACTTAATTCATAATAAACAGTATGTACATACGCATAAAATATGTTTAATTTCCTCTCATTTTACTTTTGATACCTTAATACATTTTAATTTCCTCGAGTTATATACGTATGGGCAACTTTCACTTAAATATTTTAACACACTTTTGTTCAAGTACAACCTTTGGGTCCTTTTATAAACAACAAGTTTGCTGCAGAGTGTTACAACTCAGTTTTTCTAACAATATGACGGAAGCTGTATTGACATCTACACACACCCCCCAAAACTGACAGCATTTAACATTTACAGCAGCAACGTAAGTGCCAGTCAGTCTACTTACAAACCATCTGGGATTTAATTTTGTTTAGTTTAGGGAATCAAACTCATGTAATCTCTTCCTTAAGCAATACAGATGTGAACGGACTCACCATTCCATGTCCACAGTCGGTCCCATCAGCCAGTGGCATGTGCTGTGTACGACATCCTTTATGGTCCCCCTCTGCACTCGTACACCACAGCCTCTTGCACTGTTTCTGTGGGAGTAAAAACGAGCAATAGCAATTAATCATTTTGTCGGAAAAAGGAAAAGAGCTAATCCATAATGTTGAGTGAGAACATTTGGCAAGCTTCCAACCAATACGAAAAAAAACACACACTGGACATGTTCAATTTATACAATAACTTTTGACTCTGTTGCACTGATGGAAACATTTAACAGTTATTTCCTCCTATATGCCTCTTGTCTTTTGGCAGGAAGAGTGTGTGATTGCAGATTGACATTGTTTTTCTTAAGAGAATATTTCATATTTCAGACATGTGAGCTATGCATTTCTAATGGCCCAACATCAGGTTTTAATTAGTGGCCATGCATTCAACAATAGACTGAGTTAAACTGCCTCTTTGTATGTATGCATTCCCCTGTAAATTACCATAAACTACACAACACACAATAAACAGACCACCCATTTATACCAGTTGGTCTATATGTGTAACTGCTCTGCTCGAATGTCTGAGGGTTCATTGAAACAAAGTTCTTCTGTACGTCTGGGCAGATGACAGCCGTATCAGATCAACTTCCTCCTGACGTCTTAATTTTTCACTTGTTCAATGTGGCTTTGCTTACTTTGATGGCAAGCCAACTTACCATGTAAGGGCAAATTTGAGAACCGGGTCCAAACATCAGTTCACATTGTCTGTTGGCATTGTAGATTTGACCAGGGAGGAGGGTGGGCAGCTCGTATGTCCTGCCTACGGGCTCATCGAGGAGGCACTCCCCGTAGCCGGTGCTAAAAAAACAGTGAGAATGTGTGTACAGTAAATGAAGAAGCACAAAGGTGTATGCACAAACAGGAAAATAACAAACGTGTATACACAGGTATACGAGGCAAAAGTTGACAGTTTGAACATTTTCAGGATAAACAAAAAGTATCAACATGCGTCATCATCTTTCATGAACACAGAGTAAACTATTCTGTGTCATTGTCTGTGATCATCCTCAGACGCGTTTTCCCCTGTGGGTGGTCTGTAAAGTTACCTAACAGGGAGACTGATACCACTTCCCCTCAATGGCCTGTTAGTAAATGCTGTCACTATGAAACTGGAGTCAGGCGCCACAGACTGAATAAAAAAGCATTTCGGTACAGACTGAGGAGGATCTGCACGCTGCACACTGCACACATTTTTATCCGAGACTGTGCATTCCTCTGCGCAGAAGGGAAAAAAAAGAGAATTTGAACTCATGAAGCACCTTGATTACGTTACTTAAATCTGTGCCAGCACCAGCATTGCACTCTAATGACAGATTGCGCTGTATGTCAGCCACACCTTGAGCCATGACAGAGGAACAGAGACAACAAAAGCACAGCTGGACTGAATGTATGCACCAACATCCTGCATATAAAATCATCAGCCTTCACGCTTGTGAAAAGGCACCAGTAAAACATGTTAGCAGAGCGCGCCAGGCCTCAAAGAATCTCTTCTTTCTTTGTTTACTTTCAAAAAAAGGAAACTGACGGGTGAGACATGCATGGATGTGTAATTACACGACGTGTCTGCATCGCTCTGACAAATTTAATCCAGGTTTGAGCTGCAAAAACACCTGTTCCATACAGTACCAGCTGATGTGACGAGCCAATAATTACACTGGATTATCCTGAGTTACCGTCACTTTGTTTCTTTCCCCTTTCATTTCCAGCCATAACATAAGAAACTGCAGCAAACAGCGCTGGGTGGCAGGGTAATGATTGCATGAGAAGAATAAACCCGCAGTGGAAGATACTGTGAATGAAGACTATAGAGCAGCCTGTCAGGGAATCATACAGACAGTCCCATATTACAGCATCTTTCAGCAGTTGGTCATCTGTCTAATCAGTGTCCTGGAATCTAATGGAACTATTATTAAGACCAGGACAGACAGACAGACAGAGGGAGAAGGGGTCAATGTGGTCATTTCTTAAATGAATTTTTTTTTTTCTTAAAGAATATCAGCTGTGCGGTTTTCGAGACAGCAAGGCAATTCCTTCCTGGCACCAGAAGAGATTCCACACCTGGCAGCCATTGAGAAACTTGAAAGTGGGTTTATTTATAAGATGACTTATGGTTGGCTGTTGTGCGCTAGTCATAAGAGACTAAACAATAATAGTTTCCATGTACACTACACTGGGTTTCCCTCAGCAAACAGCGCAAGAGCTCTTCTGATGTCAGAAAGATGGTTTTTGCTGAGGCACAGGGCATCACTGTACAGTGTTTGATCAAACAGCGGTAAGTAAACTGCAGTGATGCTGTCATGTTGGAGTATTGTCTCTGACAGCATGTAAAGATTACTGAACATGGAGACATAGAAGAAGATAATGACAGAGCTTCATCTAAAGCATAAAAATTCATCTTGGTTTTATCGAGAAAATTGAAAAAAGTAGTTAAATATGAGATCATGTGGGAGCTGCTGTTAGGGTGGTTAGCCTAATTTTCAAGGTGTGTAATCGAAAAGGATAGGGCTCGCCCACTGCTAATGAGTATGCGGTTTCAATACTCAGCGAACACAACAATTAGTGGGTGGCGACAGTCAAAGATTTGCATTTTACCTTTATATTTGGATTTTGAGGCTTAAATCAAACGGCACAGTGCCAGAGAGGAATGAATGGTTGCTTTATGTAGTGGTTGACACATAATAGCACTGCACAACAGCGGGACGCTTTTCATCGGCTCTCAGGTGCGGGAGTTCAGTGCACATTATTATAGCGACAGTGAGATAAGGGCGACAGGAAGGGGAATCTTTGCATTTTGAAAAGGGACATTCAAGAGGTGGTGTGGCCCTTTCGTTTTTTAAACTGCCAGGAGAGGGGTGCATATTGAATTTGCTCTTTAGGGAGAATGGGCAGTCAAAACACTGACGTACTTGACCAGGTCAGCCGGCTGAGCAGGAGTAGTACTGTAGAAGTGCTAGTTCGAATCAATGCTCCTCATTGTTGGCTGGAGACAGATTTCAAAAGCACTTGGACTACACTCTCAAGGGCCTTTCCCACCACTGTGGCTCCCACACTGCAGTGCTGCTTTACTCTCTTCATACCTGCACTGTTTGTTGTATATCTCATATGGTTAACCAATTCAAGTTTTACCACAAATGTATTTGAAATCTACATCATGCACTTCCTGATTTTTGTCATATAAAAAAGAACAGAGTGACAATGCATCACTGAGTCTTGCTGGTGACAGACTCTGGTGTCAGCTGTATTGAAGTCAATAAGAGATGCATGGAGAAACACGCAACATATCTGCATGGTATGAAATTGTGTTTCATTGTTCCTATTCCTATTCTGTGAAGTGTGTTCTTTCATTTTCTGCAAGCGTTTCTTCATCAGATGTAGATATGCTGGGTAGATCCGTGCATCTCCCATTGACTTCATTACAGCTGGACACCACACTCTGGCACCAAAGCAAGAATCGGTGATGTAATGCCCCATCCTGCTTTTTCGATGTTCCTTGATTTTTGTGCATTAATCAGCCACACACACAGAACCCAAACAGCTGACATGGCCCAGTCCATCCAATACAGTGATTCATGGAAATTCTCGTCCTTCTTTAGCTGAATATTCCGACCAGTCAATGTTGAGGTCATTGTTGACTGGAAACTATATGAAGCACAACCTTTAAACATACGATGCATCTCCTAAAACTGCGCTCTCGAGATGCATCTGGTCAACAAAACCGTCCTTTGTGAAGACCTCCACAATCAACAGAGGAAAAAGAACGCAAAGATTAAAGGGTCATGTCCAGGGAAGATCTAATTATAACTGACATTTCCCATCTTAAAGGGGAGCCTTTCACCAGGATCAGGAACTACAGTGCTGGTTAGGAGTTGCTGAATGAGCCGTTGCCCCATGCTACAGGTTTTGGTGTGGAAAGCAGGCTAGTGACTCGATTACTGTTTGCCCAGCATCTTGAGAGCAGGACTCTGTCTGAGCAGAGAGACAGCTGAGGGGCTGCAGGATATCCATCGCTCAGGTCAGCCGTGGAAGACCCCCGGATTCAAACAGGAAATACTCTTTCAACACCAGGCAATAACAACTCCACACAGTTTACATTGCACTGACCTGTCTACAGAGCATTTCAAGGGATGTGGAACCAGACTGTTTGGCCTGCCACGTCACAACAAGTAAAATGGAACACTTCAAATGTGGATGTGATAATATGAAATTGGAAAAGAAATGGAGAAGCATGCCTTTCTTTTTTCCATGAGATTTGATTTTTTTTTCTTGTTTTGATAATGAATCAGTTTTAACCTGGAGAGGAGAGCTGGTACCTACTCGAGAAACTCTGTGATGTACTTGCGACTGCACTTGGACCACGACCAGGGATTGGTGTCGTAGTTAAGGGTTGGAGCCATGACGTGATACTGGTGCTTCATGCCTGCCTCCCGGCACTTCGGGTTGTCATCATGGGGCATGTTGAACCTGGTACAGAGAAACAGAGGGGTGTTAAAGATGGAGAGAGGGCTATAAGGAACACACACAAAGTGATTATCGGCTGCTTAATGGCTAAGTCGCAGCAAGGAGGATAAATGTCACAGGATTTACATTCAACCATTTTGAACAGGGGATCACCTCACACCATCCCTGTGGGCCACCACGGAGACACATCTCTGAGTAATACCACACACTCTGCACCTTCCTCTTGAGCACATGTTTATACAGTAAAACCATTGCAAGGCTTCAACTGGCCAGTAGTATGTCATGCTTAATTTATCAACATCTGTCGCTGCCACCATCGTGGCTAGCATCACGTCACGGTATCCAGAGGTCAAAGGTCTTCATCTCATTCTCATTGTCCAAGAGCTTAATGCAGAGGAGAAGGTATGGGTAGTAACACAATGAAGATTTAAATACGTGCATTTAAAATGTAAGCTTAGAGTAGATGTGAATGAGAAGTTGTTGCTCTTGTTGTCTCTTGTACCAGAAAATTGTGAGAAGTGTGTTCCTAAAAGCACAAAGTGAGATCTTTGAATTCCCAAACTGAAAAATATTCAGTTAGCACTGCTGTACAACAGAGAACGGCATCAAGTCCTATTTTTTTTTAGGGAAGCCGGAGCCAGAGAATGTTTGGTATTCCAGCTAAATAAATGACTTAAAAGCTTAAACTACTATCAGAGTTGTTGGTAATTCATTTTCTGTTGATCCACTTACAGTAACAGTTAATCAAATGGTTGTTTCTACTCAGTCATAATGACCAGTAAAACGAGTACTTCATAGGACAACAGCTGCACAAAATGAAACACACAGCATGGCATCTGCAAATTAATGAATTCATCCAGCCTGTCTGCAGTTGGCAGCCTAATAAAGCAAGTTTTCTCGATCATGTCCAGAATAGCGCAGTCCAGTGCGGATGTCCTGTTTTGTGCTGCGGTTTGGCATCTAACCATAAATACATGGAACGATTGCACACATGCTTGCACACGTATATATACACACACGCAGGGACCCTTACAGCTGTATGATGTCGGAGATGTTTACAACAGGATGTAGGCCAGCGCTGAGCTCTGGACTGTGGCTGAGGGTCAATCCATACAGCCACATAAACAAGACCTAGCATGGCTGGCATGAGGCCCACCCTACAGGGGCCGAGGGCCTGAAGGCAAACGTCCAGGGAATAATTACAGTAAGCCTCTGGCACAGTAATGAGCTCGGCACACACAAATCAAGCTGTTGGCTGATGCTGACAAAATCAAAACAGAATGATATTTCCAAACTATTCTTCGTCACTTACGATGCTTCAAAGGATGCATAATGATGATGCAGACACTTATAGGCAGGTTTAAAATAAAGCTAAACTCCTCGACGCTTTGCCCTCAGGCCCTCATGATGGGGATACGTGAGAGGCTCAGAACAATTTGTACAAGTTATAATGATTTAGCTGACCCAGATATGAAGGGCACAAATGGGGATCCTGGCTTCGGATCCTGAGATGAGATCCTTTTAGTGTAATTGGGTCGTAAATCAGGAAGTTTAGTGGCTCTCTGTTTTGCAACCTCTGCAGACAGATCAATAACTGAATCAATTCCAGTGGGAGAGTACCAACCCCAGCACTTAATTATTAGCATCCAGACTATAATGTGATTACTTGAAGTCCACTCACTTTAAGATAGAGCTCTCAGTAAAACAAACTGCTTTGCTGTTCTTCACATCACACCCTAAATGCCATGCTGTCAGACAAGAACACATTTCTTGTGATGAAATGCCTCTAAATAACCGTGAGCGAGATGTGCTGACGGGCCTGATTGTGAATTCCTCCAGATGGGCTGTACATAAATAAGAACCACAGCAAAACAGCATTGTTTGCAGGAACAGCACTTTATCAGCTCAGTGGCACCAAAGGGGGAAAACGCATTGCAACATGTGAGTGGATTAAACACTTTAATTTCTCCACATGTATTAGTCTATCTGTGCATCTCGCCCAATCAGTGTTAAATATGTGCATCTATCAACAGAGATGAGGGGAAAGCAAGACTGCTCACCCGTGGGCTACTTCAATCAACAAGTTTTATTGCCTTCTTGATGCAATCTGATGAAGTATATGATAAGGTGACTTATATGTACATGACATCTATAAACATCTATGGTGTGACACACGTGGACATACACACTATGTATGAAGTTAAACATTTTGTAACATAGATACCTCACTGGCCTGTTGTTGTATGTTGTGATCTGCTCATCTAACTTATCAGTTCCAAGCCAAAGTGTGAATGCCCATGTATATCTAACATATATATGATCATCGGTGCGATGTCAGCACAAGTCACCACATATACTCATGTCATAAACCTCATCAGACTGCATCCGGAAGACATTAAAACTCGTTCGAAACTTGAATGACGGCCTTGGCCACCATGCACCAGCCATGGTGCTGCTCCTTAGTTATGACCTTCTGAAGATATTAAAAAAGGAAATCAGAGGCCCACATCAAAATGTCAGGACGATTTATCCGATATCCAACACATTTGAAACCTTGGCGTTGTCTAATGACAAACTTGATTATGTGTGTCACCTTTGAACAGCTATCGAGTGACACCACCTCGCCAGAAAATCCCCAGGATGGCTATTAGAAATCACACGTCCTCGCAGTCATCTGAGAAAGGCCTCCTGTCCATTAGTCTAAGTCTTTCTTTAATCTGCAATACTCTTGAGTGGCTCCCACTACCTGACACTAGCTTTCCCAGAGCGCTAAACACTCTCAAGAAACTCACGCCTGTGAACGCAGCGATTAACCACGCCAAGAGGCAGAGCCAACTGGGCCTCCAGCTGCTTGAACTTTAGCATAAACAGATCCACACGAGACACAGAACGGAGGAAGGGAGGGGGGGTTGTAGACTCGTCCATCTGGCTGCTCTAGTCCGATCTCTCCACTGGAACAATGTGTGAGCAGGACAGAGGTGGTAGAGGAATATCTGTCATTCTTAACGAATGGCTCACAAGCTCACACGACACTGGTCCTTTTTATTGTCCTACACAAATGGACAGGCAGACCAGAAGGAAACATTTCACCTTTATGCGCTGCGAGGGAGTTGGGGAGGCAGGAGGAGAGACCGGGGATGGGCAAGAAAAGAAAAATGCTTCGTCTTGCTCATAAAATATGCCCAAAAGTTCAAGATAAGATTTGCAGTCGACAAAACATTTCAAGAGCTGCACAACAAAACAGTGTTTTCCCAAAAAAACTTAAGCAATTGGGGACTTAAATAATGTAAAAAAACAACTGCCAATAATCATACAGCTCAATGCAGCTTACCTGGCACAGGCCAAGTCTCCAGGAACCCCGAGAACAAGATGTTATCTGAACCCTTTTATATGCCTAAAGCTTCAGTGTAACTGCCAAGCTAAAAAACATTAGCGTGCATCCCATTTAAAGTGGTTGCACAAGCTGGACTACAGGTTGAGGTCTTGGGGCTTCCGGAGTCTTGAAGTACACCCTTCAAGCTGTATGGACCCATTTCATATTCTAATTTGTGTTGTTTTTTAAAATGTTAAAACAAGTCCTCATCTGATTCAGTTGTTTAGGAGAATCCTGCAATTGCATATTTCAATTAACTAAACATGACCACAAAAAAAAAAGGTGGTAATGAGTGATTTATGTGTGCCTGATGGATGTTTGGAGTAATAAGCGATAAAATCACATGTTTTGACTTGGTCACTTGGATAGAGTTGAGTCTTTTCTCACTTCACACATGTGGCAATATTTGCTTGTTGTGAAAACACACTCTGGCAGACAGGCGTGTTGTGATAACACCAACACGACTCGCAAAACAGACAAGTTACATATGACGGCACTGTGACATCTTCGGCTTGTTTTATCCAACTTCGTAGACGATATCTGGAAAAGTTCTGGGAACAAGGCCTTGCACGGCCTGATAAAGTTCTCAATGATAAAGTACTTACTGTATTCAAGGAACACAGAACCCAAACAAAGATGAAGCTCTGACACATACAGGGTTAACTTCTTGAGCTGTATAGTAACATACTGTCGGCTGGCATGTTATTAAAAGTTTTTCACTTTATTATGTTTTGCACCTGTGTCTGCTGTGGCCTACGTCTCTTGATAAGAGGTCTTTTGTTGGTTAAAGCTGGCTGTGAGGGGGTGAGACAGAGTGAGTATGTGTGTGTGTGTGTGTGTGTGTGTGTGTGTGTGTGTGTGTGTGTGTGTGTGTGTGTGTACGTTGCTGCAACTTACACATGGCCCAGCTCATGAGCGATAGTGAAGGAGGCACTAATTCCATTTTCCTCACTGATGGAGCAGCTCCGGTACTGGTCGCACATGGTCCCCAGCTCCGCAAGCCCTACAGGGTCACGTACACACACGGAAAAACATGCAGATGAACATAAACACATAAAGACACACTTTGAGAAAAAAAAAAAAAAAAAAAAACCTGCTTGAGTGCTAAAGGCGATTAAACCATCAAAACTTCTGTTCCGTAAGAGAGAGATTAGCACCGCCACCGACTCACTCCATCCTCCCTCCCTCCTCCCCTTTCTACCACTCTGTTCTGTCACTATAATATTATTAGCTGACAGCTTGCCATAAACTCATTACGGCACAGTTTATGAGCTGTGGTTAACAGAGTGGAAAGATAATTGAATCTGAATTGAGGTGGAGGTATTTTTGAAAAAGAGAAAAAGGAGTTTACCTAACGTGTCACATTTATCTTTCGCACGGCAGATGTCTTCCCTGAAACAACAAACAAAAACATTCAGTGATTTGACGGAGATTTGAGAAACATGGCTTTGCTTTCATAGCGACAACTTGAGATGAGTGCATACCTGGTGATGAGGAGTGCTGTGTCATGGTGAGAGGGATGGCTGTCATCCTGGACGTTTTGGCCCTGCTGCCACACACAGAAGTTGTGGAGAGTGGTGGCAGCATTGAAGCTGACAGTGGGCCCTTCCTGTTTCGAGGAAAAAGAATGGTTACTTTTACGTTTAAATCTAACGTTGCAGTATATCCCTTTTTTTTGGAACAATGACAGATCGGGGCTAAGATGAGAAGTATCCTACTGCTTTCCAACAACTCCATCACGTCACAAACCTTGTCTTAGTTAAAGTGCAAGATGACACAAGGGTTGAAGCTAAGTACCCGTTATTAACCCATATTAATATTATTAAGAATACATACATTTATCACAATTCATGTCTATCAGGATATAACATTTTGTGAAATTCTAAGAACATGTTTGTTCACCTTCTGTTTTCTATAAATTATCTATGAAGCTGCAAGAGGATCACGATCTTTACCCCGACTGACCGTATTGCTATTATGAACAATAGTCATAACAGACAACAGATGTGAATAATACAGAGATTAGCAAACACTGGAACTGAATTGTAACTATTTAACAATCAGCTACTATGACAAAGCAAAACACAGCCAGCCTCTTTAGCCACCTCTCATTCGCAGGTGGCTAGTGGCCTCACTATAGTATCGTTTGTTTTCCAGGGAGACCTCTCTTGAGACTTGAGACTGACAAGGCAGGCAGTGTCCTTTCAAACAGAAAGAGAAAAAGGCCAGACCAGGGACACCTGCACTGACGTAAGCCATACTGTAGACCTGTACTGGATACGGTTAGCATTCAGGACCCCACACTCACCTGTTCATTGTGGACGACAACCAGCTTGACAATCATGATGTTGATGAGGTTTCCTACGCTGGGGTCCCTGTACACCGCTGCTACCTGTAACAAACACAAAACACACAGACAAAAAATGCAAACCTCCACTAACCTGAACCACAGTGCAGGAACACTATCAGACCTAGCCTGCTCAAATACTTGGAATGAGACATTTCTGGTGTCTGGTTGAGCTCCATGGGGTTTAATCAAAACAGCAACAGTTCATTGAAGTCAGAGGAAACAAAAAAAATGTCTCCTTCAGGGTAAGTTTAATCAACAGGGTATTAAAGCCAATTACTATTCCCTCGCAGACCTTAGCGAAGAAAAAATAAACTGAAACCTGGACACAGAAACAAACGGCAAACTCCAGCAAAGCTGCAGCTCAGAGCCCCTCTGCGAGGACAGCAAAACACTCCCTCTGTAGTTTTTTCCCCTCTCTTGCTTTTCTCGTGCACCCCGTCACGGTCGGCCAGCGGTCTCCTGAGGCTGCGTGCGGCCTCCTGACAGGAACTCATTAGTCCACTATAAACATTTAGCTTGTCTTAGCCTGAGGGGAAGCAAACATGTCCCAGGCGTGTCCAGCGTGGGCAAAGGGGGCCTGTTTGTGCACGCTCGATGTCCATCTGTGACACTGGACATTGTTCTGTATGCTCTCACCCAGATATACAAGATATAGTTGTAAGATCTGTGCAAGAATCAGAAGCGCGGGGGCTGCAGCCTACACTGGACCATCACTACAGTGTCTCATACAGCCAGTTAACTAAAAAGCTACAACATCAGCAGGCCGTAGTTACCGCTGGGGTCATTCTGGGAATCTTTAGGGTCAAATAACCTGAGGAGGTGTTTACATATTACAGCTGATTCTGGTCAATTTCTTGGGAGGGTGGAGGTCTTCAGGGATTCTGGCCTATTCAAAGGTGCACTAGGTAGGAAATCTTTAAAATGACGTGTATGTGTGCATGTGCGTGCACTGCTTGCCTGCAGACATGGCAGAACCAATGTTTTAACCTCAATCCTTAACATTGACTGTGCCCTCTCTGCTTTACTTATGGGTAACACTCCACTGACAATCATCTCCTCAGCTCCTTTATAAGTTAATGAGTGTTTTGAACATGCCGTCTGTCATACTGCAGACGGTACACACAGTTCAGTACAACTGATAACCTATCCTGCTTTGACACACAGACTCCCCCACCCCCGACCCCCAACACATTTTATTCTAAAATATAGACAGACAGTCAACTGGCTTGATTACAAGAGAGCTCTCTCAGACAGATATGGGACTCGTAAAGAGGTCAAGGGGGCTGAGTCAGGATTTTACCAATTAACTGGCCCAGTTTTGTTAAAGCAGCAGCATGCTGGGGTTGCAACAGGGTTTACAAGCAAAATGTCAATTAGTAACATGTGAGGCTAAAAAACACACAGACCACAACGGCTGGATTTAGTTTTTACATTTTAAAGGGTTTGTTCACCAAATTAAGAAACTTTTCTTCATTGCCTTATGCCATGGAGATAGTTTGGGCTTTATTCACCTTTTCTGAGATTTCTGCATAGAGTTTTTTTTTTTTTTAGCTTCTGCTTTAAATTAACTCTCCTCTGCTGGTACATAAACTGTTCCAGAAAAGAGGCAGGACACACCTCTTGAAGAAACTCCTCATGAACATATTTCCTGTTAGCAACAAAGCTAGCTCGGGTCTGACTGGGAGATAATTGACCGTTAGCAAGCTAGCTAGCCCAGGAAACTATTTTAACCAAAGATTTCTAAGAAAATACTGATTGCAAAAATGGCCGCTATGCTGTACACCCTAATGAGTATTGCTCACCTGGCACGCACACCAAAAACTTTCTCTAGCTTCTGACTTTACTTCCTGGGTATGCAGTCTATTGAATATGCATGGTAGTGTTTCTCCCTCTGGCCCCGCCCACAAGTTCCTGACTGGCCCGTAGACTTTTACACTGATGACATAATGGCCAGCACTGGCATGTTCCCAGTTGGCTGTTGTGCTAGCAGTTAGCTCACCAGTTAATAACAGTTAGCCTTCATGTAGTCATTCAATCATCACTTATAATACAAAAAAAACAGACCAATTCACTCTCTGTTCTGTCTGCAGTGGGGGCAGAAATCTCAGAGATGGATATCTCAAAACCTGGATAGATACTGTCAAACCAAAACTATCTAGATAGCAGTACAGGTCACCCACAATAATATATCCTCAAAACATGTGATAACAATGACAACATCTTCAACATTTAGACATAAGAATAATTTTAAAAACATTGTTTTACTTACTACTGACATGATTGTTAGGATGTAGTGCTCCAGGTTACGTCCATGTTGACGCACCATTTTGGCATCCGCTGTCACCATCAGCTCAACGTAACGAGGGTAGGAGAGGAAACGCTTGCGTCTGCGTGGGGATCTGGGGTGTGTGCTGTTGGAGTCGCTGTCATACACGTGTTGGTCGTCTATCGTGGCTCTGAGGGAGTCCAACTCCTCTCCCATGTTCCCTCCGCTCTCGAACATGACTGGCTTCTTGGAGTCCTCTGTTTCAGGAGAGAAAAATCAACATAAGTGATCATTTAGGGAGGAAAAGATGTTTGTAACAAAAACATGTATCATACAGGAGAAGTGCGATCACAAATATTCAAATTCTTACACTTTCCTGGAGGGAGCATGGTACAACTACAGTTAAGAGCCAAGGGTCTTTAGCTTAGCCGAATTCCAATGACATAACAGAAGGACGCCGGACTTCTATGTCAAAACCCCGCCATAAATGATTGTGTCATTCCAGTGCTCTGGAAAACAGCCGTACCAAGAGACACGGGGTCAGTGGCGAGCTTTGTCAGGCAGTGTACATTCTGCATGAATTTAAGCCACGCAAAAAGAAAATCCCATGATGACATATTAACCAACTCAAAGGTACCAGTCTCAGTCCGCACTCTGCAATAGGATATACCAATCCTAAAATGATCCCTCCCTAATCCTGACCAGTATACAATCTGGATGTTGGACACTCGTGCTGAATGGCAACAAATGAAATAGATACGATGCCGGATTAAATCCATTTACAGGAGCAAAGGTGAACACTTTTCCCAACAGCAACAGATGAGAAAAAAATACTGTGCACACTCAACTGCCATTCCCTCAGCTGAACTGCACGTGTCGAGCTGGCCATGAGTGATAGATTCCATCATCATGACAGACTGAAGTTAAAAGAGGGAGACAGAGGCAGAGACAAGTGTGAAGGGCGTGTTTCATTGGAGGGAAGGAAAAGACAAAATCTGCAAAGGCTGAGGTCAAAGCAGATTTGATTACACATATACGTGTATGACTGTGTCCACAGGGATGTGTTCTGTAGCCTGAGTAGAGAGAAACAAGAAGGGGGGGCAGGGTTTCTACTGTCCACAGAGGCAAGCTCAGTTTTGTTTGGGACACACAGCTGAAGTATATTCCTGTTACAAACCAGAAAACCACCTCAAACTGAAAAATAAGTGATGGATCCTTGTCAAGAAAAATCTCTTTTTAACATCATCAATCAAGTTAATGACAAACACATCAAACATCGCCTGTATAGTCTGAATGTCAAAATGTTTTCGGCCAGTGTGAAGCATTCATCAGTCCTGGATGGATTTTTGTGCCTTTTGAGGACTACGTGTATGCTTACAGGCCATTGTGCTGTCGGGATTTGTAGTGATACATAGCCACATGCCATACTATGCGAGAAAGATTGCTTGCAGTAGTTTTCTGCAATCTCTCAGCTGGGGAAAGATGGATTTAAGCAGCCGCCAGACAAAGTGCCACGATAATGAAGCAGGGGGTTAACAGTAAATCATGCAAACACACAATTTGAGGTTTCTTGTAGCGCCATAACTTAAAAGCATTTTGCACAGATGAGGAATGACGTGACTCGTGTAAAGAGCTTATTTATTATGTGATCCTTATCAGCTCTGTTATATGAAGGATAGAACGTTAGAATGCATTTTTTATGAGTTGTGTGCCATGTTAAAAAACACATTCACAAAAAATAGAGCTAGAGTCTAGTGGAGTATGAATTAAACATGAAATGACATTCAGTGAACATTATATAACTGTGAGTGTTTACGAGCCAAGCATAGTTCGGAGTCCGTCATCCTAAACAACCTCCTCAACTTTGGATAACCCGATAATAGTGAAGAGTTTCATTGTCTTCTCAACACTCAATCTTTCCAGACAGTCAGACAGAGAGAGATTGTGTGTAACTGTTAGCTCACTTAAAAGCGGAAAAAAAAAAGAGGAAAGAAAACTTGTTCAGTGCTCCGAGATTATTCAAGCGATGCCCCCAGTGGGCACGCGAGGTGGAGCGTGACTCCCTGGCACAATGGCACACAGCTCTTGCCGCCGTGAGGCCCAGCCCCATGCCAGCGCCAGCATCCAAGTCAGCGCCAAGGCCGCCTGTGCCTGCGCACACAGCCCGGGCAGCTGGGCCAGAACAGAGCTTTGTGTTTTCCAGGAAAGATCTCTCCGAGGCCAAGCCCACTACACTAAACCCCTTAAACAGACTCATCACCACAGACAGTCTGACATCAAAGGGATTATCAAAGCGCAGACGAGTATCTACATCTGCAGAAATCGGTGTTAAGACTCGAGTGAGTGTGAGATGAAAAAAGAGAAGAAGAAGAGGAGGAGGAGAAATTGTGGTCTGTTGTAATAGCCTTTGAATCAGTGCAGATTAGCCACACACAACCTTTCCCCAAATCTCCTCTGGTCAAATCCCCCTCTCACTAGGTAGTGAGCCGCTACTTACACCATGAGATGACAGGAGTGACCGCCCTGACCCACCGACCCCAAAACACACAGACATGACCTTGACCTAAATGGACATCACATTTACATTTGTAAATTCACATTTACATCTCAGTATTTTACATGTTGGAGTTGATCTCCAAACATCACACTTCAGTTTAATGAGTTTGAGCCAATAAAACTGAATTCCAGCGGTTTTTCATCACAGAGAACAATAAAATGAGCCCTGCACGGCACATAAATGTCTATAAATGTTATAATCTGGTTGGCACCTCTCTGCATGCGCAAAGCAGAACAGACCCACACTCACTTTTCTGCTCAAACGCCCACTTGACTTGCGAACTTGCAAAAAAATTTTTTATCACTCTGCCAAAAAATAATGAAAAAACTTTATAAACGTTTGTCTATTCACTCAATAAAATGTTTATTTGCACACCGAGTTTTCCTGCACGCACTATGACTGAAAATGTTCCATACGTAGCTCAAGATTACAGATTGGTTTGAACACGTCCATTTGTTTACACCCATTTATAAACATTCGAGTATGGGAGCATTTTCATGCTTGTGTATACGCACTTTCTGCTCTCGCCCGTTCATGTACATCCGGCCTGTCGGTAAGGATCTCATTGAGGTTTCAATCCAGATCAAAGACTTGCTCTCTGACTCTCCTTCAGTTCTCTGTCAAAAGTATCAATGCCAAGAGCCCAACAATGGAGCGCACACATTTCATTGTTGAACTAATTAACATTCTTCTACAGTGGCTCGCTGAGAGTTAAAGCGCCCTGTTCCCCGGGTGCCAATTAAATAGACGGTATGCCTTACATCGAGTATGGGTTGTGTCCTGGTTCTATACGAGGGCAGACACTTTGGCTAACAGACAGTACACCTCACAAGAGGGGGGAGAAATGTTGAAACTCCTGCAGACAGAGGCACAATTAAATGCAATTCTGTGGTTAGACAGAGAGAAGCAAAGGCAGCTAATTGTTGCTGCCTAAGAAGGCTTTTAAAAGTGAAGTGGCATGGCTTTTGACCTCACTGGAAGACGGTGGGGTTTGTACACTTACAGTGCTCTCAGAGTTCATTTGTTATTTTCAGTTCAGAGACATACTAAAGACAGCATGGTGGTCAGCTGAAGAATGTGTTTGGAGTAGCAGACCTCCTCTAAGGAGACAAAACACCACTTATGGATCTGGACTCCTAATGATGGGCAGGGCCCTGGGGTGTTTTCTTTTGTCAGATCCAAACGGAGAGTTTCTCAGAATCAGGTTTAAAGACATCGGTCCTATGATACTGTAGATGAAATGACTGATGGATGACTGAAGTTATTAAAACTAATAACCAGCCAGGAATTGCATACCTCCACCAAACTCCTGGAAGATTATCTTGATAATAGATGTGTTTTAAAGTGTACATCTGGCTCTGCATACAAATATACATGACACTGAACAATTCACGCTTGAAAAAGTAAAAAAAAACGATATCAAAATGTACAGGTTTGAAATGTAAAATGTTCACTGACGATTGTGTGCGTCTGCACGATTCATTCAAGAGCTATGGGAGTTTAAGTTAAAGAGGGATAATGTGGCGGACCAGTTGAAGGCATCCAGGACAGAATATCAAAAAGCAAAAAGGACCTTTTTGGAGGCTCATCTAAATATGTCATGTACCAAAACTGGTGAAGATTGGATGAAATTTGAAGGATAGCTATGGAAATAAAATGGTAGGCAGTCTTAATTGGTGCCGTTAGATCCAGATTCATTTGAAAACTTATCAGTACCGTCTTGGTTCATGGCAAAACTTTCAATCAAGCTGCATTCATATAACTTGCAAGAACTCTTGATTATAGATTTTTTGGGAGAACAGAGCTCCTTGTCTGTTGTCCTTAAAGGAGAAAGTTCTGTATCTTTATTGCATAAGGAATCAATTTTGAGAAAGCAGTTTACGATTTACAGTGCAAAGTTAAGGATTAAATGATTCTTAAAACCACAGCATCATGAAACCAACAATTAACATAGCTTCTGACTGTGGTATCTAACAAGAACTTAGAGGATAATTCTGGCTAATTACAAATCTGATTCTTAGTTTTGGCTGACATTCCAACACGTGATGAATGTTGGGATAGCAATGTTGCCATGTGAACAGATCCCAGAAATTACTCTGGAGGGTAGGTTATCATAGAGAGGAGAAAACACAACTGTGACTACAATTTGTGAGCTAGAATGGCACTCAGTAGGGCGCATACCTCTGCCAAGGCCCGACCATCCCCTTAAATTCAATTAGGCCTAATCCAATGTCAAACTTGATAGCCCTGTATTGCTCTACATTTTAAACCACCAATTACTACCAAACAAAATTCCTGGATCTGTTCCCTTTATTTGGATCAAACGTTAATGGAGTCCCTTCTGGGCAAGGACCCATCCTCCATCCAGTTTTGTGGAAATAGTGTCAGTAGTACCATACCAAAAACCTGATCGTGAAACAAATATTTTTACCATGACACAAGCAAAGCAGATCTGCAGTTTTGAGTGATGTCGGGCCTCTCAGATGATTAACAGCCATGGCTGCAGGCGATGACACTGATGTTTCACTGGCCACCTCTCAGCACTGCGTCTCCTGTGTCCACCTCAATGGGAAACTGTCGCTCACCTGTCACCCCCTCTCACCTCTGACTGTCCCCCATGCCACCATGCAGCCAGTCACTGTCACTCAAAGTGCTCTAACCATCCCAACCAGCCCCCATCTGTTAAGAATGCCCAGACAGTAGACAGTGGCAGAAAATAGCCCCAGCTGGAATCTGTCACGGGAACCCCCGAGACAACACAACACGTTGGGTTCAATAGGGCTGAGGCCTCGGGGCAGGCGAACACATGGCAGCTATTAAAGTTATAGACTGTCTGTAGCTGCCCAGCCCTGTTCAGAGCTGTCCGGAGTATCTGTCATCTTAAAATCAGAAGACAATGAGCGCGATGGACCATATCATCTGTCGCTGTTATGAAATTTGAGGCAATGATGTGACAACCATTGAGGGAAAACTTGCACATTATGCAAAATGTATGTGTTTGCTCACAACATACAACCAGTGCATGGCAAAACAAAGTTTTCAGCACATTTGATGATTATGACAAACACTATCATCTTGACATTCTAAAGACAACAATCAATCAATCAATCAAAGACATTCTGACTCCTTTTCCAGGTAGATGAATAGCAAGGCAGTGGGTGAGAAACTAACTTTAGAGAAGCAGGTGTAAAAGAAGAATGGCGGGCGGTGGGAGTTTGAGAAAAAGCTGGGGCCTCTGCCAAGCTCTGGAGCAAAACCGACAGGCACATGCAGTGCAGGCCAGGAGTGCTCAAACAAATGAAGAAAGGAGCTCCTTTCTCCATTCCTCTGCACTGCTTGCTCAGCAATTCCCAATACTCTGCAGGGCACTTCATCCACTGACAGGCCAGTGAGAAGACACTCACAAGCAAACCACATCTATGCCTGCACACAAAAGGCCAGAAACAAACTTTTTCTTTTTTTTGCTGACAACAATAGACACTTCCTGAGATGGGGGAGGTTAGGCCTGTCCAAGAGGCATGAGGGCACAGAGCAAGCTTAAGCCTTTTGGAGACATCTGACATTCAGAAGCTCCACACCAGCCAAAGAGAGACCCTAAAGGTGAAAGAGGTTGTCTGAGTGATCTGCGCCCGTCCATCACACCCTGGCTGGCCACCTTTCCTGACCCCTGTCAAGAGCCGGAGTTAAGAGGAAAACAAAACGCTGAATGCATATATAGTTTGAACTTTTGAGGCCCAGCAAACAAACCAGTAAGCCCAGTAAAGACGCACCTCTCTAGGAGGGGAGAAAACTCAAGGTCAAATCCACCCATCCAGTGAGTGACTCCAAACAAAGAGGGAAGTGAGGTCACAATCAACAAGTGCTTCCATTCACATACATGAAAGCGCAAAGGGAGAGCGGGCAGCGATTCAAGTCGGCTAGTTCAAACCCCAGGCGGGGGAGGGCATTTTTTCCATGTAAATGAACCCATTGACCAAAAACCTGATGCTAGCATTTGAACTACCATGTATACACAGTGGGCACCAAGGGGGGAATCCTATACAATGATTGTGTTGAGGGTCAGGGGGCACAGATGCCATGTGTGCCAAGTATTGCCGCATCAAAGCCAGTCACTTTGCTGTCCCAGCTGCCCTCACTTAGCCATCAAGAAATCGGGTGAAACACTTGCAAGCTGACAGTGGAACACTGGTGTTTGGGTTTACGGCTGTCAAGCTGTCTGTATTGAATTCACTGTTTCTAATTCAGACAAAATATGACACCCTACAGCTTTGGACACGCAGCCAACAACTGTGAGAAAGAGATATGGCACAGCTCTCCTTCACTCTGTCTCTTGCCTTTCTTCACATGGATTTTAGAAAGCAAAGGAAAGAGAGCAAGTGAACAGTCCGCCCCTATCTGCAGCCACCCTCATCCTTGTTGCTATCTCTATCGAAAGACGACGCAGGGATTCACATGCAAGCTCAGAGATAGATACCCTGTAAAATGTGTCATTAAAGGTCGGAGCAGTGTTGTGATTTGAGCCCGGTAAGCTCCTTTACCCCAAGGCTTTTAAAAGCCAGAACCCGGCACAACAAGGCACTCTGACTTTAAAACATTAATCACCCACTCAACAGCTACCTACACTAGAGGTATTCTAAACAGCAAAGAAGCCACCCAGGTTGGCCGACACAGACAGACGACTGATACAGTTTCAAGCAATGTCAGTCAGTGAGACCAGTAGTCATGACGTAGCCATGTAGATCAGGTTTGATCACTCTTACATTTCTGAATTGCTTTATCAGTTTGTTGTGGTTTTGAGTGAAATCTCTCTTTGTAAGTTTTGCATCTAAACACATTTTTACTCACATCCATTGAACAGCACTGTGGTCTGAACACACACAGTGAAGAAAAGCAGCTGAAGACAGGTATATAGCCATGTCATTACTGCTGAAATAACAAAACTTCATTTCCTATCAAGGTAACACTTTAAAAGCCCTTATCATTGCAGTTCTACCGCTGACACTTCACAGGTAGTGACGGTACATTTTTAAAAAAACAGTCAAGTATTTGTACTGACAGGCACTAATCTGAGAAGTTCATCCTTGTCCAATTCAGGTGGAAACTTAGCCTTCCTCTCCTTTCAACACATTTTTGCAGAGGTGTGCAGGGACAGTACAAACTCTGGAAACTCTTACTGTCTTAATAGATACAGAAGAGCCAGTTGTTGTTCTGGCACTGTCTGTAGCACACTGAGGCAGAAGTGAGACATCATATCTGAGGGAAAGCTTATCTCACTAGAGGTATCTTTCTGTTGATACACATTTTGTTTCCATGTGATGAAACACAACTTGTTTCATCTTTGTCATTTTTAAAAAGATGTTTTCTTTTGGGCAAAGAGAACAGTGGGTGAACAGTGGTAGTCACCACAGTGAGTCAAACAATGTCTTTACAGATAGTAAAGTATGCCTGGCCAGCAGATTGGAGGCATTGGTGGCCATTCAGCATTCCCATGTGTTTGAGATAGTTGACGTGTTTCAGACCTACAAGGCCTCTAAAGCTTTCAAGCCCCTTCAAAGTCCCAAACCTGCCAAACCCCTCAGCACTCAAACTCCGGATCTCAATTTTGATTTAAGAAAAGACAGAGGGCCATAAGATGACTGATCTGACAAAGGGTGCTTTTATAGCTCTTAAAAAAGTAGAGATACTGCGAAAGGAATCTGCCCCCCGCTAACAACATAAGCTGAATAGTCTGTCATTTATGTGATAAAATAAATCAAAAACTTTTGTTTCTTAACCGGCTACAGATCAGATGCATTGGGAGGTTATACAAAGACAGAAATGTACTACACTGAGATAAAATTAAATAACCTTGTACATAAAATAATCTCTTCACAGTTTCCAATTAACTAGGTGACGCTAAATCAATGCAGTCCAATACAACAGTTAATATACTGGGTTACAAACAATCCCCATAATCTGCTACTGAGAAACCTTCAGCTTTAGGTAGTCAGTAGTATTTTGAATGTGATCCACCCCACAATTTTTAAATTAGATGGTCTATGGTCTTTATTGGAATATACAAAAAGGTACACCGTTCAGTTTCAATGGCACAGTCCAAAAATACAGCTGTTTAAAGATACAAGTCTTGTTTCTCAATCCAACAAGGATTCTACCTGATGCTTCTGTGTTTCTCTACACTTTTTTTCTCCCTCAGCAAGTAGGCCGTGGTTAGGAGCCCCATAGTTAGACAGTGATTTAGCCTGATGGGGAACTTCAGGAAAAGAAAGAAAGACATTCTGGGCAGACGTTGTGTAGAGAGGAGGAAAGAGAAGCAAAGAGATGCAAGAACTAGACAGTAGCTGGATGTGTGTTCTCTCAAAGATTCTGAGAGCCCAAAGCCGACGGGCATATGTCCAAATCCAAGAACAGGAGCAGCCACTGCAAATGTTTTGCAGGCAGCAAAACACGCTTCAAACCAGTGTTTACATCTAACCTGCTAGTAGCAGCGTGCACTGCACTTCTCGCCATAAAAAGACAGGACAGGCCTGTTAGTCTTGGCTCAGTATGGTCTTCAAAGAGCCCATTTATCGCTGCATCTGGAGAGGGGCCTATCTGATAAAGCTGAGGAGCCACAGCCTGGGACACCTCACAGTCCTAATCCAGCCCCACTGATTCTTTAATCCTGCTGCTCATTGTTACCTGCTGCCCTTTGATGATGCCCCACAGGTGTTTCATCCTATAGGTTTTTCTTGCAACTATTTCCTATTTATTCTGTATATAATTTCCACAAGGAGTATATCAGTTTATAGATAAGATTATGAGATGAAAAGTCGGATGTATTTTATTGAGGATTAATTAAATATTCAAGGACAACTGGCAAAGACTTTAACGATCACTGAATGATGACAGTGGTATCCCCGGGACATCAGAAGTCAGGGGTCATTCACCAGGCTTTAACTTACCCGGTTCTTAAGGAAGAGTATATTTAAAAGTGCCTCAGAGTGGGGGCTGAGAGACTCTCCAGATTTCCCAGTCGCTGTTTACCACACACAGACTGAGAGAGTGAAAGGGCAAAGCATACAAGGAGGTATTGGCCTGGCCCATCAGGTCAGTCCAAGTCCTTTAAACCGCCGCCACACACAATGGCCACCACCAGGCGACAATGGCTGGGTTCAGACAACAAGCAAATCAAGCAGTCTGCACATAAAAGATTTATTGCATTGCTCAACAAAGGCCGCCCAAGGAGCTCCCTGCGTGGACGACTCTAAGACCCTTCCATGGAGGTGAGCTCCACTCGGTCACCATGCTTTCTCTTGAGGGCCTCTCCACCACCCAAAGACCTCGGCTATAAAAATTCAAATGAAACAGGGTGAACTTTCAAGCAGCCTTCGAAGCGGAAAACCTCTCCAGTTCTTTTCATCGCATCTGCAAACTAAAAAGTAATTATTCCTTCCCTCTGAGCTCCTGCCTCGAACCTGGGATTGAATGCTCCAGGAGAACATGAATGAAAACACCAGGCAGTGCTGGAGCCTGCGTTGCTTAATTAAGTTGAGGAGTTTTCAGTCACACCCCTTAATCAAGGCTGAAGTCTCTCGGGCATCCTACAAGCCAAAGATCGTGACTGAGAGTAATTTACATCTGAGGGCTTTATTGTTTATTGCCGTGGCTCAGAAAAGTGAATGCAGGTCACCAGAAAAGTAAGTGTTTGTGGGCAACAGTCAGACAGACAGTGGTTACAGGCAGTATAGTTAGGCAGTCTGTAGTCTGTTACCTGAGGCAGCACAGGGCGCTGTGTAGTTATCGGTTCTCGAGATGTTCTTATTCCTCTCGTGCCGGTAGACAAGATGAGGTTTGTTGTGCTCCTCGTCATATTCCTCCCCCACAGCATTTAAAAGGGGCTCCAAGAAGTATTGGCCATGTGGCGTCGTAAAAGTTCCAATCTAGAGCAGGAAAAAGAAGAGACGTCATTGATTGCTTTGGTGCAAAGCATGCGCTCACACGTATGCACACTGTACTCCATGTGAGCAGGTTTCACTTACAGATTATTTGTATTGAAAGAGGTTGTGGTCTAATCACATTCATTCTGTACTGCCCTCGGGCGCCAAATGTGCTTTTGAACATCATTTTTTTGACAGGTGCACATGGAAAGAACAGGCTGACTCCAAAGGTCACAGGTCTGTCATTGCTAAAAATCATGCGACATTTTAAGCCCTTTATACATTTATCATCGTCATCACTACTCAGTAAACCATTTCACACCTTCGTGCACAGGCTGCGGCAGTGCTTGTCCGGACTGTGGTAATGCATTTCCCCCTCACAACATGACACTGGGAGGAGTGATATCATCATATATGGACAGGGCTGCTGACAGAGGAATGCTAATATTGATTTGGCAGCTCGGTCCCTCACAAAGCTTCTTAGCTCACTCAGCCATGAGGCACAATGGTGTTTGTATGGTAATTTCATGTGCACACTTAAACAGGATATTGGACACTGGAATGTTATCTTAAAGGCAACGTTATTCCATTATTCCATAACCGTCCCCAGAGTTGATGGACACTTGACAATGGAAAACATACAAATCGGATATGGAGGACATGTACAAACTTTCCTCTCCACCTTTCAAAGGGTGAAGGATTAGTTGTCTTGCACGTATGCGCCATACGTCCTCGAAGGTGCTACGGGCCTTGAGTGCTACATGTGTTCAGAGCGGTGGCGTAATGAGCTTGTGAAAACATGACACAGGATAGAAACAACAAGACCACTGCACAGGGAAAATAAATCAGAGCCCAAAGCTTTTCATTGTGCTGTACTTTTAAATGCTATATTACTGTTCCTTCAGCTCTGATGGATGTGTGGATAAGTAAACTGCTTCTGCCATGCAGGAATGAATCAAGCATTGACTCTAATTTAGGGGTGGGGGGATCTGCCTAAAAAATATTACAATCTGTTCAAATGCCATCACGTTCCATGATCTAACATTCAATTGTTCTCTCTGTTGCCAAATAATGTGCACCATTTGCACCATTAAATCACAATGTTTCATAAGGATAGTTATGTTACATAAGGCAAGATTTGCCTCAAAAGTCGACTGAGGACCCATTCGAGATCAATCCCAATGATACGTTATACGTCCCAAGTAACAGGCAGTTCAGGCACAAAGCACGCTCTGACAAAATGCTTTTCTGGAGTAGTTGAGAATGAAATGAAAGTGTTCATGAAACTATCCTGGTAGTCGAGATTATGGAGCCCATTATGGAGCCTATTCCAGCATGTGCAGAGCAAAAAGTAGGGATATAGCCTTCATAGCCAGCAGGGTTTCTCACACATATAGTTTACTTGGGCTGGGCGCCCAGGTATATTAAGCGACCTATTGAAGCATTTTATACTGTTATTTTCTAAATCTGTGTGAGAACAAAGCCATCTGTGACCACTTACATAGGTGACAGTCTGCCCTGGCTCTTCCCCTCCCCTCTACTGTCAATCACACACAAACTTGTAAGTGCCCCTGGTTGTTGTGATTGTTAAGTGCACGTTTACTCCATAGACTTAAGTTCTATATGTTGATCTAAAACAACATAGGTTCTTTTGGCAACTGTGCTGGAGCTTTCAGTCATGTCACATGATTTTCAGCAGGCGGTGATTGGCCAGTTGTCATGCAACTGTGGATGCTGTAATTTCCTTTATGTAGAATACTCCCACGACTTAGAACGTTCAGTTGAGTCGCATCTGATTGTGAGACATCAGACGTTTGTCTAATTACGCTTGCTCAAAGATTTAGGTACCTTTTAATTAAATATGAGAACGTTGCAGCCTAACTACAACTACTGTTGTAGTGATCTAAACGTAATGAATGATTTATGCAAGGAAACAACTGGTAGATGTTTACCTGTATCTTGTAAATCACTATCTACGGTGAGTTAACTTTAATTAGATGATTATGGTTGAGCCTCTCTAAAGTTCTCATGCGGTGTTAACGGAAGTCTGAACAGACAAATGCTCTGTTTAGTCAATGGAGGGGGCAGAGTTTCAGGGTTTCCCAGCATTAGCTCAGCAGCAACTCTGGCAAAAGTTTGGACAGACACAATGGTTGCTGTTCAGCAGTGGGTGCTGAACCAGACCTTACAACTTCTATTTGAAGTTAGGTCACACTCATGACACGGACGGAATGACTGTTGGCACAAATCTGTTTTTATCAAATGTCACAAAGGCACTTTCAAACCCTGTGGTCGCTGAGTCACGCAAAAGTGACGTACAGATGCAGTCAATCTCTAAAGTTAAATAGGACATAAAGCTGTCATGGACCTGATCTTTACACAGAGGTGCATCGCCCAGTGCTGGAAGGAAAACTTTGCAGGACGGGCTGACTCACCACCCCCTTTATTATGTGAGTGAGCTGAGAGAGCGAGCTCCTTCAGGAACTAACGTTTCCCACGGTGTGAGCAATCCTTATGTTCCACACAACTTTCATTGGCAGTTGTCTCTTCCTCACAGCATTTTCTTCTCTTCTCTGCCCGTCACAGCATACTTTGAAAAGGCCAAAAGCTCCTCAACCCTGCATCCCCCGCCAATTCCCCACTGATTCCCCCCTGGGGATGGCTTTGAGCAACTCTGGACGAAAGGGGAACCTGCTTTTTCTAGAATGACCCCTTTGTTTTAGGTCTTAATTATTCCTTAATGACCTCATCGAAACAAAATGTGCAGACACATTTATGACCCAATAGCCTCCAGTGCTGTCTCCATTGTCCTGTCATTCTCAATGGTTGATGATGCAGATAAGCAACAGATTGGCTTGAAAAAGGACGCAAACATGTTTGGATAAGCGAGTCATACATCAAAGTTGGGCAGAGGGGCCAATTAAAGGCTTATTACCCTGATGATTCCAGCATACCTCCAGTCTTAGATGCTATACACACACGTGACAAAACTTCATTTGGTGGTCTCTTTTCTCAAAAGCTACACTTAATGGGACCTAATCCCGGCAGCGTGATAACAACATAGTATTTTTTTATCATTATGTCAGGCTTCAGCAGGAGCACAATCACTGCATGCATTGTGAATGTACTAGCTCAAAAAGCCTTACAATGCAGCTGATACCCATTCTGTGACATGCTATCCTGGTACTGTACACACTGCACCTATCTAAAATAAGGATTATGTCACTGATAGGGGAGGTAGACGCCAAGGCTATGTGGTACTCCCGTCTGTGTGTAGCTGCGGCAAGCAAAACACCCCCACCATGAAGAGTACACACCAGAATCCGGCTGGCGCGACTGAGGTCAACCCCCTGCCCCTGGACCAGTAACCCTATGTGACCCATGAAGTCATCCCCTTCAACACTTATCAGATTCTCTCACACAGGAGTCAGCAAACAAAAGGACTCGGGCATCAGGATCCTCATATGGTATAATGGGGCCGTTAAATCATTCTTACTCAATAACTCTGTTACAGCCTCGTCAGAGTCAACAGATGATGAAGGGCAATCAAGAAGGAAACAGCAGCTGTAAAATGAAGGATAATATCTATTGCTTGGGGCTGTGGGTAACGATCACCCTCACTAACTGACCTGAAGATCATTTTCCCCTTGAATCAATTACTTCTTAAGTCTACGAAAAGTACAAAACTCTGAAACTCTGATGACAAGATCCCAGAACTTTAAGGTGACATCCTCAAATAGCCGGTTTTGTTTGTCTAACAGTCCCAAATATAAAGTTGTAAACTTACAGTGTTATAAAATAGATAAAAGGCAGCAAGTCGTCACATTTACATAGCAGGAACCAGCGAATATTTTGCATTTGTGAAGGATAAATTACTTAAATTATTAACCCATTTTCAAACATTACCGGTGAGCATGTCTGCTGTTATCATCTCCACAAAGGAGGTTAGGTTTTCAGCCATTTTCGTCTGCTTGTTGGTTGGTTGGTTTGTTTCCCGGATTACAAAAAAACTATTGAACGGATTTTCACAAAATTTGAATGGAGGATGGTTCTCAGCCCAGAATAAACCCTTTTAAGTTTTGGTGTGGATCTAGGAACTTTTCCTCACTTTTTTTAACATTGCGAGATAGGGCTTTTGTTTTACATTTCAGTTAATTTCTCAGGAGACAAAGCAAAATAAATCATATTTAGGTGGCTGGTATCTGTTGGACCTTGGCGGAGGTATGCACTCTACCGAGTGCCATTCTTTGTTTTGCATAGATATAAAAATGTCTTGCCTCAGCTAAGAAATGGCCGACAAAGCACAGAGATGACAACAAACAGCTGCACACACTGTGGGTTTAACGCTTTAGGAGTTCCAATCATACGATACTGATCTTTGTGAGGTGGGTTGAATTTGCCTTTTATGTTTGGCCCTTGCTCAAGAGCATTTCAGCAGAGAGTGGACTGACTGCTGTCACGTCAGACCACAGTCTCTACCAACCCCGATGCCCTCGAGACTGCTCAGTGCACCGGCAGCATCACCCCCACAGACACTGAGATGCTCTCCTCCTCCTCTGTGACACGACTCCAGTAACACTTGCTCCTGTTTCACTCCCGCACACTTGACTTAAGCTAGTGAAACGGGAGAAAGCGTGCAGGACCTGTCAGCGTGGCTGAATTTTTTTTTTTTTAAAAAAGGAAGAAAAAAAAAAAGCGTCTAAAATAACATTCGGAAGCATCAATACTCACAAGGCCGGTGCACAGGCTGAAGACGGCCGGGTACGCGCTCTTGGCGTTGACGTGTCCGCGGAAAAAGCAGTGGCGCATATCGCTCGGGTCATGGAAGTGGGAGTCCGTGGCGTCGCTCTGTTCCGCTCCCAAGTGTGTCACTGCGTAAGAGGGGGCGATGAAGCCGGAGTGTGCGGTCAGATTGAGATGGAAGCGTTCCCCGAACGCATCGATCCTGTAGTGAACCCGTAAGCCCGACAGGTCACCATTCAAACTCCTCCGTCTCCTCCTGTAGTGCAATTTGTGGGGGAACGACTCTCCGAAGTCGTTCACGCGCTGCGGGGTGATGATTTCGTACGATGACAGCTGCTTGATGAAGCTTTCTGCAAAAGTAAATGAATAAAAAAAAAAGTCAGAGAAAGTTGTGAGAGAGGAGAAGAGAAAAAACAGTGCGGTGAAATGCAGCTGCAGCCCCTGGAGAACCTGCGATCACACACCGGGAACATCATCATCATCATCATCCACCAAAACACCCTTCATCATGCATGACTCATAAATCAAATCAAAACACAACGCTACCTTGTTTCGGATGCAATCGGTGTTGCAAAGTTTCCCGGACGAGCGCTGACAGATGACACATTAGTCCAACCAGCCAGATTGCAAACTGCATGATTTCCCCTCCGCGAAGAAAAAACCCCGGGCTGTCGTCTCCAAGGCAGTAACCTTCCGTCTTCTCCCGAGCGGCTCCCCCCTCTCTCCCTCTCCTTCTTCCGCGGCTTGTCAGCAACAGGTCGTGGGATCCGCGGAGGCTCTCTGCAGCGCAAGTCTTGCAAAGTGCACTGGCCTCATCGCATTGCTACACATGCATCCACTGCCCCTCTATTAAACGCGAACTATGTATGACACATTCATCCCCCTGACACAGACGCACAAAAAAAAAAAAAAAAAAAAAAAAAAAGTTGTTGCTGCCTAATGTAAAATGTGCAGTCTTTGCTGAAAGGAGGGATCAGTGCCAAGTACGCTTTCCCTTAGCCATCCCTGGAACACCCCGTGCACCCTAAGCACTCACCAACTGGGAAGCAACGCCCCCACAGGCGCCCGAGCCAATGGTGAGTGCGCCTCGACCACCACACATGGGGCAGGCTGGAGTGCTGCAGTGTTAAACCAAAAAAAAAAAAAGTCTGTAAATGAAGTGCTGCACTCATGGTGTGAAAATCAAGCAAGGAAACAGAATCATCTTGAATTAGAGGGATGTAGTTACAAATGTGAAGGACACAGAAACGATATTAGGCCAGTGTTATAGAGACTTGTGAAGTGTCTAAGACTGTAGAGATAGAATATGAGAGCAGCCCATGTTGATAATATCTGTATAGGATGTATTGTTATACAGTGTAAGTCACAAGAATTTGGAGCAACAATGTGTTCAGGCTTGGCTCAGGTTAATCATTTTGCATATCGTTAGCCTCATAGCATAATTGCCTAAGTCATTTTTTGGCCAAATTGTGATATCTGCCTAACTTTACTCTCCTACCACTGCTGCATCATCCTGCCTTTCTGCCTATGTCCTTGGCCAATCACAACACTCATTAGAATCCAAAAACACTATATGCCTTAGTCATCTCTTTGACTTAGGCAGTTTTGATGATACAACAAAAATGGCAGAAAACATGAGAAAGAGGGCTCGGCTGTCCACAAGTGAAGCATTAGCTCTTCTCTTTGATTCGTTTTTATCTGGTAAGAGTTCATATTTATTCAATATCCAGTGACAAACTTTCAGTGTGGACAATGGACCATCAATGCGTTCTTCTGTGCCCCCAGACAAAAGCAAGTACAATGTATTATAAAACTAAATTACAGATGCACAACTTTGCTTGCCTGAGTAACAAAGATGGGTATTGTTATGCTTGGGAGGAGCATGAAGGCTCCCTCAGCAGTGAGGTTTTTGCCCATCTGCAGTCCAAACACTTTGAATCAATCCTAGAGGCCAACGGAAACATCGAGAGAGTCATTGTCTGGAGTGATGGCTGTGGATATCAAAATTGGTGTGGTACCATCAGCAACACCTACCTTCATCTGGCCATGAAGCATGGTGTCACCATTGAACAAAAGTTTGTGGTTGCAGGGCACATACAAATGGAGTGTGACTCCATGCATAGCCTCATTGAACGGCGCATCATCAAAGATATTCACACTCCACGTGATTACATTGTCATCTTTGAGACTGCACGAATGCATCCATCCCCATACAATGTGACTCAGCTATACCACAATGACTTCATGAAGTTATCTGGGGCCTATGTCATCAATATTCGACCAGGTAAAAAAGTTGGTGACCCCACAGTCCATGACCTCCGGGCTCTCCAGTACTTGGCTGATGGTCGAATCTGGTACAAGTTGGATTTTGAGTCTGACTGGGAGGACCTGCCTCAGCGAATCAGCATCTCCGAAGAACCATCCCAGAGGAAAATGTTACTGCTCAAAGCTTGCTCCTTTATGGCTATGGAGCCATAAAGGAGCTCAATGAGAGTTCTCATTTCAGTCTCGTTGTAGTCTTTTTTGGTCTCAAACATTTCTCATTTGTTTCTCCTAAAATTCCTTAGGATCAATAGGTGAGACTTGAGACTTTACCACTTAAACCTTGCTCCTTTCCAGCAATGGGGAGACATTCTGAAACTTCATTGAGAGCTTGATGAGATCTCCTTTGAAACTTACAGGGAGCCCAAGTTGAGATTTTCTGCACCTGTTTCTCAGGAGAAACAATTGAGAAACAGAAGAAATCAGCCACAGCCTCACTTTGGTCTCACATAGATCTCATAGTTGTCTAGGAGAAATTAATGAGACACTACTGAGATCTCTTTACCAATTTTCGTTTCCTCTGGGATTCCACTGGGTCCCACTCTTTCCTTCCCAATTGCCAATTACTCTCAGGAAATTCAATGACTTGCAGGCAATGAAACCAGTACTACCAAGAGTGGCCCACCAGTACTATGACAACCTCCCTCATCAATAGACAGTGTGAAAATGAGTTTGCACAGCACCTGAGTGGAACTTTGATTAAGGGTGGGAAAGGAAAACAGTGATTAAGGTTAGACATTAATAAACAACTTGGTTAAGGTTGACAAGTTAAACATCTTGGTTATATTTAGGAGAGTAAAACAACTTTGGTTATGTGATGTTTGCATTTATATGTAAGAGCGAAAAATGCCTAAGTCATGGCATATTCTGCCTAAGTCACTTTTTATTTGTTAGGGAATTGATGATGGGTCTTTTTCTTTTTGCATACTTGTTCACACATCTGGTTGAATGTATTGTTACAATATCAATAAAAAATATCAATATGTTTTCTAAAAATTATGTTTTTTCTTGTTTTCCAAAAACATTAAAATATGACTTAGGCAATTATGCTATGAGGCTGACGATATGTGGGATGTTGACAAAATCAACAAAAACTGATGTGGGGTGCTCTTTTGTGTGTTTCTCCAACTCTGAAAATGAGGTCTTTGCAGATGACAGAAACGGGACATTCTTGTTCTTGTGTTGCTCATTTTGGGAGTCGAAGCGACAGCGGCAATATTGCCAGGAGTGGAAGTCTGTTTATGAGCGGCTGCTGTAGCTCGAACCTTCCACCTCAAGTCGACGTCATTCTTTTATCCCGCCCGCCAAAGTGGAGCATTTGTCCGAGAAACCCTGTATGTCAAAGTTTCATAACTTTAACAATTTAAACGTAATTAGGAAATCCTCGAAATCGTGATTATAATAACCCTCTTCGTCAAATGCAACCTGGTCTGATTGGTTACTTATTTTCTGTAACCTGATTATGTCATTCTGATTACATGTTATCCTTTTACTACCCAATCCTGGATGTGTTTGTTTAGACACAGGGCCTCCATTGAATCGTTTGTCCAACAGAGAGCCAAGCAGTGTTGAGTTACTTTACAGACATTACAATTTGAAATCTAGTAATGACGTTAAACTAAAGTTTGTCAGTTTGTACGAAGTTGATACAGGGTTGTCTCTTTTTGTTCTGTGACCAGACAGGTTGACACGTGTTAGAGACCTGAGACGTGGGGAGACAATCTCTACCATAGACTGCATAAATAACGGAGGAAACTTCTGGGTCTTTAAAGTAAAGCCAACACCGAAGTGCCTTAAACCTGCATTCTTTCCACTGTCCAGCAGGGGGCGACTCCACCAGTTTCAAAAGGAAGTCTGATTGAATGTAAGCTTACGAGACAAAGACACATCGTCTCACTTGATTTATCACGTCAGTTAACAGTTTCCTAATGATTTTATGGTCTTAAACACTAGTTTAGAGTCTTCTTCGATACACCATGATCTTGTCCTAATGTTGTTACTTTTGGCTCCAGAGAAATAAGCCTAGGGCGACACGACGGAAGTCCACAAACCAATAGGAGACGGCACTGTGGGTTCACGCTTGGCTTCTTGTATGTTTCATTTTCGGCGTGCAAACGTCAAAAGCTGGACTTCAGGCATATCTGTGTTAAAGATGGAGTTTATTTTGAAGACAATAATATCTTTTTAATTTGTGATATGTAGCGTTTTGTTAAAATGTTCCAGTACCTTCCCCAATACTGTTGCTGGCAAGTTTATTTTTCAGCAGTAAAATGACCCACCCACAGTATGATCACAGTTCTTTATTAAATACATATAATGATAGAGGTTTGGCTGTAATAGATCATATTTCTTTGACACCATCATAATAAGCTTTTGTTGAAGCTGTCGGAGAAGTATTTGTTCAGGGGGATGATCGTGACGTCCACAGGCAGGACACGTCGAAAGAAACAGAAATGTTTCCAACCAGTGGGTGTGGAAATATAAATATACAATCGTCGTTCATATTGGAGTATGGGTGACGTCACTGTGTGGCTGCTGGTAATGTTTGAGTACGTCGTAAAAGGAATATAGAAAAGGTTGATTCAACATCTGATATAATGAGCCTCACAAAGGACAGATCCATCAGAAGGTGGATGTATTGAACTGCGCAGCATGAAGCTACATAGGTGAACTTAATAACCTACAGTATACTAACCCTGTAGCAACCTCCAGTGGTGTAGCATGTCTATCATTGTAGGCTTGCAATAATAATGCTCACTGACCAAAGTATGTGTAATGTATTATTTGGGCTATAGAAGAATCCACATGAATATGTAATTACAACTCGTGGGAAAATATTAGGCAATAGACAATCAAAGCACAAACTAATCAGCTCAGAGCACATTATAAGTCATCCTTCACTGTCATCTGGTGGAGGGAGCAGACTTCCTTGGCCGTGATGTGGTCAGCTTCTCGTAAATCATTTGGGCAACGCAAAGTCCTCCACAAAGTTGATAGACGTGTGAAAGGAGTCTTGTTTTTCACGTCCTTTGAAGACTAATGTCACAGCATTGTGAGTAATTAGACTCGGTCTGCTCACCGGATGTAGTTACAAATGTGAAGGACACAGAAACGATATTAGGCCAGTGTTATAGAGACTTGTGAAGTGTCTAAGACTGTAGAGATAGAATATGAGAGCAGCCCATGTTGATAATATCTGTATAGGATGTATTGTTATACAGTGTAAGTCACAAGAATTTGGAGCAACAATGTGTTCAGGCTTGGCTCAGGTTAATCATTTTGCATATCGTTAGCCTCATAGCATAATTGCCTAAGTCATTTTTTGGCCAAATTGTGATATCTGCCTAACTTTACTCTCCTACCACTGCTGCATCATCCTGCCTTTCTGCCTATGTCCTTGGCCAATCACAACACTCATTAGAATCCAAAAACACTATATGCCTTAGTCATCTCTTTGACTTAGGCAGTTTTGATGATACAACAAAAATGGCAGAAAACATGAGAAAGAGGGCTCGGCTGTCCACAAGTGAAGCATTAGCTCTTCTCTTTGATTCGTTTTTATCTGGTAAGAGTTCATATTTATTCAATATCCAGTGACAAACTTTCAGTGTGGACAATGGACCATCAATGCGTTCTTCTGTGCCCCCAGACAAAAGCAAGTACAATGTATTATAAAACTAAATTACAGATGCACAACTTTGCTTGCCTGAGTAACAAAGATGGGTATTGTTATGCTTGGGAGGAGCATGAAGGCTCCCTCAGCAGTGAGGTTTTTGCCCATCTGCAGTCCAAACACTTTGAATCAATCCTAGAGGCCAACGGAAACATCGAGAGAGTCATTGTCTGGAGTGATGGCTGTGGATATCAAAATTGGTGTGGTACCATCAGCAACACCTACCTTCATCTGGCCATGAAGCATGGTGTCACCATTGAACAAAAGTTTGTGGTTGCAGGGCACATACAAATGGAGTGTGACTCCATGCATAGCCTCATTGAACGGCGCATCATCAAAGATATTCACACTCCACGTGATTACATTGTCATCTTTGAGACTGCACGAATGCATCCATCCCCATACAATGTGACTCAGCTATACCACAATGACTTCATGAAGTTATCTGGGGCCTATGTCATCAATATTCGACCAGGTAAAAAAGTTGGTGACCCCACAGTCCATGACCTCCGGGCTCTCCAGTACTTGGCTGATGGTCGAATCTGGTACAAGTTGGATTTTGAGTCTGACTGGGAGGACCTGCCTCAGCGAATCAGCATCTCCGAAGAACCATCCCAGAGGAAAATGTTACTGCTCAAAGCTTGCTCCTTTATGGCTATGGAGCCATAAAGGAGCTCAATGAGAGTTCTCATTTCAGTCTCGTTGTAGTCTTTTTTGGTCTCAAACATTTCTCATTTGTTTCTCCTAAAATTCCTTAGGATCAATAGGTGAGACTTGAGACTTTACCACTTAAACCTTGCTCCTTTCCAGCAATGGGGAGACATTCTGAAACTTCATTGAGAGCTTGATGAGATCTCCTTTGAAACTTACAGGGAGCCCAAGTTGAGATTTTCTGCACCTGTTTCTCAGGAGAAACAATTGAGAAACAGAAGAAATCAGCCACAGCCTCACTTTGGTCTCACATAGATCTCATAGTTGTCTAGGAGAAATTAATGAGACACTACTGAGATCTCTTTACCAATTTTCGTTTCCTCTGGGATTCCACTGGGTCCCACTCTTTCCTTCCCAATTGCCAATTACTCTCAGGAAATTCAATGACTTGCAGGCAATGAAACCAGTACTACCAAGAGTGGCCCACCAGTACTATGACAACCTCCCTCATCAATAGACAGTGTGAAAATGAGTTTGCACAGCACCTGAGTGGAACTTTGATTAAGGGTGGGAAAGGAAAACAGTGATTAAGGTTAGACATTAATAAACAACTTGGTTAAGGTTGACAAGTTAAACATCTTGGTTATATTTAGGAGAGTAAAACAACTTTGGTTATGTGATGTTTGCATTTATATGTAAGAGCGAAAAATGCCTAAGTCATGGCATATTCTGCCTAAGTCACTTTTTATTTGTTAGGGAATTGATGATGGGTCTTTTTCTTTTTGCATACTTGTTCACACATCTGGTTGAATGTATTGTTACAATATCAATAAAAAATATCAATATGTTTTCTAAAAATTATGTTTTTTCTTGTTTTCCAAAAACATTAAAATATGACTTAGGCAATTATGCTATGAGGCTGACGATATGTGGGATGTTGACAAAATCAACAAAAACTGATGTGGGGTGCTCTTTTGTGTGTTTCTCCAACTCTGAAAATGAGGTCTTTGCAGATGACAGAAACGGGACATTCTTGTTCTTGTGTTGCTCATTTTGGGAGTCGAAGCGACAGCGGCAATATTGCCAGGAGTGGAAGTCTGTTTATGAGCGGCTGCTGTAGCTCGAACCTTCCACCTCAAGTCGACGTCATTCTTTTATCCCGCCCGCCAAAGTGGAGCATTTGTCCGAGAAACCCTGTATGTCAAAGTTTCATAACTTTAACAATTTAAACGTAATTAGGAAATCCTCGAAATCGTGATTATAATAACCCTCTTCGTCAAATGCAACCTGGTCTGATTGGTTACTTATTTTCTGTAACCTGATTATGTCATTCTGATTACATGTTATCCTTTTACTACCCAATCCTGGATGTGTTTGTTTAGACACAGGGCCTCCATTGAATCGTTTGTCCAACAGAGAGCCAAGCAGTGTTGAGTTACTTTACAGACATTACAATTTGAAATCTAGTAATGACGTTAAACTAAAGTTTGTCAGTTTGTACGAAGTTGATACAGGGTTGTCTCTTTTTGTTCTGTGACCAGACAGGTTGACACGTGTTAGAGACCTGAGACGTGGGGAGACAATCTCTACCATAGACTGCATAAATAACGGAGGAAACTTCTGGGTCTTTAAAGTAAAGCCAACACCGAAGTGCCTTAAACCTGCATTCTTTCCACTGTCCAGCAGGGGGCGACTCCACCAGTTTCAAAAGGAAGTCTGATTGAATGTAAGCTTACGAGACAAAGACACATCGTCTAACTTGATTTATCACGTCAGTTAACAGTTTCCTAATGATTTTATGGTCTTAAACACTAGTTTAGAGTCTTCTTCGATACACCATGATCTTGTCCTAATGTTGTTACTTTTGGCTCCAGAGAAATAAGCCTAGGGCGACACGACGGAAGTCCACAAACCAATAGGAGACGGCACTGTGGGTTCACGCTTGGCTTCTTGTATGTTTCATTTTCGGCGTGCAAACGTCAAAAGCTGGACTTCAGGCATATCTGTGTTAAAGATGGAGTTTATTTTGAAGACAATAATATCTTTTTAATTTGTGATATGTAGCGTTTTGTTAAAATGTTCCAGTACCTTCCCCAATACTGTTGCTGGCAAGTTTATTTTTCAGCAGTAAAATGACCCACCCACAGTATGATCACAGTTCTTTATTAAATACATATAATGATAGAGGTTTGGCTGTAATAGATCATATTTCTTTGACACCATCATAATAAGCTTTTGTTGAAGCTGTCGGAGAAGTATTTGTTCAGGGGGATGATCGTGACGTCCACAGGCAGGACACGTCGAAAGAAACAGAAATGTTTCCAACCAGTGGGTGTGGAAATATAAATATACAATCGTCGTTCATATTGGAGTATGGGTGACGTCACTGTGTGGCTGCTGGTAATGTTTGAGTACGTCGTAAAAGGAATATAGAAAAGGTTGATTCAACATCTGATATAATGAGCCTCACAAAGGACAGATCCATCAGAAGGTGGATGTATTGAACTGCGCAGCATGAAGCTACATAGGTGAACTTAATAACCTACAGTATACTAACCCTGTAGCAACCTCCAGTGGTGTAGCATGTCTATCATTGTAGGCTTGCAATAATAATGCTCACTGACCAAAGTATGTGTAATGTATTATTTGGGCTATAGAAGAATCCACATGAATATGTAATTACAACTCGTGGGAAAATATTAGGCAATAGACAATCAAAGCACAAACTAATCAGCTCAGAGCACATTATAAGTCATCCTTCACTGTCATCTGGTGGAGGGAGCAGACTTCCTTGGCCGTGATGTGGTCAGCTTCTCGTAAATCATTTGGGCAACGCAAAGTCCTCCACAAAGTTGATAGACGTGTGAAAGGAGTCTTGTTTTTCACGTCCTTTGAAGACTAATGTCACAGCATTGTGAGTAATTAGACTCGGTCTGCTCACCGGAAACACTTTTGGATCCTGTAAGCTCTTTCTTTGACACAAAACGTCTCGTCTCCAAGTCATTACTTTTTTTTTTAAGGTCTCTCCCTCGCTCCATCTCTTCCTCTTTCTCTCTCTCTCTGTGGTTTCATAGACACATTTCAGCTAAAATCAGAGTGAGGTCAGTGGTAGACCAAAACTTGTGGGGTGTTTTTGCTCAATATCAGAAGTGTCCCCGTCATTGTTGTTGTCACAGCTACGAGTTATAAAACAAACTCTAAAACCGACTTGTGTTTTGTTGGTATGCACCTTGTTATCGCTATGGGTTAATTCTTGTGAAGTGAGATCAACGCACCTCAGAATTTCCTCATCATGATTGATTTTGAATTTGTCAACATCTACAAAAATGAGTTATGTTAAGTTATTAAACTTGCTGAAATAACGACGAGAATAAAAGAAAATAACCGATTATCTTTCTTGTTGAAAGGTAGTTTGATGCATCTTTGCCTGTTGACAAGGTCCCAGCTCCCATTTGTTGTAGATTTCGAAATCTACATCTTGCAAAAATAATACTATTTTTAGTATCCATCAAACATTTTTCCGTCATCACTTTTTGAAAAAAACCCACTTGAATGGTCATATGTACAGATGAAAATGTTCGTATATCATCATCCAGAACAGTTTTTAACATAAATTTGATTAGGTAATTGCAGATCTTATTACATTTTCAATTATTACATTAATGGGTGCTACAGCACATCTGGAAACAGTTCACAACTCACAAATAAAACACACATTTAGTTGTGTTAAAGTTGGAAGCTCACATAAAAGAATGAACCGGGTCCATTTAAATGCATTGCAATGCTCAGTGTTCCGGCCGAGCTGCATCTGGATTTCCACACTCCTGCGATGAAGTTATTGTTATTTTGAGCAGGATCTCCCCACTGTAACTCCCCTCATGCCTCCCTGATGTGTTATTCATTCGGCCTCCAAAACCTCCTGTGAGGCTTTTCATTCTTCTAAACCACGGGCACTGTTCTTTAATCATCGAGAGTCGAGTGAGATTCTGCAAAAAATTATTGAATTTGACAGAAACAGAAACAGAAACCAGTTGTGACAAAAAGAACGCTTATATGATGTGTGTAAACAAACACCGCTCTGATATGTTGTTGTCAGTCCTAAAGCCAGTAATAGACATTTTTTTTTGGTCATTTTCCTGGCAGGGGTCAACACACAAACAGCTGACCTTGCGAGGTCTGCCCCTATGGCTTCGCAAGGTCAACTTTTTGTGTGTGAAAACAACAATAAGGCCCAGATGTTCCGCTTTCTCAGACTGTGGCAGCCGCTGCAGGGAGTTTACCTGTGCTGCATGGCACACAGGTGCCAGGGTCCCCAGCCACTAACTAGCTTTTATCCCCTGAGGGCACATTTTAAACTTAGCCATATAAAATGCAGTGGATAGCTTATTCAGAGACAGTGTATTTACCCACATACTCATTAATTCTCCACAGATGCCACAGTTAATGGAAGAAAACATCCCCAATTTCTGCCAGATGTGTTGAGTCAGGTCTCTGTGCGAGCGTGAGTCAGTTGCTGCCTTAGGCCTCTATATATTGTGGAATCCTCAAATCTGGAATGTGTTCGCACTGTAATGAGTCTAACTTGGCTTATTTCATGTGGACTAATGGTTGTAAAGACTAAGAGCACCCATATCCATCAGCCCTCCAGTTAACCAGTGAAGCTTCCATTTATTATAAGTCTTCAACAGAATCGAGTGGGAAGTTTTGTGCACAGATCAAATGACAATGTCTTAATAACACAATGCTTTTGGTTGTCACATATGTTAACCATGTCTTTCCCTCAGTTCTGCAGTGATACATTCTGGGCTGGCCCTCCTCCTTGCTTGGCCCTTGGCCACAGTTGACCCTGTGAGGTCAGGGAAAGAAGGTTGAGGTCTGGTGAATGAGGACTAATGACTGAGGACATGATTTTTTCCCAGGATGAAGCAATTAACATCTGAGTAATTAACATATAATGACTAACGTTTTAGGCCTCACCGTATCCATTGTATTTAGTTGTTTACATAAACTTTGCATCTCATTTTCATCATCGTACATTAAAGAATCAGCATCAGTGTTGATGTAAACGCGTGTCCATTCTATCCGCATGCACGTGTTGTTTTTTAGACTGACCACTGGCTAAAAGACAGGGGTGTTCTTGAAGGTTCCTCCAGCCATGTATGCATGTTGAGGATTGTGTGGCCAAGCTTTTTGCCTCCTTCTGGGAGCAATCAATTGTGGTGAACCGCTGCACATCAATAGAATTCATGTATCAAGTACGGTACATTTGATTTTATAGCTTTTAATGGTTTATGATGCTGGCCGCAAAAAACACTTCTGGCCTTGTCCTCCATTCATATTTTTCATTAATCACCATGTGGCTCATTCTGGCTCATATGCCGTTATTTATAAAACAATAAAGCAGCTCTTATTTTCTTTGTTTCCTCTCTAACTAGCTTGATCTTTCAGTGCTTGGTTTGTTTTGACACTGATTTATACCATGATAGCAGCAGTTCCGTTGCTTCATTTTTGCTTACAGTTATCTTCCAATTCAAGAAGATACATTTGAGCTTAACTTCACAGAGGTGTCTGACCCATACGGATAAAAAAAAAGGCCGTCATATTAACACATCATATTACACTGTATCAACATCAGAGATTCCTGCCAGATACATTTGCAGCTCTCCAAGAATCACTGTACAAAGCACCGCTCTGTCCTTCAAAGCAGCAGTGGAGGCTCCTCCACTGACATGACAGGTGATTTATCATCCAGGGTTCAAACCCCCCAGCCCCCCTTCTTCTTTTCCCCCAAACTTTAGCAAAGCGCAGGCCAGAGATCTCAAACAGCTCCAGAGCCACTCTGCTTCTCATGGTTCGATGCGTTTGAACTCCTCAGTCATAACAGTGATCCATACCTCCCGATGTACACCAGGGCCTTACCTTTACCCACCCTGCAGTGTTGAAACTTGTAAGAGGCGACGCGCACCGTGTAAGAGGTCTGCAACACGACCGCAGAGAGAAACCCAAAACTGCAATACATCACTGCATATTGTTATAGTTGGTTCTGACAACAGGTCCATTATGACAGTCAACAGAGCTTAGGGAAGTACTCTGTAGCGCTGCATGGCAGGTATTGTGTTGCAACAACATAAATATGTGTATCCGACTCTTCCCGTGGTGTAATCTGCACGGTGCAGTGACTTTAAAGCATCTGAGGATAAATGAAAAATCAAGGAGTTACCATGACATACTAGCCACACCTCCCCTTTCTGTCATCCCACCCTCCCCCATCTCTGACCGTTCAGGTGCTTCTCATGGTGCGGTGATCAAGGAGCTCGGCCACCTGAGACTTGTGTTGGCTTGCACTGCAGATTAAGGCGCCTCCTCCCCAAAAGAGGCTTCCGCCCCCCATTGCCTCAACGGAGCTTCATAAGCCGCTGAATTCCAAGTGCCCTTTAAACACAGTGGTCTGTCAACCTCTTTCCTGCTCCCATTGAGTGAGGCATTGTCTGTTTTAGCCCTGCAGACAGCTGTAAAACAAGGTCAAAGCAGCGCTCTCTCACCACTCTCCTGAGCACCGGCTCATAGATGAATCGTCATATCATGGCAAAATAACAACCCACAAAAGGTTGACTGACAACAGAAAGATTCCTGTTTGCTGAAAGAACCAAAACAATGAGGCTTTTAATTTTACATCGTGAAGACAGTTGAGGTGTTGCTGCTTTTACAAATACAAATCTTGTATTTTGACGTCCTCTTTTCATGACAGGGTCAGTGTTTATTATCGTACTGCTGATGTCATTTCATCACGAGCAAAAGCCTGTTGAGTGATCTAAGTAGGAAGGCTTGTGCAAGGCAATTATCAGTTACACATTACAATATAGAACAAAGAGTACTAACCAAGGAACAAATTGTGATTAAAAGGGTAATTAGAGAATCACTAAGTTCTTAATTAATTAACAACTGCATGGTTGATAATATTAAATGACAACAGACTATGAAATACTAAGTTAATGAAACAGTGGGTAATAATTGAATCTTACATATCTGTGAGGCCACTTTCTTGATGAGTTGCTCCTGAATGAGTCTGAATCAGACACTGAGAGACACAGTTTAATTGATATATCCATTCATTTCCATTGGTGGATAATAACGACTTACTGGTTTTCTTTTGATGTTCCTCTTAAAAATGTTACTTCTGTCCTTTACACGATTATATTTTGAGCCAATAATCCACATTTCACTCCACTACATTGCCATTTATACACCTGTTACAACTCTCTTATACAAAGTAAATATATTTCCTATATATGTATATCTAATATATTAACGTTTTTGTTTTGTTTTTTTTCATCATTTGTGCCAATTAAACAGTGTTATGAAAAAGTTACCACAGGCTTATGTTTGAAGTGTCATCTTCATTTGTATTTTAATAAAATACATATTTTATTTAGCCTGTGGTAACTTTTTCATAACACTGTGTATATTATATATATATATATATATATATATATATATATATATATATATATATATACACACATATATATCAGGGCATGTGAGCGGAGCGGAGCGCGGAGCAGAGCGAGCGGGGAGCGGAGCGTGCAAAATATAGTCAGAGCGCAGAGCGGGTTTTAATCCAAAGGCCAGAGCGATGGTTCCGTTTCGCTCCAGTTCCGCTCCGATACCGCCCTCCACGAGTCTAGGGCATGCACAAGTCCACACAGACTCATGTGTGCCTTCAAGGAGATCATTCGTTGAGAGATGGAGTTTGTAAAAATATTTCGAAAAGCAAGCAGACAGGCGCACTGTCAGCCGGGGGGGAGCGTCCGTCCTTTTTTTACAAAAAGACCGCGGCAGCCCACTAACACCCGCTATAAAGCAGCTATCATTGAAAATGAGTATAGCAGCGCAGCGCCGCTGTTCCACCGTCTGGGGAGAACCCTGTAGGTCATATAAGTGCAACGTCAGGAATTGCTCCCTCTTTTAAATTTGAGCGAGCTTCTAGGGGGGGCTCTTAAAGTGAAACTCTCACCAAAAAGCAACCAAGGCTTTATTTGTGATTGAATATGAGTCAAACCTTTGTGTAAAAGCATAACTACGACAAAGAAGCACTTTTAAGATTTACTGTCATTTCGTTTTCAGGAAAGCTAATTTTCAATGGAGTGTGGGGGCACTGGTACGCTAGCATCAAAATTGCTATTTTTAAAACACTAAGAAGCCTCTACACAACATCAACAACATCGATTGAGTGCGACCTAACAGGAAGGCTTGAGGAGCGGTCCACCATTACTCTCCTGCCTGTTAGGTCGCACTGTGAGTATCACAAATAAAGCCTTGGTTGCTTTTTGGCAAGAGTTTCACTTTAAATGCCCAACTCCATAAGATCAACATCACACACAGGTTTGACACATTAAAGGGATAGTTCGGGTTTTTTGAAGTGGGGTCATATAAAGTACATATCTATAGTCGATCTGTTTCCTACCGTAATCACCGATCAGCGCAGCCTCAGTTTGGAGAAGTAGAGAGCTGCTTCAGCCCAGACGCTCAGCTTTGTACTGCAGTGAACGGGGTTCAGCAAAAAAGCGGATTTAACCACCTAAAACAAGGCTCACCAAAAAAAATCTATATCAGGTCAAGTGTACATTGTATAGGTAAAATTCACACCACTTTACATTGCAGTCAGACCGCGCTTTCTTTTGGCACTACATTTTCTCAACCGCAGAACCCCTGTATCCCTACGCATGAGCGCTAATGCGGAAGGATACGGAGAGTTAAGTTTCGTTTTTATCAAAGTAAACCTCTTGTCCAGCCGCCGCTCGCAGATCAGCTGTTGCCCAGTTACGCTAGTGCGTAGGGATACGTAGGGTCAACACAACAGTTTTGTGATGACTTGCAGGACTTTACTGCTTTTGAGTTAAAAATGAATGACTCAACTCAAAAGTGCTCAGTATGTATTCAGACAGACAGATTACATGCTGTTAATAAACACAGTGTCCTGAGGAAGTTTGTTCTTAAGCAAGTTATCATTATCTATGTTGTCTCTGATTAAGGGTAACTCAGGAACAACTGATTCATTAAGTATCAGTTTGTTCCTGTTGGCAGCTACGCAAGATTTCGTACACCACAGGCCGAAGTCATCCTTGTTCATACCAATTAGAGTGTTTTGTTTCATTTGGAAGGAGGGTCTCACAACCACAAAGGTGCTTTTGCTCTCTGTTCTGTCTTTTTCCAGCCCAGATTTGCACCATATGTGCACTCTATCAGCCAATATATAGGTTTAACCTTGGAAGCAACAGCCTAATTCCACATATGCACAGTTTCAAACACCCTCGATCTGTACTTTGTGATTTCTCACATTATCCCTTCAAGGGCCAACACTTACTTGGCTCTGGTTTCCATACCGGTGTACCTTTCCACCGCTAATATGGACTGTAGGGATACAGAACTTAGAGGAAAAAGTGGGGCTGGTCTGCATGTCTGTGTGTTTGGGTAAGAGCTAGGATATGAAAGGGAAAGGTCTGGTGTCATAAAGACCAAATTTAATTCATCACATGATTGTATCAATTACTCTAAAAGGGGGAGAGACAAATAATAAAAGCCAAGCGAAGTGAGATCATGTTTAATGCTGAAACTGACTTAAAAAAGATCGGGAGGGGGGAGTCATAAACTGTAATAAGACATTACACTCATAAACGTTACGCAGAGTGGACGATGATCTAAAGAGAAGCTATGCGAGCGGTGCAAGGCCAGGATCCACCCACCGTGACTCCCCTCACAACATGACGCCTGCTACGCAAGTCATGTGACTCTGACATGTGTCTCTGAGAGATTAGGTTTCACTGAGATATGTATTCTCTTGCTGTAGCTGTCTGCGGGCAATCATGCATCCATCCTCGCGATAGAAATAGTGGGGGCTGATTTTTTTTGTTCTCACATGTCTCACCAGCAAGTTTTGATTCCCACCCCCGGGAAATGCATTTTTCTTCTCCAGCAGGTGGAAATAGGTTCAGCATGGAACTCCTCACTGATGGATGCATACGTAGATATCAGTGTTTCAGTTTGCTAGTTCCAGTTGACAAGAGGACACATTTTGACATTTAATGCAAGACCTTCCTCTGTAACAAACATTAATAGCCATCTGATGTGTTTCTACTCACCAGCACTCACGTTTTACTCAAAGTACGTCCAGGAGGATAAATGCTGACCATTTCACTTTGAGAGGCTTTGTGTTTCCTTCACATGTCACATAGTGGACTAATCTGGTAGTGATAAGTGGCTCAGGCCATGCCAGCGACAGCTGCCCAGTATTTGGGATATTAACAGCTGTGAACTTTAAGCAAGCAGTGACTCATGAGATTTGATGACAGTCCAGTAGGGGGTCCTTGGATCTTTCTTCTGGTACACTTATAGTATACACAGAAACATCCTGGGGATGGAGCCATGTACGTGAGGTCATGGGCTCTTTTTACCAGTTTGCCTAATAAATATTATTACCTATGAGTGATGAGCATTAACACGGTGCATAATAATACATATATATACTTTTATATGCTATGTGTAGTGTGAAGGATTGCAATTTGGAATTAAGCAATTTTGTTTGCAATCATGTTTGCTGTTACCAGGAGATGGAGGTTTTGTCCCTCTTTGTTCAGTGGACAGTTTGGTTGAGACGTGTTAGCTCGGTGCAGGCACTGAGTTGTGGGGAGGCCTTTTGTCAAAGAGGAGAATATAAACTCTGGACTCCAAACTCCTGTTTACATGTGTTGCATTGAGTCATCAGGGCTAGCCAGCTCATGGTGATCAGTCTATCCAAACTATTTGCTTCTACTTGTTAAATTACAATGTCTCCTTTTTTATTTCTGCGCATTTTGAATACAGAATGTGTCATGTTGACGTTGAGCATTTGAAGCTGTTTGAAGCTCTGTCTTTTGACAGAGCTGTGTTCAGTAATGAGGGTAATGAAAATGACCAATGTAACTAATTATTTTTGCAGATCAAGTAGAGTACACTTATTTAATACACAATGATAACTTAATTTTTTAAACTTTTAAAATAAATACAGGTTTGATATTCACTGAGATGGACTACACAATTCAAGTTAAGAGATAGCTAGTTGGTTTTCATGGATTATGGAAATGAGGCTGACTGGAAAAGTTGTTGTAAAAAGCAACAAAATATCCAAAATGATTTTGCTGTCTTTCCTAGAGTTAGTTGAGAAAATTGATATTTATGTCTGTACATTAACTGCAGAGCAAAAGCCAGAGGGCGATTAGCCTAGCTTAGCATAATAACTGGAGGCAGGAGGAAACAGCAAGCTCACCAATTAACATGCCGTAACATGTTTGTTTAATATGCCCCCCAAAACAAATGTATGAATAATAAATTGTGGTTTTAAGGGGAGTGACTCAGTGTAACAATATCTTTGAGAACAACATACATTCCATCCACCGTCTCTCCGGTTGTCACAGAAATAGTAAGCCAGAACCATAACTCTGTCTAAAACTAAAAACTGATGTTTGTATGTTACTTGTACAGATTAAACAAATGAGATTTGGTGTGTTGTTAAATAGCGAGCTTTAAAGGTGACGCAAATGTTTTTAGAAGGTAAGGCTTGTTGCTTGTTAGCTAATCATTAGCTAGGTTAGCTCTTTCTCCGTACCTAACAAAAAGACATGAGAGTGGTGTGGATGCTCTCATCCTATAGACAGCGAATACAAGAAATGTTTCCCAAAATATAGCACCTACTTACCTTCCCCCCCTTTTTTTCCTCCTTCTTTTTGTCCCTCACTATTGTTTAAATACAGACGCAGACATGCTAGCTCCGTCTCCCAGCCCACCAACCGCTCATTTCAGTCTGTTTGTATTGGTCAGGTTTAACAGGTGATTTCAAGATATCCCACGGCTCATGGGGAAATGCTTTACTCCATTAGCCTTTAACTTAATGGCTTCACGCCTTTAGATGACATCCTTGCTACTACTTGCTCTAGGTTTGGCACCAACTAACTACAGTGGTTATAGCACATAACCAAGCTTTGCATTTATCCATAAGTGCTCAGACACAGCGTATAATTAAAAAATTGCCCTGTGATTTCCATGTGTCTGAATAGAAAAGAAGAAATTACGGGTTAAAGTCATAAATCCCCACAGACCACAGGAAGGACAGCTGCCCCACTATTTGTGACCAGCGACCAAATATAACAGTGAGGTCACATGGGGTGGAAACAGATAACACCGCCCAATGAGAGTTTGGCATGAGGGTTCTCTACTTCCATCGTGGTTGCCCAGAGAAGAGTCTAGGGTCTTGATTGGAGAAAATCTTATAATATCCTTAAAAAACTAACCAGCTCAAGCAAGTGGTCACAGTAGTTTTAGTAAATCAGACTGACTTTTAAATTGGAATACTTGATTCAAAAGACCCTGGGTCTTGCAAACCTGTTTTTGTGTCATTGTCACATTATTTCAAGTGAAGAACATAAAGCGGATGCAGCTCACAAGCAGTGTGAAATTTCTAAGCTCCATTACACAACATACACTTTTCATCAGAAATGAGGATGTAGAAAAGGGAAGCAAGAACTCGCCGGCCGGTGTTCATTTTACCATGCAGGACAGAGACAGTGATAAATCTGGAAATGTAAACTTTTTTTTTTCTTTTTTTTTTGCACACCCATAAATACAGATGGCAGCAGAAATATGCATATCTCCTGTTTTTGGTCTGTATTTTGACAATTTTTGATTCTGTTTTGATCCATTTCCAGTTGTGGCAAAGTCCAAAATGTTTAGGGACAGAAGAACGGAACTTCAATGTTAGACACCAACCTTCAAGGCAGGGAAGGTGATTCTGGAGAAAGACATCTGATTGTTGAATCCCATTTCCAGGTTGTCAAATACCAACGACTCAACAATCAACCATCTTTATCAAGATTGCACTGCTGTGTATGTGCACATTACAATAGCAAATAAAGTGCATATATTCAAACTAACTACACTAAAACACTACTGAAAGGAAAAGAAACTCTTTAGCAACAAACTTAAATAAAAAAACAATCAGCCTGGCATCCACATGGCTGCAATGTTTTCACTGCACCTGTTGGTGGTTTTGATGCTGTGGCTGATTAATGTATATCTAGTTAACCAGGATGGCGTTTACATGGAAAGTGGTAGGTTTTGGTTCAACTTATTGTTCAATTTAAAATGCTTTCATAACAGGCCTTATAATTGCATAGCTTTCCGCATAGCTTTTTTTTTTTTGTATGTATGAAAATTCAGATAGAACCAACATTACGCAATGTTGCCGTTGAATGATATCTTCCTGTTACACCATGACTTGCACAGGGCTTACAAAAGCTGTGTTCAGTTGAATTTTTGACCTCAGAGGCTGCTGAAAACAAAGAGGAAATCATCATCCATCGGTTAAGAAATCTACAAAAGGTAATGTATATTTAATACTTGACACAGATGACATTGATCAAACAAAGAGGGGGATAGGTGAAAAACTTTTAATTATTCCGTTGATTGATGGATGATGAATTTTTGCGTCACCGTTCTTCCAAAACACAAGGATGACTTGGATTTTCCTAGTGATTCTCTGCCTTTTGTTCATGACCAGGACCGGCCAGCTTCAGTGTGTCAGAGGTGCGATTTTTTAAAACTGCAGTCAATTGGAATAAATACATCCCGCATTTAACATTGAAATTAAAAGTGATTTTGCTTTCTTGGGCAGAAACTTTAAACGACAAAGAGTTCTCCATTACTGTGACCCCCACAACCATTGAAGTGAAATCCGGTGACTGCTTTTGGATCGAGTATGATTTCACCTTTCCAATGAACAAAGTGACGTTCCCTCTTCGCATTTGGTTCCAAGAAGATCCGCAGAACAAAAAAACTCACATAGAACAAAACAAAAAAGTTGTAAACCATGAACAATCTGGGACAAGACACCGTGTTAAGATGAAGTCCCTACCGCAAGGAGAGTATGAATTTGGCTTCAAGTTGAAATGGGGATGTAATCAGACGTATGTTTTTCCAAAGAAGGTTCGGATCATAGTTTCTGGTGAGAAAAAAATCTTCTGGTTATTTAATGTTGATTGGTTTCACTGTGTTAGAATGAACTGTATGTCACATATGGAGAATTCAAAATTGTGAAACATTTGACACCGACTTTGCCTGACAGACTCACTGCATGGTTGAGGAGCAAACCAGAATGTCAGCGTTCAGTGCTAAATAATAAAAACTGAGAAAAAAAAAAAGTGGTCTGTCATCGTCCATTGCACCAGTCAGAGAACAGATCATACAACAGATGATAATCTTGATCCTGTTTATTTTCAGCATTAACACAAAAACCAAGCGTGAGCATTCCACCTTTGCTGGAAGGACAAAAGGCTACACTACTATGTACTGCTCCAAGTATATGCTCGGATATCACTCCAAAAATTTACTGGAAGGGGATCAAGGATGTTCTGTCCATGAGAGGAGCTCCTTCTCGGTTGATTTTAACCTTCACTCCCGCAGCAGACTATCACAATGCCAACATCACTTGTGTGGCAAAATTTGATTCCATCCGTGCTGAGACGACTGTCACCTTAACTGTGAAGTGTAAGCACCCTGCACTGTTTGTAGTTCTACACATGATCAATATGGTATTAGTATCTATATGGGCTTGCAAGGTGTCCCCAAATTATCATAATTGCTCTGTCTGTCCATCTCTTCTGTCAGTTGCTCCTCAGATCCTAAACAGTTCCCAGTGCATGGTCGACAGCAGGCTTCTGGTCTTTGTGTGCATCAGTTGGGGTAATCCCCTGCCACTGATCACCTGGCCTTTAGCTTCGCTCACAGACTTCTCAGTCACCAGCTCTAGGAGTGACCAAACAGTGAACAGCACCGTCGTAATGCCCACTGCTGACTACCACAACTCCAGTGTAAGATGCATCAGCGGCAACGCATTGGGCCGGGCTGACATTGAAATCCCACTCCATTACTACAGAGGGGATTTAAGCGTGAAGTGTGAGTAGTCTGTCATATCTGCTCAGTGCACAGTACAAATTCATAATTGAATTTATATTTATTTAGTAATACATCTGCTGTTGTCTGTTGTCTTGGTTCAAATCCATTAGTTTGAAACATATTTGAATGGAAATATGAATTTCTTTAGATGGGTTAGATTCCAGTCCCAGGTCTGATGCAGTCCACTGCTGGCCAATCACTGGTGTGTCTTTAAGTGTGAACGTGGCCCTCCTCACAGCCCTGATCGTCTGCACTGTCAAACGGTAAGAATGTGAAACTGTCCACAACCAAGTAGCTCCAAATGTATTTGTCTCAAAACAGATTAACACTCAATTTAAGGACGATTTTTTTTTTTATTTTGCATTTTTGTTCATTTGCAGGGGTAAAAGTCAAGAACAAAGGAAGGAACTTGGTGAAGAAATGTCCCCTTACGCTTCCCTGAATCGGGCAGACAATGATCAAAATACCTACAGCAATATTTCTCCGTCACAAAGACAAAGTACTTAAGTTCACCTTTTGCTTGTTTCCTCTTTTTCTTTTCTTTTCTTTTTTTTTTTTTTTCTTAGTTGCAACAGCAAAGATACAGACATGGCGTGCAGATGGGGAGATATGGGAGAATGCAGGTTAACAACAGGAGTGATTTAGAGAAATCAATATAAGCTGTAGATGTACAAAGAGAAGATGGTTGTAAAAAAGTCCGAAAAGGTATTTGGGTCATAACCCAAGGACCCAAGGATCAAAACCTTCAGATGCATTGATTATGATGTCTGTGGCGGTGGTGACAATAGAATCAAGCAAAAGGACAGTCTGTAGAAATAATATAAACAAAGATAATAGAATATTGATTTTGTGTTTGCTATAGTGTAGGCAAGTCTATAGTCCCCTCTGTGTTTATCCGTGTGAATGTACATGGATGTCAGCCCTGTACCCTCCGCCTCTCCTACGGCTTGCATCCATCCTACATTTTTGTCTTTTGGTTTTCTTATGATTTGTGCTATCCTTGTTTTAATAAATCCCTCTTGCGCCCTCCTTGTCACATGCCCTGAGACAGTTTGTGACAGCTTCATTCAATAAAAGACAGTGAGAATTCTGGGAATGAGGTGTGAAGTGTGTGAAATTGTCTAACACTGAATAACATCCCAATAGGTCCTGTCTCTGGTACAAATATCAACCTTGGATGCATCTGTGGTTTGCAGAAACATTAACATTATTTCCTGACGACTGGGCTGATAAAGTAACCAAAAACGGTAAATACACAAAGACCGAGTAGTTCAAAATTGTATCTAAGTGCAGCGCTTGAGTAAATGTACTTAGTTACGTTCCATCACTGAAAACATATGGATGAATCACAAGACCTGGCGCCTCCTGACAAAAGATGACCAGCATTAGAATAATATTCTCTTTTTTTAAAATGCAGTATTATTGTCGTATTATTGACAGTAGTCATCATTTTCAGACTTTCTCAAAAGCTACATGTGATGGTCAGGATTAATGGAGGGCACCGGCTGTACATGGGGCACAGCAGATAATTCGTAGGCTTTAGCGGTGTCAGTCCATCTAAATCAGGGCTCATCCTTTTACACACCTACTGAGCTCACTGCTATTGTGCACTCTCACAAAGGATCTGTCTGCTTTTCGCCTCATACAGACACACACACAGATCAGAAATGTATTTTGGAGTCTTGAAGCCTTCAATCGATAGTTTGTCATTTTGGGAAATATTTTCTGTCTTGCAGGGAGTTCGATGAGACAATTGATAATACTCTCATTTCTATCTGATAAATTTGAAGCTACAGCTGATTGACTGAGCTTCGCATAAAGACTGGAAGCAGCGGGAGACAGCGAGCCTGTTTTAAAGTACTGTACCAAAAGCCTACCAGCAACCCGAACGCTGACAAATTAACACGTGTTTTGTTTTTAGCAGTGCATGAAAAAGTTTGAGCTATTCCTTTAACATTAAGCCCAGCATTACCTCTGTTTCCTTACTCTGAGCTTAATTCAAATACTAGACCCCAATCATAATCCCACTGGAAATCCTAGCACTAAAGATAAGCTCTGTCCTAGAAATAATTCAGTATTAACTTGTCAAAGTTTAAAGCAGCATTTTTGTTCCCCCCCGCCACTGACATCCTACCCTTCCTCTCATATTGTTGTGAGTATTTGGTCCCTACAAAGAAAAACACACAGAACCTCACTGTCTTCAATCTCCGCTTGAGCCGACTCTGTCGAAGGAGGGCTTCAGTGAGCCGAGGTGTCCCTTGATGAAGACCTGGTTTTTCCCAGGGAACTTTCGCTCACAGATAAGCTGGCCTCAGAGATACCAGAACATCTAAAATTAGTGTTGTTAGAATGCTTCAGGGTGGGACAGCTCGAGATTTCACACTGCACACTAGTAGTCACTTTGTTCAAGCCCCACTGCTGCTCTGTGACTACAGCGGTTGTACATTTCTGTAAAACCACAGGTATGTTGAAACTTAAAATTTGATAATGTTTATATTATGTGTCATGGCAATGCTGTGCTTATGGTCTCATAAGATTTGGACACAAAAACCTGTTGGTTAGGGTTAAGAGAAGATCATGTTTACCTTGTTCTGTTACTACAAACATGGCGGAAATTGACCCAGCGTACCATACCCAGGGTTCACGCTTACCAATTTTGGAGCACTGCCTTGATCAGCGTACTGACTCTTGTCACCCTTGACGCCTGACTGCCATCGCCACCATCCCCTCCACCTCCTGACACGAAACGCCACGCATATACATGTTGGAGAGTCCAAAACAGAGAAACGGAGGATGCTACGGTAGCTTATTAGCTGTCTTGCATCAATCACTTTGACTTTTTTTTTGCAGACTGTTGCAAGATTAGAAGTATGCATTTGTGTCTTTTGAATAAACATGAATATATTGGTTCAGAGTTTTATTTTCCTCCGTTAATTACTTTTTTTTAACCAAATGTTGCACAATCATGGGTTAGGCTAAGAGGAGCTCTGGCAGTTATTGTGACTCATCATCACCTGCAAGGCTGGGCAAGCTCAGCTGCAAGTGCAACGACTAGGCCTGCGAGTCATCCCTACATCACCGAGCGTCCAGCCCCAACTCTTTAACCGAGCAAATGTCACTCTGTGGTGTGACCACCGTTTTTGACAGATGTGATGGTGCCTTGTCATGCCGCTGAATAGGAGACTATTTCCATGCAATTTACCTTTTATACAGCAGACATTTAAGTAGGAAAAGCGTAGGTGGAACTAATAACGATGGCTTTGTTCTATTCAAGCGTCCCAGTAAGCCATGACAGTGTGACAGTGAACCAGCTTGCACAAAACCTCCAAAACTGAAGCAACTAAATGGCATCCGGCCATTATAAATTTTATTACGCACACTTGTGCATTTCCAACTGTGAAACGTTGAAATGTCCTAACAGCCCGTCCTTAGTGGCTAATAGAATTACAATGGATACAGCTTTGATGGAACTTAAAACACATCCGGTGCAAAATGGGAAGATTTGTGAGTTTAACAGACACCATTGCCAGATGATGTTACACTGATACACATCCTCCTGGCCTTCCAATTGCAACTACCTCAGTTCTCAATACCTTTTGAATAGAAAGACGCAAAGGCTGTTTCCTGTCTTCAAAACTAAAACTACCTGCGGCCCATAGGAAATGGGTTCAACACCGGGTAATCGGCTGTCCACTTTCACCTTATCTTGAGATATAGACGAACAGTCTCCGCCGCTTATTTAATCATGATATCTGTGTGTATATTTGTGCGTGTGGGTCTGTGTGTGTGTGATGTCTGTGTGCAGTACAGATGTGTCTGATTTATGTTTGGTGCACCGAGTCAAATCTGACGCCAGATTATTGTTTGCGGCGACTATCTCATACACAACTTCAAAGATCTTATATCCACAAATCTAATCTGGATCAAACGCCACTATTGTGGAAACCTCGAGTCTTGACGCATTCATTTAGAGTCACAGCTGTGCCAAGCAGTACCGTGATTTGATAACAGATAAGAATACGAGACCCGTGCAAATGTGCTGGAGAAAGTAGATGGACGGTTTGGAAACCAGAACCATTTGACCCTTTTTATTGAAAAGAACTCTCCAGATTGCAATGATTCAAAACAGGCGGTGTGAATCGAAAGTTTAGAAAATGAAAACATTTTATGATGATAAATCCGTCCCTCACATCCAAGAGCACACGTTGTTCTACAGCAAGCTCAAACTATGACCTTCGGCAGGTTCATGGCATCAGAGTCTCGTGAGAAAAGGTTGAGTACCCCCTTCTTCCCCGTCACCTCTACCCACTCCAATCCGAAGAGAAGAAAAAAAAAAACTCAGAGGCCTGTTTTAAATCCAGAACTGTGTAAATCCTGTGGCATGAGTCCATGAAGTGGTCCTGGGGGTGAGGATAGTGTTTGGGGGATTAGCCCCAGTCCAGGTGGTCTTCATTTAGCCCCCCCACCCCCATCGGGGGGCTGTGAGCTGCTGTAAGAGCTCAGCACGTGGTCATCACAGCTTCCACCCGGTTCTGATCTCTCGTCCATCCACCTCTCTGTCCGCTCTGTTTTTTTTTGTTCTCAGCTGTGTGCACCTGAGCACTGCAGCTCATAAAACACTGCTGAATCTCTATTAAACATGATGAGGTCCGTGTTGCACTGCATATCTCATCAGGTTGCCTGTGTCTTGCAGCCGCTGTACCAGATTATTACTAATCCAAAATTGTTACAAAAATTGAACTGATAAATACACAGAGAACGGTACTGTAGAGGAAAGCAAAGCAAAAGTGGAGGCATAGATCGTTCAGTTACTTGGCATGTAAACAAGTATAACAAGAGTATCGTGTGGAAATAAAGAGCAAAAAGAACTGGAAGACAGCGAGACAAAGTCAAGGACAGAAAAGAAGAACGCTGCACCAATCGCGATGACAGCGACGATAATGATCAGCTAAAAAAAAACAAAAAAACGAGGTCAAACTTATCCAAATACGTCCTCTGCTATACATCTTCCTCTTGCTCCTTAGATGGGTGTTCCAGGTATTGTCCAACTGCTAGCTAGAGTTTGAAGTTGTGTAAACAGCTTTAAATGGCAGGGAAGCTGCTGAAGATCTGAGAGACGCTCTGATCAAAGGCACCTTTACATGCAGCCGGTGTCAGCGCTCTGCATTTGTGTGTGCGTGTGAGTGTGTGCGCGTCCCACGATGAGATGACAGACATAGATCCGTCTGGTGTGGTTCTTTTTAGAGGCCTGGTTGCATTTTGACAGCCTCTGTTTGCACAACACAAGCCTTGGGAAAGCGCACCCACCTGCACCAAAGCTCGCACAACACCTCACATGGACCCTTCCCTGCTGGACTGAGGCCACCACACGTGCTCAATGAGCGTAAGGGGGGGGGGGGGAAGCAGATCTAATGCTGACGTTTTAAAGAACATCTGGAAATAAATCAATGGGGGACGCTGAATGGACAAATTACTCTGCTTTAGCTTGCTCGACAAGTGGCATGTGGGTGATGGACAAATTCTCAGGTAAAATCTTTGTGAGTTAAAGACACCTTTATCCTCGACACCTCTTGAGGAAACAAAGAAAAGAAAGAGGAAGGGCGAGGGAGAGAGAAAAGCCGAGGGGGCTGAGTTCACGACAGCTTCCCTGCTCAGCAAGAACTAGCCTTTGAAAATCCCTTTAACAAAAAGAAACGGAGCAGAGTAAATGTCTGTCCAGGAAGTCCAAACTCTGGAGCGTTTTTCGCCGATTATTGTTCGAGGTGACATTGCATGAGAGCTCTTTTGGCTGGGCTGCTTCCATGCAGTCCAATCCCGAGTTAAAGGGACCACCCATTAGCCTTGCCTGAAGAAAATGCCCATTCAGTCTCAGCGCCTATTCACAGACCTGCCTGTCTCTCGGGGCTCGCTCCTGGCCGAAGGGAAGTGGGGGGGGTGGCAGGGTTCCTAAAAGCGGGGATCTGGAGAATGACGTCTGGTTGCCGTGGACTGCTGAACAGGCCAGAGTCAAGGGGGTCTCCTGCTGCGGGAGAGCAGGGCTTTGATTCGCCACTCAGCTCCACAGCCGTGTCCCAGAACAATCGACAGCTAGAACCCCGGGGGCCAGGAGAGGTTAGCGGTAGGGTGGGCGCATGTTGTGCATGGTGGTGACAGTGACATTGACAATGATGGGGGGACAATGTGGCAGCAAGCAGCTGTGTAGGAGGTGACAGTGGGGTGAGGAGAGAGGTTGAGTATGGAGGGACTCTGCTAACAGACTTCTTGGACTGAAGCGTCGGAGTGAAAGGGGCAGGCTTCGTTTGCTGGCCAGCTTTCATTTGTGCAGTAAACAGCTAGATAACCATTGAAAATGGGTTTAGCTCCTTTTTTTGCAAGCAGGGATCACAAACACAGGCAAAATGTGCGGTTCTATGCTTTCTCTGCTTTGATATTAGTCAATTAGAGGAGAGCCATTATGTTTGACTTTCTCATTGTCTGTCATATAAGTGCTGCGGCGTTGAAGGGCAGCCTTGACAGAGCCCTCATGGCTCCAGCAGATGGAAAATCGGGGCCCACCTGAGTTCAGCCTCACGTCTGCTTCACATTACAGTTTCCAACATCGGACAGGCTCACATTAAGAGAAGCTGCGCAGAACTGCACTGAGATTGGAAGTTGATTCAGATAGTGTGCATTGAAGGGAATGACCCAATCACTTGGCAATTCATCAGTTGCAGCAAGCTCACCAACAGCGGCTCAGAAACAGAACCCCCACGACTGTTTTACTGCATTTTATTTTGTGTCCCCAAAAACTTCATTTCCTTTGACAGATTAGAGAGCTATGTGAGGTTTCCCTCCCTTCAACACCTGGTTGAAGCCCATTTACCCTGTGGGTTTGTGGTACAGCCCATGCAGCGATCAATATTGCACCAGGAACAGGTCCCAAAGTAAGGAAGCAATTGCCAGCATAAAAAAGTGAAAGTGTGGGTTTATTCTGACTTCCACTTGCGACACCGACTCTCCTGTTTTAGGAAATCTTGAAAGCAGATGGTACACAGAGCTAAGAATCATTCTGCAGGTAGAGATACTTAATTGCTTGGTACTTTGCACATTTTACTTTATGGTGTACTATAAACATGCAGTTTAAATTCATGTTTCCAGCACTGTTATCGAGCTAATATTGATCAGCTGGGAAACCCCTACGGACTGTCTTAACATTTACCATGAAATTTAACCCATTAAGCCAGGGACCTACGGTAGTTACACACACATGCATGCAGTCTGTCCAGTACACATAGACAATACAGTCATATGAACACTCTTGTTGTAGGAAGAATACATTACATGCAATTTGCAGGAGAAAAAGATGCCCCACAGCGCAGAGATTTGAGCGCAGTGTGTGTGAATTCAGTTCTGTGCAGCGTCTTCAATGCTACATGCCAACACAGCAGAAAGACCTTGTTTTAAATTAGCCAGTCTCATCCCAGAAGAGACTCCCAACACTGAACTCCTCCCTTCTCCTTGAGCTTGATGGGGCCCAGAGAAGGAGCCCCCAGAATGCTGATAACTCCCCCCGCCATTCACCGGCACTCTGGTTCATATTTTTGTGGAGGTCCATTGACTTTCTCCTTTTCAGTCTCCCTTTAATCCCTAGGTCTGTGTCCTCAGTGGCTCTCTACAGAGGGGCTATTATTCAGGGCCTTATTACTGCGCCCCTCGCGGCTTATCTCCTTCCTGGTGACAGTCTTTTCAAGCCTCTCCCTAATGACCTGGGGAAGCTCACATGCTCAACTTCCCAGGGCTGCGGGGCCCCGCTGATGTCAGAGGGGGTGGCCCCCACGCAAGGGCTCCTGGGTCCTGCCAAAGAAAAAGAGAGAGGCACGGAGAGGTCCTGCCACAGCCACCGACGCATCTTGCATTGACACTCCACAAATCTGCTGCTCCTTCTTCTACGCGCGCAGGTGACAAAGCAGAGTCCAGCGTGCAGGAGGAGTCTGGACCCTACAAGGGACGGGCTCGGAAGACCTCGAACCATTCAGATTTAAATGAGCTCAGAAGCAGTAGTGGTTTCAGAGTCTGTTTTGACCAGGTATATGTGGTATCTTTGTTTGGGATTTTTTTTTTTTTTTTTTGTCACAAGGACAGAATGAAATCAGAGCCTGTGGTGCTGCATCAGATGATGTCACGTGACTTTTCCAAGTGTGAGGCAGCAAACTTCAAGTGAGGTGAAAAATGATGGCACTGCTTTCATTTGTTAAAAGATCCAAACTTCGTGTTTATATTCAAAAGTGGTCTGCTGGCACACGTTGTGATACATTCTGTATCTTTAAGCAATGATTAAAAGTCTGCTAAAGCCAGCCATTCGTCTCTGTCAGGACAAGTGAGGGGATTGAATTGCATTTTTTATGAGTGAAAGCTTTTCATTCTACTTACATGGAATTTCTTGTCCCAGTAAATCAAAAGAATGGATCCCCAGATGGGATCTCTGTTTCTATTCAATCACACTAGATTGCCTCAGACTCCCTTACAGCATGTCCAAAACACTGCATTACAATGTACAACAAATATCATGCATTGAGGCTATTGAAGCGCGTAAAACTCCAGCTGTTTTCAGCCCAGCTTGGTCATTCACATGCAGTTTGAAATCGCATGGATGCTATAGGGATCAGTGAGGAGGAATGAACTCTCTTTTAGGTGATTGACAGTGTCCTACTGGTGCACCCTCTAATTATCATCCCCATCTCGCTGCTTAACCCTGTGGTGTCTTTGGAGAGGTTGGAAAAGGACATGGCTGTCCATTATACTTTCATCTTAGATTGGACCCCCAGGATACAATGAGCTGACTACGATTCGGTCATCAGAGCAGGCCTGCTGCTGTCTGCTGTATACAGAGATCCTGGGAAATGTGTCACAGGTGTCTTGCTGCTCTCTCACATGGCATGCAGGCCCGTCGCCCTGAGGCCAAGGGGAAACGATGGTCCTTAGTGTTTATGTCTCTGAATCATAAACTACTTAAGACTTTGAGAAAACACGTTGAACTGGTCCAATTAAGAAAGTAATGGCTTTAGTGAGGCTATTTACAGCACAAAAAAGCTGCAGACATGCTGGGCAAGCCCCAGAGGAGGTAACGTAGTCTTCTGCTGCTTATTTTCTTCCATCCTGCATCCCCATCTGGTCAACTTTTCTCAAAATTACATCATAAGACTATTCAATCAGCTGTGTGAGTTTAGGAGAAGTATAAATTTGGGTCCAACAGAGCAAAAAAATACAATCAGAACAAATCTGTCTTTATTCAAAAGAATAAACAACAGTTTACAGTCCAACTTCCTGTTAAAACTTTGATCCCAAAGTCAACAGAATTGATGTGTGTTTGTTTACAGGCTGTTTGCATTCAGGGATTATTACCAATTCTTTGGAGCACAAACTTTCAGTGTTCCCTTCACATGAAATGGCTTCCATTATCTGGTGAGGGTGTCGCTTTGAATACAACTCGTCTGATTTGACTGCTTGTGTGTCACTTTGCTTAAAGATTTACAGCAGTTACTTTGGCGAGCACAACATTTTCATAAAACCTGCGGAAATCATGGTCTATTTATGATATTTTGAGCGATACATGTAAACTTGCCGGAATCATAATGAATAAGTGAAATCCTTATATTTACATGGGCTGTGCATTCACACTCAGCACACAAACACTTGACCTTTCAGATGGAGCTCTGGTTTCATGCATTCACACCATTTGGCCAATCAGTCCCAGCTCAGATAACTGGTCTCATATAACAGTGGCTAAGGAAATAGAGGAGAGCTGACATGGGCACCCCAATATTTGCTTATTTATCAAAACTCATGTTGCAGGACTGAACAAAATCACACATCACAGATTTGTGTGCATGCCTGAAGTAACTAATACTTTATTACATCACAAAATTGCCACCTTCCTACAAAAGTACCTGCAAACACCTTCCCCTCTCCCACTAATACATTTCCTTTCACCAGAACTAATGGACTCTGCAAAGCCTTTTGGAGCAGAGCCACTGATGCCCTTTAACCCTCCACTTTGTGTTTGGGCTTTTTGCCTTTTAATTACCCCAAAACACATATTTCCCCCTGCATCCACCAACAAGGTGACTGACGAGACAGAGGAATGTGAAGGTAAGAGCAGACGCATCGAGGACTGTTCAGTGAAGGAAGTTGAAACCTAACAGCAGCTTAAACCAACCACACACCCAAAACTTAAACAAAGCATCTGTGCGCCGGTGAAAAGAGAAGGATTATGCGCAGACTGTTAAACATCAGCCATCAAATTGGGTGGAAATCCATTTGCTGGTGGAGCTATTGTGGTCTGGTGCCAAAAAGTGCCTTCCCTTTTGAGCGTAAGAGACACGTTTGTAAATGCTCTCACTTCAGCCCCGTGCATCAGACGCCCCAGTAATGAGGCATACGAGAAAGTGCGAAGTCAGTGGCAAAGACGTTTATACACTAACGTTATTAATATTGTTTAAAAAGAAAATGTCATGTGTATAAAGTGGCTTTTCAACAAGTTTATTTGCTGATGCAGTTTGGTTCTTCCACTTCATATTTACTCTTCGTCTTTAGTAAGAAAACATCCACCCATATTATTATTTTTTTCTGATCTGTTTGTGTAAACAGAATAAAGATTGGTTCAAATTAAAGTTAGATGAGGTAATGTGTTGTCTCAATCCGGACAAGTCAGCACCACATCCTGAGATCAGACATACGGCCGTGTTGTCACCTGGGACGGACTTAACTCCAGTGGTTGTGGATCCTGACAACTCGGTTAAGCAAAAAAGTAGACCCAAGGACCGTGTTCCTGGAAGGTAACAACTGCCATCAAAAGAAAGGGGGAAGGGGGGGTGCTCTGATAATAATGGAAAAGTGTTTTGACATCCAGGTTTAAGTAATTATTGGATTAAGATAAGAGGGGAATTCCATCCGATGTGAGGTAAAACAAACAAAACAGGAGATTGCAAATTATTCCAACAACAGCAGAAGTCTCACCGTGGCCTCGGGGCAGGTGTAGCACACACACTCACATTACATCATGGATGTAATGACACATGGAACAATGGAAAAATGCGTGTTGGTACACTACTGAAGAGTCCTGTAGCCTCCCTGCAGGGTCAGCATCAGGGCAGAAGGATTCTATACTATACAGGAGAAAAGTTTAAGAATGTATTGCGAGTGAATATGCGGGTAACTTGTAAAAAAAATTGCTTGATTCCTGACACCGAGCTAACTGTGACTCAACTTGTTCCACATCCTCTGTGTCTGTGTGTTCTCTAATTAAAAATGTTACAGCAAAATGTAACATGTAATCAAAGCCAAGGAGGCACAGGTCTTTTTTCTTCCAGATGCAGGTGGAAACAAATACTAATCCTGTTCAAGCAAACTGGGTTAGAACATGCAGATGCACAGACAGACAGAACTCAGACAAAACAAATATTGCAATTGTATCACTGCCCTACTTGTTGATATAAGATTGTCCGCGTCGTGTTTTACTTTCAATTGAACCTCCTTTACGCAACTTTTTCCATCTCAGACTAGCTTTCCTAGGGGATTACCTCCATTTGTTACACTTCTGCAGCGCACGATTCGTGTTCAATACCGACGGAAGTATAGAAGGAGATAAAACTGGGGGCAGTGGATGTTTGCAAAGCATGTCTGACTTACATTTTGAAGGCCAGAGTCTGTGTCACATCACAGACAGTAATACATGCACACATACATTCAAATACAATGTTTTAACCGTATCCACCATACCCACATTCCTTCCCCCGACCTGATGCAACAGATGGTTTGTGACACAGAACCACCTGGAAGCATCTTATCCATTGAGAAAAAGCACTCAGTGGTGTTCTCGTTTTTGTCTCAAGCAACCCCTGAGGAAATAACCTGGCTTGCAGTTAAATATTCCACTCTGTTCATCGGCTTATCATTACCTTTTTCCGAGTTTGTGGTCTTGAGTTGGTCAGGTTGGATGGCCCATACAGTAGGTGTTTTTACCGAGTGAAAACACTATGATGTAGATAAGAGCAGTAAAAGTGAGGCAACAAAGTAAAGTTACAGAGCATAAAACCAAAGCACTGATTTGAAAGAAGCTGAAAACGTCCCGAGCACTGAGGGGAACTGCCACACAAATTGGAATTTGACGTATTGTTCACATAAAAATAGGACAGTTATAATAGTTCTGGTTGCCAATGACAATATATGACTATATATTGGAGAGATAAACATTTTTTTTTAAATGTTGGCATTGAATGAGCAAAAAAGTTTCATAGGTGTGTTGACAGGTCTGTATGGAGATAAAGATTTGGTGTACATTATAACTCAAATGGTGATGAAAAAGTATTCCATATTATAGTTGGAATATACTATATAGCTTATAGTGGATTCTCAAACAACTCAAGGAGCCACTCCTGCTGCTTCTTTCTTTTTTCTTTCCAACATCATATTCTTTCCTTTTTTTGCTTGTCCAAACTTTTTTCAGTCTTTTCTGTTTTCTGTCTTTCTTCTCCGCCTGCAATAAATCAGCATGTATCTCCAGTCTGGTGAAGAGGGAGACGAAGTGCACACCCTGCCCTCTGACCCGGCGCTTACCGTCTGAAAGGACATTAGAGGTAATGATACCTCTTCAGACATCACAAGAAATCACTGCCCTGTTACCCACAGACATTGTTCCTCACATACCAAGCGGCCCACAAACTCATCCCCCGCCATAAAACAAATCAAACTGCAGAAACACGACTCAGCAGACGTGCTAACGCCCTTCTTCCATAACACTTAAAGTATATGACCCATAGAAGCCGCGGTGAGTATCTTTCTCTTCTGGCATCTGTCTGACACACCTCAATTTGTCTTCCTTATCCCTTGAGGACCTGTGTTGTGGTTATGTGTTTATGGAGAGAATATAGCTTTACAACTGCCAGTCAGCATTCCCAGTTTTAGTGATGCACATCAATCACTGTCACAATGCTGACATGGCTGCAGAGTTCGATGAAACATGGGCTCCACAACAGTGTTGTGTTTTCTCTTAACTCACCTTTAGTTTGTTTCATATAGCCTTTCCAAAACTAAAATCATGAAGCAAATATATAATGAATGGTTTAAACATTGGGTTTGTCTCAGAGGTGAGAGGCAAGTTTATCATAGCACCATTCAGACACAAGACGATTCAAATCTAGGACACATCCCTTTATCTTTATCGGCACCAGAATTTGCAAGCTGTGACCCCATCCTCCAAGTTTCGTGGAGATTGGTTCAGCTGTATTTGCTTAATGCTGCTGATGAACCAACCGACTTTCAAATAAACAGACATTGGCGTAAACATAACCACCATGGCAGAGCTAGTAACTAATCAAAACAACACTCAGCGAACAGTCAGCCATACCGGTCCTGAAACAGAGTTATCCGGAGCCCAATCTGACTCCCCCTCCCCATCCCCCTCTCGCTCCTCCTCTAGCTGTAGGGACGCAGAGGGAAGTAGGTGACCAGTGCACTACAGAGAGCAAACAGTGTTATTCAACCTCGTCCAGACATGGCGACGTGCGTCCCCTGATAGCATCTGTAGTCTATCAGTGACAGACAGGGTGTGGCATGGCAGATTCAAGGGTTTGGGAAGTGTGTGTACATCTTGATCGATGGTGGATGCTGGAGAGCCTGCTGGACAAATATTTCAGGTGATCAGTCAGGAATGGAATGGAAATGACCGGCCATAACCTGAGTTCAGCTATACTTTGGAGTTTATTGTGAATGGGGCCAGTGTCACACTCAGAGAGGATGTGTTGAAACAACTTCTGCAAATAACTACAAAGCTGCAAAACTGCTTTAAAGAATTTTCAGTGTATAACTGTTGCATTGGAGGACACATTTATACGTCTTGCGCCCTCACCCTGACCTTTTACGTCCTGTTGTCACTGAACCTGTCGTTACAGCTGCAGCTATTAGTCGAGTGACCCCATGGCACAAACAAAAGAGAATTGAAATATTTAGATGATCAATCAATCGTTTCAGTCTTTACTCAAGCAAAAATTTGACATATTTGATCTCATGTTTCCAGCTTCTGAAATGCTGCTTTTCTTTGTGGTTATAGGTATTGAATGAGGAGTCTTTGGGTTTCAGACTGCTGTTTGAAGTTGTCACTTTGAGCTCTAAAGAATTGTTACCAGCATTTATTTCACAGTCTTTTAAACATTTCATAGACTAAATGATCAATAGATTAATTGTGAAAATAATGACCAGATAAATCAGTAATCAAAAACATACTATAATCACTATATTGTACATTAGATTAGATGTTTACAGTAACTTCTCTCCAGTTCAAATTGGGTTTTTAGGATTAAAGCTGACCTTATCTAGATTTTCTTTCTTAACTTTTTATTTATTGAATATTAAAGGTGAATATACATTCACTGAGTCACATTTCTAACTTGTCAAATACTCGCACTTTGGGATTTTAGTTTGGGATAGTCGCCCATCCCAATGCGTCAGTGTTTGACAAGCTGGAACTGAGACTATAAAAATAAGCTACATAGAGCTCCATAGCTTCAGTTCAAATCCAAGATTGTGAGGAAACATGGCAAAATAAAGCATCAAAAAGTAACCTTCTGGTTAAAGGTATGTGATCATTGAGACTCATCCTCAGGTCGTCAAATACTGGTCCTTTGGGTTGGTGTCAAACGATCTGTGGAGACACAACAATTTACTGTCTTTCTCCAGTAAATTAGATTCTGTTGCTTTAAACTGAAAAATTGTGTAAAAAAAAAAAAAAAAAAAAAAAGGTGACTACAGGCTAGCAGCAAGAAAAAGGATATCACATTCAGTTTCATCACACATGAATATTGCATTAGTGTACTTCCAGGAATTAAAGAATAAAAACTATATCTTACCCAGACTACTGACAAATACTTTACAGCATGAACCAAACCAAAAGATGTATTAACTCTAATCTCAGTTGTCATGCCAGTGCAGTTGTTGTGGTTTTACCAACACCCACAAACTGCTGTACTGTTGTAGCGATAATCCCGGTCTGTAATCTGTAGGACTCCATTTCCCAACAGTGCCACAGTCTGTAGTTGCGGCTCCCTCTATGGCCTGACACTCGTCTTCAGCGAGCACTTCTGCCTCAGCGTTTGATCTACTCTTCAATTACACCATGTAGCAATCATCCCCACATCCCAAAGATGGTGATTGAAGTTAAAAGGATTCACACTGATAATTTACCAACACACTCGGCTGTGTAACGGCAGCCACTTTTTTCAGAAAACTGAGTTTTAAGGAGAGTTTACGACTTTGGTATTTTTGATCCTTTAATTGTAGATATTTATTTTTCCGGTTGATTTCCATGCCCTACAGTAGTACCTGTACGATCCTACACACTGTTGCACACGGAGCTACAGACGGTGCTGCTGTGTGTTTTGGCTGGTGATGACACCCTCGGTTTTACATGACAGCTAAGTACTCGGAAATGGGGCCCCCCTGTTCTGAACTTCCACAAACCTTTCTTTATGTGACAGGTTTTTCCAGAGGTGCAAAGGTGAAGCATCAGCGACTTGAAATCTATTGAAAAACTCAGACCTCTTCTTGAGGAAACAACAAGAGGGTTTAACGCACAGACACGCAAAACACAACACGTGACTTAACAACGAACAGGATTAACACCTGACGTGTCCGGTTAAGCTGAATCGTCTTTACTGGAACTGAAAACACAGGTGATAGTTAATATCACCCTCGGCATTACCAATTCAGGTGTCGACTTCCATATTTCAAGATGTAATAAGTTGCTGAGGCTTTGAGGAATCTGGCCTTCTTTTGACACGGTAGTGTTTATCCTTATCATATAATTCATCGCAGGCTGTTCAGTTATTAGATGCCCCTCCGAACCCTGCACCGGCTTCTGGTAGCTGCTCAATTCCAAGAAACTTCCCGATTGCTTCTCTGCAGTGCTGGAAATGGCTCCAGACCACCCTACATCCAACCCACACACACCACCACCCGGTGATGCTCTCTAGACACAAGGAGGGCCCGAGGACAGCAGCAACTCTACACATTTTAACCTCTCCTGTTCAGACTGCACCCGTAAAAATTAAAAAGGAACTGTGTATTTCAGATGGGAATCCATAAATGTGACAGGTAAACGGTGTCTGATAAATGCGGTAAATGGCACGTGAGTTTCTAATGCGGCTGCGTGCGATGATGAAGAAGAGAGCTCATCCTTTTAAAAAAAAAAGTTTAAAAAATTAATAGTTCGATAAGCCAATGACTCCTAAGACAACAGATATCATTTGTTTATCATTGGAATGGGGGGCTGTTGCATCATTTATCGTTGTTCCAAAAACGACAGTTACACACATTCTTTACATTGCAAGCGTGACATCACTTTACAAAGTTAGTAAGTTGACTTCTGATTATATACTGAAAACAGCGAATGGTCTGGGTAAAAGTCCTGTGCTTCCAGATGAACATCTATCCCAACCTCTTTCATACCTAAACCTGACTTCCCCCCTTTGCTGCTGTGATATTCACTAGTGCCATTAGAGGTCGTAGTAAGCTGCTTTCACCTTCGGCCCATATGGTAATTTTTCTGATGAGGACGGGCTGGAAAGACTGGAGGATTACTAATGATCACCTGACAACCTTTTCTGCCAACCAACACAAACAGTTGAAGTTGAAGTGCAAGCTGTGGCGACAGGACTGGATGTGTCACACTCTACAGGTTTGAAAGAGAGGATTGAGAAGCTGGTCATCTATGTCTTCTTATCACTGAAAGTTGGTGATGTTTTTTTTTGGATATGTAATAGCAACAGTATTACAATGATTCTGCTCAAAACTGGTGGAGATGTGGGCTGGTTTGCTTGACAATACCAAGGTTCAACTAATCCTGTGCAGAACTGGTTAAGGGACCCGAGCAAATCTGGTGGAAATGGGGAAGAAGATCTCGACATTTCATTTGGGAAGGAGGCAAAGCTTCAGCAAGCCCTTCATGACATTTAAAGAACACAACTTGGTGGTCTGTTTGTTTTTCTAAGGATTCAGTCCCTGAATTGTTACACATACAACTTGTTTTATCACAGATAGTAAAGTCAAGAGAAACAGTATGAAATTGTATTGTCCTTAATAGTCAGTTTGTTTATTCAGTCAAGAAACTGAAGAGTTTGTTTATTAAGTTTGTTTAGCCACAAAAAAAAATCAGTCAGTGATTCATTTCTGATAAAAAGACATTTCCATCAGAAAACTACATAGTGCATCTTTAAGGTCACAACCAGGTTGTAAAGTACTTCTGCCTGTGTATAAATATCTGCATTAAAGAATAAAACGTAGCTAAACATTGTACTGCTTGTGCTATTTTGATTTGTAAAAAAAATCAGGAAATCCTATGCTCATGATGAGGGGCAGCATCAACACAAGAGCCATTTATTGCCATACCCCTCACATACACACTGTAACCATCCTGTCCACCATTGTTGTGCAGTTTAATCCATAGATTAAGTCTGCGGTGCTCAATTCTCCATATCATCCACAGCCACCATTTTCTGAGCTGTTCTTATTTATAGTCCACTAAACACTGCCACTGACTGTTTTCACTGTGGATAAAGGATAAATCCAGGGGATTAGGATGATTCAGCATTTAGAGTGTGTGTTGAAAAGGGCTTGCCGGGCGTTAACCTCAAGTGTAATCAATGCACAAGACAAAACGGCCTTGGAGACCAGGAGGGATGAATCACATGATAAACACTTTGTGATAATTAATGGAAACTCAATGTGTGTACCTCTGAGGGGCGATTATGAGATTAATACTGTGACCACAAAGAGAACACAGTCCTGGGTTTCTCTGGAACCATGACCTAGATACTAATATTTTTTCTTTTGTGTACCTGTTATGTTTTTCGGTGGATTAAGCAAGTTATAACAGAGAACGTAGCTGTAAGGGAGGACACAGGACGGGACTCATTTAGCTGATACTACTGGATGACTTCCACTCGACTCATTAAAATGTCCTACCTGTACTCGTGTTATTTCAGCCACAAAAGAGCAACAAACCTTACCCAAAAAAGTTACAGTGAATGTCAGCGTATCAACCCTTTCATGTCTCCTCTTCACTCTTTCATCGGTGCGGCCCTTTACCTCATCCATCAACGCGTCGCAACAGGTTTTTTAAGAAAAAAAACGAGGAACAAATAAGGCGCAGTATTGTTTTATAGTTTGAAGAATAAACCACCTGTGGCGGTCTTTTGTCATCTGTGGGCTGAGAATATTCTCAAGGCCTCAAAGTTGACGTCTAGACCCGCTTTGAAGTTTGAGGGGAGCAGCTCATTGTGGGAGATCGGAACAACCCCTCCAATCCGCCTCGGGTTATTTATCTAGCCAAAGACTGGTGTTTTCAAGAGCATTACGGAATGACAATATGCGGGGGGAAACCATGAAAAGAGAGATCAGAAAACCTTCAACAAATTAGGAATTTGTATCATTTAAAAAAAATCTGCTTTTGTGTGCGGAGGCTCCGGTAGATTAGTGTCCCAGCCCACCTGGGGTTGAATCCTTCCTCACATCTTTAAACATCTCAGGAAAGAAAAAAGAAAAAAAATCCTCTCGAGGGTTTTCGGCATTCCTTGCGGAAAACTTGCATGGCACAAGTGAGCATGAAAAAAGGAGAGAACAACTCAGATGTCAGTGACTTGACCCTTGACTCCTCACCGGCCCTGGGCAGCCAATCAGAGTCGGCCTTTGTCAAAGAGGAAACCTGTCATTATTCCTCCCATAATCACAAGTTAAATTAACTAACAAGCCTGTTTGTTTTCTTCCACTCATCTGTCTATTGAGGTTCCTCCTTTGGTGTTAATATAAGGGGGAATGTTTGCAATCGCAACACATGTGCTGCCGGTCTCTTTGTGGCTGTGAAGCTATGGATTAGCACTGACGAGCGTTGGATTACAGGGTCCCCGCTGGGATGTCAAAGGGCCGTGCTGGCTCCTTTCACCTCCGCCCTCAGTGGAGCAAAGCATCAGTGGCAGGGGTTACCTACCATTAATGATTTGCTTCAGGAAGATCAGAAGGCCTTTTCAGCATTCAGGGTCACTATTGACCCTCAGCAGCCCCCCATTCCAATGAATTACGCCCCAGTTATATCTTGGAGAGCCCACACAAAAGGATCCCCCATAGAAATCGGGATCAAAACAATGGATGTTATAGGCTCAACGAGAACCAGCGTGCAGTTTAGAGCTTTGACCACAGGGAAGTGAGGCATTGTGTGTATACAATACAAAGTGGCTGCTCTCATTATAAAACAGATACAAGTTTGTAGCAGAAAGAGGAAAATTAATTAAGGATGGACTCTAGAAACATTTAAAAATCAAAACAATTGATGATTGCTGAAGTAATTTCTATAAATGGAATATGATATTTATAAATATGAATGACAATTCACACTTTAATTGTGTGTATGAAATCATTGTGTGTGCGCTTAATCAGTTCCTCACTGCTTCCCCGGTTGTTCCCTGCCAAATCAAACTGAGCCATGAGCTAAGATGCTAACAGTAGCTAGCTACAGCCAAGGGTAGAGGGAAAAGTAGGCTACAAATGACTCCTTTGAGATTTAAAGGTTCAGTACACAGAATTTACTGGGATTTAGGGGGATCTAATGGCAGAAATGGAATATAATTTTCATGGTTTTGTTTTCATTGGAGTATGATATTGAAGTTTATATTGAAACTAAGAATCGTTGTGTTTTCGTCACCTTACAATTAGCAGGTCATCCTCTGTAGGAGTCTTGTTGCACTGCTGTGTTTCTACAGTAGCCCACAACAGACAACCACAAACACTGGCTCCAGAAAGGGCCTTTCACATTTTTTGTGGCCACTAAAGGGGAGGGTAAGAAAAAGTAAAAGAAAAAAGAGCTGAAATAACCGTTCAGGTTAAACTACCCTCCATGTTTGCCGGATGCCTCATGACAACTCTGTTCAGTGTGCCACCCAACGTTTTAATCATTATCATGATGCATGTCAATTGATCAATGTGTCCTCATACCCACTGACGTAGGGTTTGAGTCTGTAACACTTCCAAGTGTAATCGCTTGTTTTTACCAGTGTTTTCCAGTTGAATGTTTTATGTCTTCATCAAGAAGAGTTAGAAGGTATGAGCAAATGTGCTCCTAAAATCTGCTTTGATATTCTTTTTTGAATAAATGAATGAATGAAGAAATCCTCATATTAAAATGTAAATGTAAGTTAGATTCAGATGCTTGCGTGCATGCCTGTGCATTGCATGACTCGTGGCTTTTTGCCAAACATCCCAGAAAACACCCACCTAACAAGTAGCCTTCAGGCAGTGGAGATGCCAGGGGAGGCCGTTCTCTCTCTCTCTCTCTCTCTCTCTCTCTCTCTCTCTCTCTCTCTCTCTCTGTCTCTGTCTCTCTCTCTGTTATTTTTTTTTTTTCTCATGCTGGTGCGCTCGGCTGGACAGATAATTTTGGGATTGTGGCCAGAGATTTTTTGAGGAAATATGAGAGTGCAACCTCCTGCAATCAGGCAGTGTCGGTGACCACTCGAGTGCAACGCAACGGCAAGCTGCCACTCAGGATGCCGCCAGATCATTCCTTAGAAGCAGACTCCTGATGAGCTGCAAATTTGTGTGTGTGTGTGTGTGTGTGTGTGTGTGTGTGTGTGTGTGTGTGTGTGCGTGTGTGTGTGTGTGTTTCATAGACCCAGGGAACAGACTGGACAATCCAACAGCTGCTGCAGATATTCTCCTGGAAGTGCTACAATCCACTGAAAAACAAATGAGGAAGCAATTAGAAACTTAATGTTCATAAGTTAGTACTTTAAAACACCACAGTGACTTCTGGGCTATGAGAGTCACTTTGCTTCAGATTAGCTATACAAATCTTTTTTATTCTCTTTTTATTTGATTTGATTTTATGTGTTTTCATCCAGTTTTATTGGATGTCTGAGCATGTGTCAATGTTGACCACGTTGGCTAATTATGAGACGTTACAAGCCACTACTGCCCTCTATGTGTTACATGGGTAACTGCATCACCTCATGTACCCTATTTAAACAAAATCAACATACTAAACCATGCCACAGAATGGCAGTAGGGCTCTTATTGTAAATCCAGCTATAAGTTCCTAAACAAAACCCTAATAAAATGCTGTTCCCTCCCGGGGGGCTTCTCCTTAAAGAACATACATTATACTGGCTCAACAGTGTTCCAGTTTGAGAGGAGGCTCCCTGCTGGGAACTTCTCATTGACCATCAGTGGCACACTGCTTAAAGCCTTGTATGGACAGGCAGTGGGTATGCAGACATACATTGAAGCTCCTCTATTGGGCCCCGATGCGGTGCCCATACCCCCCGTTGCTCCTCTCTGTCTCCCCGAGCGGGTCCTCCCATTCATTTGGCTCATTTGAATTCCAACATGGGAGACCTCTGATGAGCCGGGTGAACTGTTACTCTACACGACAAGACTGCTAATTAATCACGGCGACTGTACACATTGCCTCTGTGGTGTTGACTCGCGAACATAAATCTGCCAGTTTCCACCCTAATGAGTTGGATGCACCTGTCTGAGGCCGGTAATTACTCACAGCGACGCACGCAGGCATACATCAGAGGGTGCTTTTGCTTTGCCGTCTTATTTCTAGGTGAGCTGGAGCTCCAAGTGTTTCAGCCTATAAAGGAGTATGCACTGAGTGGAGACAATAACAGAAATTCAGTTAATGCAAAGACACTGGCAGCGTCCTTACTCCAGTTTGGGCTTATATATAATCATTAGAGTGGAGTCAAAGAGATAAGGATTTTTTTTATTAAACCTTGCTTGCTTACTTTCCCTCTATTCAAATTGATTATACTGTTCTTCAGTATCCTGCTCAGGTCTCCCTCATAAATAAATCTCCATTAGACTTATTAAATGAAATAAAAACTGCGATAAATACATGGAATTTTTTCAGAAATCCAGAAAGTTGGGGGGGTTTTTGCCAGCCAGAGTTTTAGGGCATTTCAAAGATCTTCAACAACATTAAGAAGGAATGTCTTCTGCAAAATAAAGAAAGATTTTTAATTTTTAATTTTTTTTTTAATCTGTTTCCAAAACCTCAACTCATTCAGCCACTCAGCAAAGGCGGACTCGGGATGTTTGAGCACAAAAAGACAAAAACAGCACCAGCCATAGATGGTTGGGGTAACGGCATGCACTTCACCACATTTTGGGGTGGCGAGCCCTCTGTTTCATAGTTTCTTGTCTTGTTAAAATAAGATATGTCACTACGTTTGAAATTGAGAAACATTCTCAACTTGTGCAGCAACCAGAATCTCCGTTGGTAATAATAAAAGTCTTTAAGGATTTGGGTCAAACATTTCAAAAAACTGTGTCATGAAGCGGGGTTTTTGACAGACTGCCAGCAAAGCGGGTCCTTGACACAAATGTAATGATAATAAATGAGAGGCATGAACGGCCTCCCTATCTCGCCTACTGTGTCGAGCAACAGCTCTCATCCCATCCGTCTTTGTTTAACACAGAGGGTCTCCTGGACGTCGTATGACTTCCTCTGATAACTTCCTCCACCTGCGGGGTTTCTCCCTGGTGATTTAAACCACTCTGGCACGCCGACTGCCTCTGCCCTTGTTCCCAAACGATGGGGGACCTCTCTTTCTGCTCTCCCTGGAAACCTTCCTCCCTCCTTCTCTTCGTTCCTTTGCTTTCAGATCCTCCTTCCCTCCTTCCTCGTCGTTATTGTGCGCCCTCTCTTCTTTTTCACTTTCCCGTTCTTCACTTTTCTTCCATCACTCTCAGGCTCTCTTTCCCACATCAGTTCACTCCATCTCCCAGCTCACCACAGGAGAGCCCGGTATTTGGCCTTCCCCCCTGCCTCTGCGTGTGAACTGTGTGTGCGGTGTTCGGATCCTGCCAATAAAGGCTGGAGGAGGCATGCAGGGGGCCGATTAGACACTTCAAAGTATCTCTTGTGCACAGGTGTGAGGCTCTCCCAGGCCAGCAGATGACACAAACACACGCCGCATTAATACGAAAGCTCAGTGGCTTGTGCTTGCAGGACCCCTTCAGAAAAAACGCAGAGTTCCTTTGAAGGTACCTCAGGGCATCGGGAAATTATCTTTACATTACAAATATTACCACCAAACTGCTCAGCCCCTTTCTGGTTTGGGCACACAGAAGGCAAAGCCAGAGGTTTAGTGACACACAAACACACACACAAACACAAGCTCATAAATTCAGGAAGCCTGCATCAAACAACGGGAATAAAATGAGGACACGCACTCTTAGCCACAACAATTCTAGTAATGGCGCTCATCATACAAAATGAGTTAATTGCAGTTTGTTTACACACACGTGGTGAAGTCTCCTTTTCATGTAAGTCAGACCATGTGTACTCATTGTCAGATATAAAAAGTCCATTAGGGAGGGAAAAAAAGCTTTTTATGACTCACTAAGGCACCACAAATGTGATTTTATGACGAAGAGTGTCATGCCTTGTGTCATCAGCCTGTCTTTAAAAAAACCCAAAAACACAATAAACAGGCCTGCGTGGGACAGCGGACCTGCTCGGCTGAGATCATCCGGTGCGCTTTGTTTGCACGAGGAGAGACCGAAATGATGCTCAGCTGTGAAAATTCATATAAAAAGCGGTTTGTCATCAGCACAACTCCACAGAATCAAATGTGACGTTGTGGATGATGTCTGGCGCTCTTGCATTAGTGACGGCCATATGCTTTGGGTCAGCGTTTCCACAAACTTCATACCGCTCGCCATAAAAGCAATCACAGATGCCGATGTTATTAAAAAGAACAAATCAGCAGATTTTAATTACATTTTGAAATTTTGTTTTCCTCTACATACTTTCCAGATGATTTTTGGGTAGTTTAGGCTGAGTGTTTATATCGGTATGTATGTTTTCTTAATGTACATTCATGGCCCCTCAGTCCATTAGGACTTAAAATAAACAAATCAACCTTTATAGGAAGCTTTGGTGATGGTGTTTCATGCATCTGCTCGGTTTTGTTGTTTGATTTCAGTTGTGAGTTTTAAAGTATGATAGTCACACACACAAGCTCATACACACACACACGCATCTCACAACTCATCACTCCACCCATCCACCCTTTCAGCCAGACAGCCTGGCCCTCCAGTCCACATGGAACTGATCACAATTCAACAGACACAGTGTAAATAGCAACTAACACACCATAAACAGATCACGAATCGTACAAAAATGGTAATCTAAGAACTTTCAAACAAATGCTTTCATTTGGTTGCAGATTTGCCAGCGGTGTTGGACACAGGTTTGTTAGATGAGGTTCGCCGTTTCATGCAGCCTGGAGGTGCGATAGATGAGGATAAGTCTGAGAAGTGTCTCCCATGTGGTGTGTTTTTTGCGTTCTTTGCCAGCATGGCAGAGTGGTTCTAGCTGAACCTGCTGACCTGCACAGCGAGTAAACACACAGTGTTGTCCATCTCTTATCTGCGTCTGCTCAGCCAGCAATACCACTGATTAATCCACCTCCATCGGGGGGTTGAAACAGCTCAGGTAGCCAACAGGAAGACAGAAAGAGTGAGAGGAAGAAAATGATGATGGAGGAGCAACATAATTAAGAGGCACAACCCAAAGGAAAGGTAGAATCTGCGCTGTACATTTCCTCATGTATGGTACTTTAAGGTACTTCCTTTTCACCCTACATTTATCTGATAGTTATAGTTTTGAGTTATTCTGAGTACTACGATTTTATAATCATCTTATAATAATAATAATTCATCATAGATTAATCTGTAGCAGCAGGGGCCGTTCTAGGGGCCAGTGCCCCTGTAACTCTGAGTCTGGACCCCCCTGTGGCCCCCCTGACAGGGAGTCTGCATTAATAATACAATGACAGATTTCTTGCAATGATTTTGTTCTGAAGGGAAATGCAGAAATAAAGTGTCTCAGCAGTTTACTACCCAATCAAAATTGTTGAAATTGTAAACACTGCTTTGTCTGAATGAGGGATTTATCCTTTTTTCCGGGTTGTATGTGCCCCCTAACAAAAAAGCCGGCCCCAACCTGGCCCCCCTATTAAAACTGGTCTAGAACCGCCACTGTGTAGCAGTCCCATTGTGTAAGACTCGCTATCTTTTTCTGTTTGGGGCTGAATTGGACTGACTGCAGTAGATTCAGATCACCCACCTGTGTGCAGGATAGGGATGACTGACAGCTTGGTGCACTCCCCTCCGAGCCAATCAAGGTGTTACTACGCCCTTTAGTGAAGGCTTAAGAGAGGTGGGGAATGGCACCCAGGTTGGACTCACTCTCAGATGTGTCCCTGATATGCTGCGAGTCCTTGTCTCGACAGATTGCCAGCCAGAAGCTCTGGTCTGTTTTGGCCCCTATGGAGATGTCCTTGCTGCCCCATTTCATTCTCCTTGAGGGAAATTGTGTTTATTCCTCAGCCCAGTTGAAGTGACCACAAAAGTCACCACTCAACCATAAGATACCTGCATCAGGGCCGCCCTTTTATTTGTGCAAGTGTTGCTTGCCTTCCAAGTGGCCGGACGCCTGCAGGTTTTCTTTTGTTTGTTTATCTTGACTGAGCCACTTGTAACCCAAGCCCCTATACACCTCCAATTCTTTATATTTTCATGTAGGTTGGGGCTGGTTTGCAAGCATTTTATAGCCAGCACCGCCACAAATGTATCAATATTAATAATTCAATCATGTAAAATGAATAGAAAATTAACAGTGTGGCAGGACAGCTTTTCAGTACATCCTGTGTAAAATAAATAAATAAATAATAATAATAATAATAATAATATAGGCTGACAAGGAAAGTAGGGTCATTATTAAAGAAAGGAGATATTCTCATGAACAGAGCTGGTTTAAAACAGTGAATTCTCTTGACTGTACACTAGAGGGCACTGTCACACCACAAGCATTAGGAATAGAAAAGCACAAGCTCTCAGTGTCTCTTTCTTTCTTTCTTTCTCAGTTTTTCTGTCTCTCTCTGCTTGTCGTGTCAGAGATGCTTTATACCAAAGCACCTCAGGTAATGTGCTCTCACTGACACACACAGTGCTCACAGTACAGGCTGTACCTTTTTTTAAAGCCACTATCTTCTTCTACTTCCGCATTGAAGGTGGAGACTGCCGGTGGGATAGTCTAGCAGCTGTGTCACGTTTCGGGGAAGTTGCTCAATATCGGAAATGCACATTTTACAGAACCGTGAGCAAAGTTTGTCACTGTTTCTTCCTTCGTGGGGTGAAGTCAGTGTGCGGATAATACGCATGTTAGTCGTACATAATGTCGGTGTAAACGCCCGATAGACCCCTGAAGTCAGGTTTGTGACAGGTATTCCTCGGAGAATGAATAACTCAGTAACTTCCGCTACTTACATCCGTAACCTCAGCTACAGTTTACTTCGCAAGGTGTCCGATTTCCTGGACCCTCAAGACAGGTGGAGGGATGTCATGGTATCGATACGGAAGTCGAACGGGGACTCCAGGTACTCTCAGCATCACGTGAGGTAGGTGTTTGCACTGTAGCAGGTGATATGGCCAGTTGGTGCGAGGCTACACTACTTAAAACAGTATCTGTTTGTTTGTTTGTCTTATAGGAGGTTCGAAGGTCTTGTTGTTCAGGGCAAGAGTCCCACAGTGGAGCTGCTTCGTGACTGGGGGACCACCAACAGCACAGTGGGTGAACTGGTGGACATTTTGAAGAGTCACAGGCTGCTGGCTGCTGCTAGTGTCCTCCTACCTGGTGTGTGTTTATTTCCTCGTGGTAATCAGAGACCATAGAGGGGGTCACAACAACCTGCATTACATTCATCACTTCAGTTTCCCATTGTTTCTTTTTTCATTTTGGGTTAGGGTTGGGTTGTCTAACATGTTCAAAGAGAGAGCGCAGACATTAAGTAGTTTTTGTTACATGTATTCGTCAGGGTTGTGTACAACAAGCATGAATCTCACTCAGAGAAAAGAGAAGCTTTGCTCCACATTTAGCCACGAGCTACTTTCCACCTGCAGTCTACAGACAGGTACTAATATGTCATAATACACACTGCAGCCTTAAGGATAACTTCACACCTAAATTAATATATTATCTACTCACCCTCATGCCGATGGAAAGTCAGGGGGGTTCTTACTCCACAAAACATTTCTTGCACCTCACAGCAAAACAGTGTTGCGGCATTCCCCGAAACGCCTGAAGTGGATGGGGACTTGTTTTAAAATGTAAACAAACAAAACAATATGGCTCCCTACAGCTCTTCCAGCATAATCCAAGTTTTCAGAAGCCCCAAAGAATCCTAACCGGGTTCACGTGAAGTTATTTACATCGTTTTTAAGCAGAAATCTTAACTGTAGCTGCTAAGCCAAAAGAGTTAGCACGCACACCATCTATAGTAAGTGCATGAGCCTGACCACGCATTGGTGTACGTTATGTCATTTCAAATCAGATTTTTTGGAGACTTAGGTTACACTGGACAAGTTGTATTGATTACTTTTATATTGTTCTTTTCCTTTTCTTTTCACGTTTTCAACAAAACATAAACAAGTCCCCGTCTGCGTTAGATGTTTAGGAGAATGCTGCAACACTGTTTTGCTGTGAAGCTCTAGAAATGTTTCGTGGACTATGAAACGTCACCTGGATTTCCAAAGGCTTCAGGATCGTGACTTAATTGGCATTTTTGGGTAAAACTGCAGTATTAGTATCAGCTGTATTTTTACCAGGTACTGAACAGAAAACAGACTCGCGTGACATACAATAATATGACATAGTAGTTAAGACCTTGTTCCATTTTATGAAATGTCAATCGTGGTCTAGATAATTGGATGATATTTCACAGTCTCTCACATAAAAGTAATCACACCCATCTTTGAGGACGGAAGACAATGCTCACTGCACCATGTCTATAAGATAAGATATTTTGATGTCTTTCCTTTTGTGCAGTGACACTGGAAGAGACCGTCTCAGCAGAGCCGCAGCAGGCCTCTCCAACAGTCCAAACGTACAGCGCAGCTCCAACGACACTACTGGAGGAGACGGAGACACAGACGCCAGCAGACAGCTCTGAGCAGACACAGATTCTACAGGAGAGCAGTGAACTAGGTCACACAGGTGGTTGTGCCATTTTCCCCCTTCAGATCGAGTTAATGCACATTTCATGTTGACTTTTACGAGTTGTGTCAGTCCTTCATGATGATCTGTACATGAGAAGAATTTGTGAAACATTAACAAACTGTCATTATGAATTGAAATTTTGATAATTCAATTCAGTTTTGATAATAATATTCTTGGGATGTTTAATCTGTACCATATTATCATATTTGATAAACCCCCATATTGTGTATGTAAAGAAGTACAAAAGTACAGAGCTTTTACTTCCTGACGTCTTGATTTTCACGGAAACAAAACTGTAAATGATGCTTCTCTTAAAAAAAACAATAGAAAATCACGATTTATAAAAACAATCAACTGGACCGTAACCACAAACGTTGATATCACACATACCTGTTCGACCCTCATTAGGTTGTCCCAGTTTCTTCTACAACGAGCTCATGAGGATCACAGGAAACTTCGACGACCGCCCTGTGTCAGACGGCGGCAGCAGGCTCGGAGAGGGAGGCTTCGGCACCGTATACAAAGGTCTCCTGAACGACAAGCCTGTTGCGGTGAAAAAACTCACTCCAGTAAGTGTCAAATATTGACAAGCCAATCTCGTGCTGTCGGAGATCTTGTGAATCACAACTTGAGTTATTATCTCCCCTTAAGATGGATGACGTCTCCCCGGACGAGCTGCGAGTTCAGTTCGACCAAGAGATCCAAACTCTGAAAGTGTATGTTTCATCTTCTCTCTCTATCCTCGTTAATACCGAGGCTGCTTTTGGGCTTTCGTCTCACAGCCACCTCATAACTTTTACATTTTATTAGCTACAGCAGACAAGCTGGTGTATGAAGCAGGTGTCTTATACAAAGTAATAAAACTTCAGAGAGTAAAATAATTTAAAGTGCCTTTGGACAAACAGCCTGCTGTCAGATGGGCAAATACAAATCCTGGCTTCATTCGTGCAGAGGCATATGAGAGTGGTTTCAATCTTGTCAGCAAGAAAGTGAATAAGCATAATTTTCCAAATGTCAAAGAAAACGTCTTTAAGCCCACTACAGGTTAACATAATGTTATGTATATATACTGTACATATATATGCAAACACAGGTGATTTGATGAGGCGATTTGTTCCACAGGTTGAAACATGAGAACTTGGTCGACATGGTTGGATTTTCCTGTGATGGACAGCACCCATGTTTGGTGTACGCCTTAATGGTTAATGGTTCTCTGCTGGACCGACTAGCTTGTTTGGTAAAAGCCATCTGCAATACAGACTCTGCTATCTAGTACATCTGCATTTAAAGTCATTTATTTGTGTGCGCTCTTTTTCCTTTTAGCAGGGAAGTCCCCCACTGTCCTGGCGACAGAGATGCCTGATAGCTGAAGGTACAGCCAGAGGCTTGGAGTATCTGCACAACAACCATCATGTCCACAGGGATGTTAAAAGGTATAAAGGGGAAAGTCTTTATTCATTATTGGTGCCCCTTGATCTTTTCTACAGGGAATGGTTTAACGTTCTGGGAAATAGGCTCAGTTGATGTCTCACAAGGGTTTGATGAATAGATGGAGACCCCTCTCAGACCACATTTGGCAGATCAGATAACTATCTGATCTAAAAAAAGGCTAAGAGGAAATGTATCCGAGAAGCCTTCAAGATGGGCTAAAATCAGATAAATCAGTTAAATTGGCCCCTCTCAGATCTGTTAATATGAAGATATTGTCAGAGGCTAGTTAGCATAAAGACTGAAAACAGGCTCAGTGTTTGTCATCTTTGTTTTTACAGATCTGCTTTTGAACAGATTATACAAACAAGATATGATGTGTTACTTTGTGAATTTTAAAGAGGCTGGGAGGCCGACTTTGTTCTACAGAGCCAGGCTCGCTGTTTACCTCTGTTTCTACTTTTTATGCGAAGCTAAGCTGACCGTCTCCTAGCTATAACATTGGTATTATATTTACCATTATATATGAGACTGGCCATGATAAGTGCAATTTCCAAACTTGTGAGTCAGATGTTTGCAACATTTTAAGAAAAATGTTATACACGTTAAACAAATATGATATAATGTGTCGAGCAGTGAGATTTAGAGGAGGTGGTATTTGGATTTTGTTCCCTTTGGGTAGAGCCACGCTAGCTATTTCCCTCTGTTTACAGTCTTTGCGCTAAGCTAAGCTAAGCTATTTAACAGAGATGCATGAAAGTGGGTGCCATCCCCTCATTTAACTCTCGGAAAATAAGTGTAATTTCTAAAATTGTGAGTTTGTGACAGTTTTTTTTTAATATGCATTTAACAGATATATTGTCTCAATAAATGAGCTGTAGAAGAGCCGGTAAATGGAATTTGTTGGTTTCAGACAGTGCCAGGCTAGCAGTTTTCCTCTATTTACAGTCTTTGTGCTAAGCTAAGCTAACAGTCACCTGGCTGTAGCTTCATATTTAACAGACAGACATGAGAGTAGTATCAGCCTTCTCATTTAAATCTTAACTCTCCAAAAAGTGAACATATGTGTTTCTCTTAAATCTAAAAGTCATTTCTTTGACATGAGCTGAAAGATCTGAATATGTGAACGAGACATGCCAGACTCTTTGTGCACATTATCTTTGTTTTCTTTTGTCTTGTTAGTGCGAATATCCTGTTGGATGAAAGATTTGTGGCAAAGGTCTCAGACTTCGGGCTGACGAGAGCATCGTCCAAGGGGACGTCAACAACCATGATGACGGAGAGGATCGTGGGCACCCGTGCGTACATGGCACCTGAGGCGCTGAGAGGAGAGATCACACCGAAATCTGACGTCTTCAGCTTTGGAGTGGTAGGCTTTCCTGCCGACACACGAGGGCCCGGATACAGGCACACACACACACACACACACACACACACACACACACACACACACACACACACACACAAAATGCAATATTATGTCATGATTGGAGAAATTGCAACCATAATGTAAAAATATGGAACACAGCTCAGCAGTTCAAACTCCTTACGCATACATAACTGCAAGACCTAAACATTATAGTGTACATTTCATCCCATTTGTGAAAATGGAGCTCCACGTTATGTATCATCTGTCATTATTTCCTACTAAAGGTTCTGAATCTGTGTAGGGGCACAGCTGTCTGTGTCAGTAGCTATAAATGTCAAACATATTATCCATTGTATGACATTGGTTGGGTGATTTATGAGATCAGCGCTGTATAAACCTGCCTGACCTTCCATAAAAGTGCAGTTTATACAGCTTATATGTCTTAGATGGACAGCTATGGAAACACTGCGGTGATTGTGAGGCTGCCTGGCACATAGCGGGGGTAATAAAGGTTTTCTGTCGTCCAGAGCCATGTGATTAACCCCATCTCTCTGCCATCTACAGGTGTTGTTGGAAATATTGTCTGGACTCGCGCCAGCCGATGAAAACCGTGAGCCACAGCTCCTGGTAAGCTGCACAAAAGAGGCTTTCACTGCGTATCTATCAGGCTACAGTTCACGATTACAGCTTATTAGAGACTTTGCATTTAATTAGCTAGGGCACATTATCAGTTAGCGGTCATAATAACGTAATTGAAAGGATTTGAGCCCAGTTTCATCTGTTGAAATCAAGTTTCTCACACCATGAGAAAAGCACTAATACCAACTTTATTCGCCCGACCCCACTCTCCCAGATGGAGGTATGGTATGATATAGATGATGAAGACGAGGACCTGACTCTTGAGGACTTCCTGGACAAAAAGATGGGAGACTGGGAGCTGAGCCAGGTGGAGAGTGTCTACTCCTTGGCCTGTAGCTGTCTACATGAGAGGAAAAACAGACGGCCATTCATCAAACAGGTACAGGGAGGACAGACAGATGTACAGTTTAAGCTACTGTGTTGGCATCTGCACCACGTTCTGTACGTCACCTAATAAAACCAACAATGTCTCAGTGTCTCAACCTCTAAGCCTATAAAATTAAACTGAAGACGTAAATCTTCAGACGTAAAATGCTCCATAATTTCTTAAAAAGAGCTGGGTACTGTAGCATTTTGCTCAGGGACCTGCACGTGCACCCAGAGGGAGGTACAGTGAGGTAGCAATTGAGTGGGTGTGTGAAGTCCAGTGCTGTTGTATTTGCAAATGCGTGTGACGGCCTTAACAATGGAGCTCTGTCGGTTATACGTGTGAGTCTGACCTGGTTTAAAAAAAGCAAACACGACCATCAGCGAGAAGATTAGCTATTTCTATATACTGTAGATATTCTTATCAAATTTAAAAGACGCCGCTCGTTATTCTGGTGGTACATTGCAAGACAAAGTTAATTTTTGTTTCACCATTGTCACATATAACAGATATGAATCTTGCATAGCGAGAAAAAAGATACATTACCTCATCTCTGTGCATCCTGCAAACGGCAAACAGAAGTTGCAAAGATAGGTTGCTTCTCTCACTCACTGGCAGCGGACAAGGCTGTGAAAGTTTTGATGTGAATCAAACAGCGAAGAAAGGTAACTAAGTAAATAATGGGACTTTCTGCGACCTTGATAAGTTTAGTAATATACCTGTTTCATGTGCGTAGATGATAAAATTCAAAACTTCTAGTATTTTTGTATTTGTATTTGACTCTCAACAGGTCGTGTTGGAGCTTAAAGGAGTGGTCAAGAGCATTTCACTGGCACAGGAGTGAATCACAGCATCCCTGATAGGATGCAAGATTTCGAGGCCCACCACAGTCACACACTGACACTGACGATGTACCTGCACTTCCTTCTCAACTGTCAGGAATATTGAATGTTGCTTGACTGTGACTGACAAAGTATTATATGCAAAATTCTGTATATCTGTAATAATTAACTGCAAATATTTAAATCTTTTTTAAATGTTTACTGTGTTTTTGTATGAACTATGTAGCACTTTTTACTTTTGTAATTGTTACACAAACACTGCAGTATGCAGTAATGGCATCAGGCTGTTACGTCAGGTTTGATGGCTTAATATCCTGAAAGAGGTGAATTGTTTTTTTCGCCGATCATGTGTTCATTGAGAAGACAGTGTAAAGAATAAAACGAAAGAAACAAAAAAATGTATGATTTAAATATTTTTTTATTTTTCTTCTTTAAAAGAAAGATTTGTAAGAAAACAAATAAGACCGAACATGATTTTTTATTTTTCTTCCATAATGACACGGTATGAATGGGATTTTCCCTTCGAACATGAGGTGAGCTTAGTAGTTTGCCTAATGTTAATCAGTAGATCAGTGGATGTGGCAACATTTTTGATCAAGGTATTCGGAGTATTCCCTTTCCTATCTGGTTACTCGGCTTCCCTCTTGTTTGGGAACCAGCAAAGTTTTGAGTAGCTTCCTCTCCGTGAAATATGAGATGTGTTGACGTAATATTTCTGGAAGCCCCTGTCCTTTCCACTGTGATCCTCACTGACACTGACAGTCACCAGAACAGACCAGACTGTTTCTTAATCATAGAGCATCACACAGCTACAATATGTACATTTACAGCACTTGCATAGAAAAATAAGTTTCTCAGCAGATGATTTTCATGTAAACCACAGTTATATCAAAAAAGAAGTCAATTTTCCAATATAAAATGCACTGTTAAAATGAATCAATCAACACAAATGGGATCATTATATATTTTCTGCTTTGGAGCACCTTGTTGTGCAAACAGTAGGAGACAAATGTTCAACACATTAGAGACAAAAAAAAAAACATTAATTGACACAGACTTAAGGAATGCAAGTTAGCTCGTGAACTAAAAGTGGGGGAATTTCATCGTATTGGCGCAAGTTCACATTAGTCGCACTGACATTTTTTAAAGTCTCAAAGCTGGCAACAACGTAAAACCTCAAGCTTGACTTCGTTTGGGCCTCTTTGAATCATTTGTAAATTCATCTTGGTGACTGCACATACATTTCGCTTCCATTTGGCAAGCTACAAATGGAAACTAAAGTGTGTCATTGCTCAGTTGTCCTTGGCGTGCATAGTTGTATCTCTGGTGAACTTTGTGGGAATTTTGAAGTTGTCGTCTTATTCTTTTAAACAAGCGTGTCAAATATGAATCCCCTGCCCCCCCCATCAAAGGAATGTTCCACTGTGGAACGTGCTCGAGGTGGAGGTGGTGGCCGGTGTGCTGAGGTCTGTTTAATCTTCCTCCTCTCTCCCCGCGGGTGGTCGAGTGATGCGGCGGCCGCCCTTCGTGCCGGCGGGGCCTCGGGGTTTGGCGAAGGCCTGCTTGTGTGCATACTGCTTGGGATGCACCTCTTCGTACAGGAAGTCGCTGGTCAGTTCATCCCCATTGTCGATCTCCAACTGGGAAACAGACCAAAACACATGAGCAGATGGACGTGGGAATGCACTCCTGCACGCACTATCTAGCAATATCTGTTGTTTTTCGTACATAGAGTTCGACCTCTTTGATGTCCGTCTGTCCGCTCATTAGTTCTTGTCAGAAACACTTCTTTAAAAGGCCCAGAAAACTAATTTCGCAAAACAGCTTCAAAACGTTGTCTGCCTAGTGTCTTTTGGACTGGTTTGGATTCAATAATTGTTTTGTCCATAAAACAGGGGGGGGGGGGGGGGGGGGGGGGGGCAATAAATCCCTATTGAAATTACCACACGGCTAAGGAAATGTAATAAAATTGCTTTTAGTTCTGTAATCAGTTCAATATGCAAACATATTCAGGGTACTGTCATTTCCAATAAAGACAAGCAACACATCATCACATTGAGATGCTGGAACAAGTGATTATTTTGGCATTTTTGGTTCATAATAACAAACAATAGATCCTTATAATAGTTGCAGAGTAATCTTCCGTCCAATTGACGAATTGTTGTAGCTTGAGATCAAACCACACATTCCTCGTCCTCTTAAGAACCGATACTTAACGATGCCTTGCTGTTGCTTATTGTGTAATTTCATTATATTCAATATTTTGGAGAATACAATAGATTTTAAAAGGTTTCTCAGGGCCCTAAAGTTTGGGATTTTATGCTCATGTCCCACAGATCATTTCTCACCTTTTTCTCAATCTCAATCCGTAGGTTTTTTTCCACCATGTCGACAAGAGGATTTTTGCAGCTGGAATACAGCATCCTTTCTCGGATGCTACAGCTGTACCCCGGCATAGAATAAATGAAGACTAGGAGAGAGAAACAATGACAATGAGGGAAGCGGACACAAAGTGCAATTCAGAGCAACAAAAAAGCAGAACAACAAGGGACGTGCCAGCTGTTCATGATTCTATTCACCTGTGGACTCCAAGTAGTCGCCTTCGTGGGAATGTTTGTAGAGGAAGAAGTGGTAACGTGCAGAATCTTTAGGGATTCTCAGTGGCAGGTCCTTCACCTCTGTTGGCTCAGTGCTGCACAAGCGAATCAGCTCCTGTTCGAAGTCTACTAGCTGTTAACAGAGAGGATAAAAAAGTTACTCTCAGGGTTGCTGGTGTGCTCTTGTGACATGGAAAGTCCCTGCTTGGAATTTCACACCAATTGAAAACACCTGGGTGGGGAAAGTGAATAACAAAACCACGTCCTCCTCCGCCTCAGGTGTAAAGCTTCAGTGGATAAATAGAATGAAACATATTGCTCTCGTAAAGAAAGGTTTTAGGATAACAAACAAAAAGGGAACTGAGACAAAGCAGCGACAGTGCCACAATTATTCCTTTGTACTTTGTGCTGATTTGATCTTGTGACATAAGCCCATTGAATTTCAATGAGAAGAACAAAGGCTTTTTGGGGCAAAATGAGTCACTCATTGTGTCGGTCTGTAAACAACTCCTGACCACAAACATCTGTATCTCTCCAATCAATGTATTTTGAAAGGCAGAGGACTGATTTGCCTTCCTCAAATGATTGATCTAGCAAAGGTCACTGACTCACTAATGATCAGCGCTTGAGGACTCACCAGTTGCACGTAGTTGAGTTTTTTATCCCTGTAACGTTCGAGCGCTGCAACGGCGTCTTTGTGAAGAGGGAAGGCCACTCCCTGCAGAGTCTGCTGCTTGGTGTCCACGCTGATGTCCGTCTGCACCTGAATGCACCACAGACACAAACCCAAATACCACCAATGGTCACTATGGCAGAAGGTTGTCATAATGCCAGAATTTTTAAACTTAGATCCAATACAAGTTAAAACAAAAAGAAACACAGAAAAACCATGCCGCTGCGAAAAGAAAAACAAGGGCCATGGAACACAAAATGTCATTAATTTGCACACAATGCTAGTACGGGGAAAAAAATCACTGAATACAAATTCTGCTTGAAGCTTTAATAGCCTTGTTCTTTTTTATATATCGCATAAATAACTAAGAGATCATATCATTTTAAACATGAGGTATTGAAAGAGAGTTGAGACAACAATTCATATGAGTGCATTAAAAAAGTCCCTGGTGATGGTTTCTATCTGTATTTGTTACCACAGCCGATTGAAAAAAGAATAACCAAAATGAAAACGGATTTAAAAGCGCAAGATCTGGATTGATATTTGGATCAGCATCTAGCCTGGTTTCTTTTCTTCAATATAAATGCATTATTTCCTGAGAAACAAAAACAAAAAGAGTCAAAAATGGCCTGATCTTGCAATGTTCATTAAAGAAAGAAAAATGTCCTGGATACGCCCCTTTTCCCAGATTCAAACCAAAAGTCGATGGGCTCTATTCTGAACAACTCTAGCTCCGTTTTCTGGAATTACTCTGCTGACAAACTCACGAAACGGACTGAAAAACATAACCTTCTTGGAGGAGGTCATAACAGACATATGTACGCAGGAAGTTGATTTCAGATAAATGGTTTTTTTTTTAATCACAGGACTACGTGAACTATCACACGCCAGAATGTACATGAACACACACACACAAACACACACACACACACACACAAACACACCCAGATACCACATGACCACATGATGTTGACATGCTGATGACATTATGTCGTCATGCCAACTCTTGCAACTTATGGGCAGAACAGATTTCACTCTTAAAAGTATCTGTGGTCCTTAAATTCAATCACATGAGGGGGAAAAAAAAATCGTTGTTGTGGTCAGGTTTCCGCTGATGCATTCAGTGTCATAATGCCTTTCTGATCGGACAATAAACATTCTTCAGTTTGGACATCAGAATGTAAAAAGGTTTACAAGTGCAACAAGCGGCTTGAGTTCCGGATCACGGTGATTACAAAAGAGGTGCTTGTATCTGGAGTGACAAGGCGCCTCCATGAAATCGCACAGAAAAACTGGAAACGCTGGGGGGATTACACTGATGGATTGCGTCTATTTTTAGAGCTCTGTTCCCACAAAATGAAATGCCGTGCAAACATGATTGAGCCTCCGATGCAGCTACCTCGCATACCAAAAAGGATTGTGGGTCTTTTTATCCATCTGCTTAGTAAAAGGCAGGCAGTCTCCAAGGCACAGCAATGATAAATATTTCAAAGCCTCTTTTTCATCTAGGCGGTACAGATTAATGGTATATTATCTTCCTTCAACAGCTGGCCGAGTGGGACGAGCACAAAACCTCACTTCCCATTTGCTCTGCTGCCTTTAATTGACCGTGCTTTGGAAGAGGGACTGCGCTACTCAGAGCACGTCCATATATGGTAAGAAAGTGAGTTCTTGTTTATGTGGCAGACAGGGAGAGCAGCAATTACAATAGGCTGTTTCTCGAAAAAATCTCAATTAGGTTAAACTGATAGGAGAGGTCCTCTTAAGTCTGGAAAGTGAGACTTGCTGCCTTTTGCTTTTTTTTTTTTTTACTTTCTGCCAGGTGGAGTCTAACACAGGCCTGAAGCCCTTCACATTAGCAGTGTAAACACTGCTGGCGTCATCAGCAGCATGCAGTGGATATCACGTGACAGTTTTTCTTCTGTCTCGTCGCTGCCAACAACAAAGGCAAAGCACAATGATCTAGCTCACCTGTGCTCCATGCACAATCACTGCAATCGCGCAGCGCATTCACATTTGCATGAAGCTCTCTCGGCGTGGAAATACGTTTCAGAGCTTTTCTTTCTAAGCACTTTGTGGTTTCTGAGGTTTGGGAATGTAAACATGATTTTGTGCAGAGCCATGGGTGTGAGCCGCATAAGCCTAATAGATTCATCTCTGCCAACATCCTGCTGTTCTAATGCATCAGCGTCTTTGCGCTGCATTGATACTGCCGGGCAAGCATATGCACACTTGCACTGCTGCTGACCTTGTGCTGTTCGGAAGGATGCATCACTGGCCCCTCATTGATACTCCAACACTGTTTCTGGTGGGATTTAAATCTCGCACAACGGGTTTGTGATAAGGTGGACTACTGCTTTGAGCTGTGATAAGCTATTTTTTTTCCCTCACTGAGGCCAAAAGTGTAAGTATGACATAGTGTCATCCATTTTCAGAACTGAAACAGACAACAACCCTGATGCACACCCACTTCAGAGGAGACTCAAGCCACACAACTTGTCACAGAGCAGTGGTGTCTGTGTATGCGAGCGTGTGAAATGGTTTATTTGAAGTGAAAACGTTCGAGAAATCACCCTGGAAGACGTGTCTGTGTTTGTGTGTCTGTACCTCATTTAGTTTGATCTGCCTCAGTTCCTCCTCTGCAGCAGTGAGGGGCAGGGGAGCAGACTGCGAGGTCAGATACTTCCTGTATCCACAGAGGTTCAAATCCTCCTGCAGGCCAAAACATTAGCACAATCACACATTATACGGTCAGCCTCACCAATGTATCTTTGCTTCCATCAGCTGCCATAAACATGTGGTTCTTACTAAAGTTGAGTGCACAAAAGAGCTTTTAACGTCGCTTAAAGGGTTGTTGTTGTCAGACCAACCTTTGCAGTTGCGAATATCTCATCCTTGATGTGCCCGCCTCCAAACTCTTTCTTCAGTGTGGCTCTGGTAGCAGCATATAACATTTTTTGTCGTACCTGTTGAGAATATAAAACAAGTCTGAGAATATGTATTATAATAAAAGCTTCAGAGATTGTTTTTCTTGATAAGTGTCATTTTTTGTCATTATGCTGCAAAAAAAAGGCTCTAAATTTCATTTATATATCTTTTCCTTCCATCGTTTTCCTATTTGTTCAAACTTTTTCTTACAGAAATAATAAAGAATAATATAGAATGGAAAAATAGTCATTGATCAAACTAACAAGGTTTTAGTTAAGGTCATAAGGTATAATGGTGTTATACGCCAGAACAGAGTGCATAATACATTAACAAAAGTGGATTTTTTATTTTTATATATAATTTTGCAACTGGCATTGTTTACATCCATGTTTACATTCTGGCAATCTTCTTCTTCAAGAGTCAACTTCTGTAGATCGAATAAACAACGAGCATAAAAAAGGGGACCTAGCACTGCTCGTGGTCAAAAAGACAAGATACATCTAAAAATGACCTCTGAAACAAATGCACGTTTTTAGGCCCCACACAACCGATCCAGTAAAGGCAGCAGCGTGTACCAGTTGTGGAATGACTGCAACTTCCAGACAAGCCTAAACCTGAAGACCTGCACTTTGAGCCAGCAGGCAGGAATGTTAAACTCAGTTATGTCTTTCAGAAAGTGGATCTGAGCTCAGCTCTACTGTGCAGTTAAGAGTGCCACAAATATCCTGCATGGCACTTTATTTTATGCACTGGCCTTTCCTTGCAACATTCCTCTTTCCACTGCTACAGAAACAACATTTGCATGCGTATTTGTCATGGCTATTTTCATACACAGTGACTCTATCCCAGCAAGTGGTTCATCAAGTTTCAGGGACGCAGAGTGCTTATGACTTAAATGGCATTGTATGACTTAAGACACTAAAATGCAAAAAGCACATTAGCATAACAGGGAAACAGGACAGCCACAAGCCAGTATCACCTTAAAGCACTTAGAGGGTGAATTCTGAGTCAGAAATTGAAGGTTTAGGCCAAGCGCCATGTTATTTGGAACGCGCCATCACGTACCCATATTTAGAGTTTTAAAGTTTGTTAGGAAATAATGAATGCAGCCTTGCCCACGTTTAACTGAGCAATCCTGCAAAGAGTCCATGCCTTGATGTGGTGACCCCACCCATCTTTTAGTCAAAGCAGAGGAGGACAAATCATATGGAAAGTCATTCATTAAAGCCAAGACTTGGCTCGGTTATCTTACAGCGGAGCGGTCCGGTGACCAGGCCAGGAAGAGCCACTCGTAGCCCTGGTTGTTAGTGGAATCCAGCCTGTACAGAATGTAGCAGGGCACATCATCCTCGATGAGGGGCAGCACTAAGGAGTCATACTCCTGGTCCCACTTCTTCGATGCCTTCTTGGTGGTGCCCAGAGTCAGCTGCTCTGGAAAAGCAGATGCGTGCCACAAAACTGTCAGCAGTGCTTGGATTTGTTAGCCATGTTGACATTCTAATGTCAGCCTTAGCCAAAGTGTGGGCTGGAAGTTTAAACAAACACCGCTCACCATCCTCAATGACAATCTTTAAGACGCGATATTGGTCTCCGCTCCTGGCACTGGCAAAGACGTCCTTCACATCATTGCCCGCTGAGAGAAGACAGAGAAGGGGTCAGTCTCCTGCTGTTTTAAACAGACACATGCTTGACACAGACACACTCGTGCCAACACGGCCATTTGGAGACTCGTGCTGTAAGTTTCCATCGAGATGCTTTGTGGATCTCATAAACATGTGAAAAACAACCAGGTGCAAGACAATATTAAAAGAACACACAATCATCTTCTCATTTAGCTGTGTTGACGTGTAGCCCAGTGTCAAGTACTTCTTCTATTTTGACTTTGAGATAAGGAAACTCTTTGGTTTTATAACTGAGCAAAATGCAACACTGAAATAGGACGGGGTAGGCAGGCGGTTGCTGGGTTTCAGTCGGGAACACTTCAGTAGTGCAGGTGTGACTGAAGGCCGACCACCTTTGACCCCGGACGCTGGCACAATAAAAAAAAAACTCTTCAGAATGCATACAAAGCATTCTCTGAAAGGTTATTAGCTTCAATAACTCTGCAGGTTTCCTTTCAAGCAACACCGATTTTGATGAATAATGCAGGAAGGCACACAGACAGGAAGGAAAGACATGTTTAGATGTTTTTGTTGTGCATTAAAGAACTTGGATTCAATTAGATCGTTCTTCACAGGTATACTTTAATCAGCCATGGACAAGTATGTATAAATGGTGCATGTGGCTCTGCTGGAGAATAATCTGAATGTTGAGGAGAAAAACACTCATAAAGCACAATACAACTGATCATAAATATGTAAAACAATACAAATCTAAGATCATTTATATGAAAACCAAAGAAAACATCTGCCTGGTGATAGCAGACACATTCACTGAAGCTAGATCTCGCCGTATGTTATTATCTCAAAACAGTCTGTTAACAATCCTGGGGTGGTGCTGCCATATAAAAAAGCACGTCACGCCCTACTAAAGTCCATTCTCTAATAACACAGTGCAGGTTATACCAGTGCTAGTCACATATTTATGGGAACACCGGCCAGTCTACCAGGCCAGCAGTTTGTTTAAATGAAGGCGTCGCCCATCCATTCAGAAAGCTCAACTAACGTTTCAGGATTTCAGATTTATGCCGAGAAGCTAAAGAGTTTTTTTTGGTACTATTTTAAACAATACACAGCAGTCGTGCTTTGGCCGGCTTATAATACTGGCTAAAGGCTGAGGGATTATGTTTACTAGTCCTAAAAGTGCCCAAACAGGGCACCGCTGCTGATCTCACACATCACGGTAGCTCAGAGCTAGCTAGGAGTGGCTAGCTAACTTGACGCTAGCTTCTCCTTTGCAATGAATTGTTGGAGGTACTTAAAGCGCATCCGGTAATCACACACTCGCACGGCATGATACATAAGCACAGAGACACTGAAAGGAGAGGAAAGCATCTACCTTGAATGCCCGTCTGATGTGACATTGTGCCTTTCGTCGGATAAAGGGCTGATGCTGCTGATCAGGCGAAACCAGGGCAGAGAAACAGGAAGTGGACTACATCGACAGGACCCGCCCCTCGTCTGTCGTCATCAACATCAAAAATCACATGACGTCCAAACATCTTTTTTTTTTTTTTTTTTTTTTTTTACATTTATTTAAATGGATTTCTTTTTACAGTCAAACATGACAGTGAATAGAATAGAAACATTTAAAAAATAATAATCAACATTGATGGAGGAAGTATTCCTGTCAAAATATGTAATATAGAATTTTATACTGTGGGACCCATTTCCAAATACAGTTGCGTTTCATAGAACTGCCTCAAACGAAAAAACAAAAACAAAAAACAAATAACAAACAGGTAGTAGAAGGCAGGTGGTAGACCTATTTCATCAGTAGACTGCTGATGGTACTACTGGGTTCCTGGTCTTTTTTATGTGGCCACTATCTAATACATTTACCCTGGGACAAGGGTAACAACAACAACAACAACAACAACAATAATAATAATAATAATAATAATAATAATAATAATAATAATAATAATAATACCATTCTTGGGACTGGCATTGTTATTATTATTATTGTCTGTAGACTATATCTGTCTTTATGATATATAGCAGTAGGTATACTCAAGTTATTAGACTAGTTTTTTATGCAGCCTACGTTCAGGCACATATTTTTCATTCCTCCTTTCTGGTCTCTGATCTGTGATAACGGGGGAGATTTCCGCCTCTCATGGCAGTTGATCTCATTTGGCGTGAAATCCTGTAACATCTGGAAGCCACCGGGCTTCCTGTCTCTGCTCTCCGTCTCTCCCACTCCTCGTTATATAAATAAATAAATGAATGAATAGATTTTTACAGCAGCAGAATTATCCTGTCACTAGAGGGAATCTCAGCTGTGTCACAGCAGACACAGACAGGGTCAGGCCGGAAACGAGGTGGCCCGCTTTTCGAAATAAGGGTGCACCACTTGTGAATAGAGCTGATTCAATCCAATGATACAGCTAAAAGTAGTTTTGAGCATAAACAGCACATTGTATTGCTGAAATTATCTAACATAAACCAGTCTATTAATGGTATAAACGTTATGTTTCAAATACATCTTAGTTATCTAGTAAGGTGTTTGTTTAGATTTGGTCATAGTCAAATATCAGCGTAAAGTCAAAGAAGTCACTGAAGTATTTCAAGATAAATCTGAAGAAATTTTAGTGGGGAAGAAAAGCTCATTTATGAGGCAATTAGTACTATATGATTATATTCAAATGCGTATACACTTTGTATTTAAAGCCCCTGTACGGAGTTTTTAACTGGATATAGAAAAGTCTCTGGTTTCTGATGATGTGTCTCTGTTACCTACAACAGCAAATGAGCCCATCAGCGTGAAGATACGCTTTTTCTAAGTAGTCTAATTCTATACCTCTGAAAGGCATTGGTCGGGTCGGACCACTGACGAAACGATTTACGGCAGTCAGACCGGAACTGACGACATTCAGGATACGGCCAAAGTGATACGGCATAGCTGTTTTGTTGCTACGCTAGCCAGTGCTAACCGAGCTAAAACTGTTGTCATGGCTGATAATGAGACAAAGAAAAGAAAAAGAATTAGAACCGAAGACCAACGAAAGGCAGAGAGGGAATCCGATCGAGCTAGGGCTAAAACACGGATAAACATTGGCGATTCCTTCCAGAGATGGAGAGAGTTGCGGGACTTGAAGGGAGGGTCGGATCCATAATTCGCCCGATTCCTCCTAGACAGGTTTGTAAATTTTATTTCATTTATGAAATGTAATGCGGGACGTAGTTTACAGCAATACATGAATTCATGTTGTTGCAACAAAGCTGGCTAACATTACCACTAGATTAGCTCTAGTTACTACACTCGTGAAAACGACAACAAACGTCTTAGATCACGCATCCATTTCAGCTGTGTGTATCAGCCCAGCCGACCTGCAACGATGCATCGGTAATATCCTCTGTCATTATAAATGATTCAGTTTCTTACTTAGAACAAAACATCCATCACAATCACTGTGACTTTGCTGTAACGCTAGCTCTGTAGCACCGTGGGTAATATATATAGCTGGGAAATTGCAGTGCAACAGCAGCATTACTTTGTTTCACCGGCGGCATATTATATTAAGTAGAAATACAAATGGACACATTACCTCGTCCCTATGCACGCTGCAGATAGCTGCTAAAAAAAAAAAAAAGTTTTCAAAGCAAGTCCCGTCGTCTTTCAAAGAGCCATTATAATCATCACCATCAGTGTTTATACCATCTGTTTACAATTACACTCTTTACATTTTATACATATTATGTATATAAGAGTCCATTTTACTTCTTACCTTTTTATTTTATTGTTTATTTTTCTACTATTTATTTTACTTTTTAATTTTTTTTACTATTATTATAGTTTATTGTTAAATCGAACCATCCTTTGGCTGCTGTGACGCACACATCTCCCCGTTTGTGAGACTAATAAAGGAATTCAGATTCTGATTATGTTATTAACATCATCATCATCATCATCATCATCTTAACCATCAATGTTTTTGTTATTATTATTGTTGTTGTTGTTGTTGTTGTTGTTGTTGTTCACGTCGTGTCTTATTCCAGATTACTCCGCCAGTTTACTCACTTTGGACGTTTTGCTGACAAATCCCACTTTATGTTTTGGGTTCATCACGTTTTATTTTGAAAGGTGTGTGCGGAAGTCGCACGTGTGTACCGGCTTGTGGCTTGACGCTGGTGTATCAACGTGTTTGGCTACATTGCGTTGCACTGATGCTATGCGTGCTGTGTGGACCCAGCCGTCTCCATCCATTGTACAGCAGCAGCGGCAGCAGCAGCAGCGGCACCGGCCCCATCAGCAGCCCACAAACTGCACCGTCTGGCGGGATCCCGCTGACGAAGCACCGCCCGGCTGAGCTAGCCCTGCCCGGCGCATGGACGCTCCAGCACAATGGCAGAGGATTTGGGGGCTCCTCTGTTGTGTACCAACAACAGGTCGCATGGATAATTCCTCCCCAGTCCTCCCGTATCATCACCATCATCTCGCGTTGGGGATGATTAGAGCGCCGCTGTCGGCTTGATGTGGCAGGAGAGCCGTGCGGGAGAGATGCTGCTCGTGCTGGCTGACGACTGAGAGGAAACACGGCGTGGAGCAGGTGCGTTGATGCTGATGCTGATGCACTGCACGAATGATAATAAAACCGAGGTGGAGGCAGGCAGGCAGGCAGGACTTGCACGAATCTCTGCTGTCCCAGATCTGACATCGACGTTTTTTTAAGTTGTGTAATCAGATAATTCCAGTGAAGCTTGTTGTGTTATCTCGGGAGATATGAGGGGGTTAGTGATGTGACATTTTGGCGTCATCGTGTTGTGACATTAGAGGGGATGTGTGTGAGTGTGTGTGTGTGTGTGTGTGTGCGTGCTCTGTACACGGCGGGCCATTCATGTAGTGGCACTAATGGTGGGGACATTCCTGTGTATTTCCTGTTGCACTTACAGACTCTTAATATGGTCAGCAGAATTATGATATATATATTTTTTTTATATTTTAGAGGGTTTTGTGGATGCTGGATGATGAGGATGATGAAGATAATATGACAGATCTTGCAAATTCAGCTGTAGTCTTCATCACATATCCATTACAGCCCACTTCCTGGGTATCCCCCTCTGATGAGCCCCCCTTTGCATGCTCTCCTCCTGTCCTATGTCCTTTGGGGTGCCTCGCCTCGTACATGTTTCTCCTGCCATAAGGCTTTAATTCTGCATTCGACCTGAATAATAAAAGTGATTCTACCTCCATTAGTGGAGCCACAAGCTTAGCAGCACCCAAGGTGGCACACAACGAAGAGACAAGCATGATGCGGGTGAAATTTAATAGCCACATGGGAAGTTCCACTGTGGCAGCTCTATTCCTGAAGTCGTTACATCATCCCAAAGTACCCACTGTGGGGTGGGGGTATTTCAGGAAACGGTGTCAGGGCAGGCGACTGCTGGTTGGGAAAGTTCAGTCCAGCGAAAGTCAGGCCAGTCACAAGAGGGGGTGGCGGCGAGGGGGAGGCTCAGACCGAGAGTGCATGGGTGAGCGAAGACAGACGGGGGGTTTAAAAATACAAAACGTGGGGGATGTCGGGAAAGTCACTCGAGCGCCGCTTTGGCAGGTGTTCCAGAGCAAAGCGTCATCCCAGTGCTGCCACCAGTTTTTGAGAGGAGCACATTTTCAGATGGGCTGAGGGGATAAGCCTCTCACAAAAAGCCCGGCACTTCAGATTCTGCCTCATCCAGGTAAGGCTCCTCAACACCTCGACTTGTTTGACTCACAAATAAAGCTTAAACTTCAGTCCTTTTTTTTAAAACAACAGCTGCATCATGCAGCTGTTTGTGCTTTTGTGCTGTGTCGACATCACTAACCAGGCCGATCAAAGACCTCTCTGTCATTTTATGTGTGACAGTCTGTGTGACGGCCTGTCTTGTCTTTGCTCTAAGGAATGTTCCATGTAGGTGTATTATTGGCACCGCGGCTGAATTGTCAGCGTTGTCTGAATTCCGCATAATCCCAAACTGTACCAAACCCCTCAGTTATTTTCCTGACACTAATCTCAGTCTGAGGGATGTTTTCACTCTAATCTGCCCATGATGATTTGAGTGTAATGTAATCTGACTGAAAGAAGCCCTCTCTCTTTTTCTCTCTCTCGCTCTCTCTCTCTGACTCCCAGGTGTAGTGTGGCTGGGGGGCTCAGCAGGATGGAAATAGATGCCCGTTTTCGCTACTATTTCCAGCACCCGTGGTCGCGTCTCATCGTGGCCTACCTCGTCACCTTCTTCAACTTCCTCATCTTCGCCGAGGACCCCATCTCCCACAGTCAGACGGAGGCCCACATGATCGTGGTGGGCAACTGCTTCTCCTTCCTGTTCAACAAGTACCCCGGCCTCGGATGGAACATCCTGAAAGCAGTGTGCTGGACGCTGGCCATCATCACGGGCATGGTAGCCGGGAAGTTTATATTTCACCGACAGCTCTTTGGTAAGTCACGCGCACAGTGATGCAGTGGAATGTGCAGAGTAGTGGATCTGCTGAGGGGGGGAACCTTCCCTCCTGAGTTGTTTATGTTCCGGCTTTTGATCAGTGAAAAGCACCTTAGACTCATGCTCCACTTTGGGTGAATAGTGATGTCACGAAAGACGATCATCGTGTCTCGGCAATCGGCTCTCAATGTTGTGTTTATGCTCCTGCCTCCATCTTTTTCTTTTGTGCCTTCTCACATATCATCAGATCTCGAACAGTATTTGAAAGTCCTTACTTTTTTTAAAAATTATATTCTGGTTCAAGTAGGAATGGGTTAGGGTTAGGGTTAGGGTTCAGATTACTCTCATTTAATTATTTTATAGATTTTTTTGTGTTAGGGTTAGTCCCGTCATAATTTTCCATCTGATTGCTTGTTTATGCTGAAAGTTTTCAGTCACATACGAAAAAAGAAGAACTGTGAAAAGTTTGATGTTTTTGCTAAAAATGATTCAAAATATGCTTTAAAATGACTTAAATTGACTAATAAACTCATAATCACTTCAGCTCTTGGTACAAAATTGTTGTGGCTACTGCAACAAAAACAGGAAAAGCTACTGATCAATACTGTACATTGTACATTTATGTGATCAGTTGCAGTTGAATAGATGTGTTATACTTATTAGTCCGTTACGCATGTTTGAATACGAAAAGGCCGCGAGACATCTCGGCGTATAGCAGAAATCTGACTCTTAATATACTGCTCGGTTTGATCGTTGGTTTTCAACCTCTTTGGCTTGTAATCTCTTCTAAAGATGCACGACCCACTGACACCCACTCTGCTCACCTACAGAAGAAACAAACCTTTTGTGTCGTTTCTTTTTTGAGTGAACAGACAAAAACAACCAAAAAATACTTTTGTCAATCTGCTGTGTTTGTTTGGAAGAGGAGGCTTGAGTGGAAAACATGGTTACTTACGATGAAAAAAGTGAAATGACACACAATAATAAACATGTATAGTAATATGAATATATTTTATTTGATATCACACGTAGTGTCCCATAATCACCCAACAGATCTTCTTTCCCAGCAGACATTTTGACTTGTTACAGCAGGTGAAGCACCGAGTTAACGATAGCATTGAAAGCATCTAAAAACACTCTCACACTCACAATGTACAACTTAATAAAGTAGCAAAACCGATGCAGGAAAACCACAGATATAATGGTTGTTGTGTCCCGTGCCTTCATTACCCACAATGCATGTTCACTATTGACAATTAGGTCGGGGATTCAGGTGTGTTGTGCTTGTAGCATCTAATTGAGCCTCTAACTGCCTAACCAGAGGTAAGGAGAGGTCAGCACAAGTCTGATAATCTCACTTTTTTCTAGATTTAATAAAAAAAAAAAAAAAAACCTGTCATCTTCAACCTGAGCTGGCTTCAAGTGTCAACACTTTTCAGATTTTCAGATATGCCATATACACTTTTCACATGTGTAGCAGGACTCTCCAACACATGTAAGTTCACAGACTTGGATGTGTAAAGTTGTTCAGGTTTCCTTTTTAGTAATGGCTACATTCCATTTCAGGTGTGTCAGGGCACCAGTATTATGCTTGCTCATTGCACTGCCTTAAGGGGACATATAATTGGAACACAGCCATCGTTAAGGATATTGGTTTCCACTGCTGTAACGAGTCAAAATGGACCTGTGACGGCACCCTAAAGAACAGCACAGAACATCAGTGGTGGCCTCATTCCAATCAAGTGTCCCAGTAAGTCATGCCAGTGAGCAAGCATGCTAGCAGTTACACCTAAATGTCATGCAGCCGTTGAGGACCTCTGCAATGCAACGCCCGTCAACTCCAAACGCCTCCTTGTGCTCTGAAGTTGTGTACTTGTTTCTCACTTCCTTCACCTCTCACACCTCACTGATTAGTTTCCTCTCTTTTTTTTCCACGCCGTCTTTCTCACCTCTTCTTGAAACCTCAACCTTTTCTCTCTTGTCACCCTCTTGCCAGCTTGACTCTTTCCATTTCACCCTCTTCTCATAAGGCTGTGACTCTCATCAGCCCTCTATTTGTTTAAACCGTGCAGCAGCAGCAGCTCGCAGTGCTTCCGATTCGACTCACACATTTCATTTCCTACACACTTCACAACTCACTTACTTTAGGCCCCCGGATATTATTGGCCACCCATGGCTTATCTTCTCGGGATGAACCATTAATGACTATAATTGGAGGACAGAGAGAGGGAGGGCAGTACTCTGAGTGATCATCTTCTCTGAGCATAAATAGAAAGTCAAGAGTGCATGATGACATGATACTTTGTGCAAATATAGAATCCTCACTAAGAGGGGAAATGGCAAATGGTGGACTGTGCTTGTCCTGTTCACGGTTGACATAATACCAGCTGTAGTGTTTCCTTACTTAGGAATCTGTGGCAAAGCTTCTCTTCCTTTGGGTCAGGGCCCCACATGAGGTTATCACTTGGATGATGTATACAGGATCTTTGGAGATGTCCAAGACTAGAGATAAAGATGCTTGTTTGCTATAGTTTAAATAAGGGTTAGAGGTTCAGAAACTCTCTTTCAATCGTCTGTTTTAGTTTTAATTTGGTTGGACATTTTCTGAACGAGACTTGGATGGGAAGGTCGACACCACTCTCGTATCTGTCCGATAAACGTGAAGCTGAAATCAGGGTATAGTTAGCTTAGCTTAGCATGACGGAAACATTGAGGGAAAAAGTTTGTTTTGAGGTTATAGGGTGACTTCCTGGACTATAAGTGACTCTAGATGAGTTTAATTTATGCTGAGAAAAGCTAATCATTAATTGTTTAATTTACCAATATGTCAGACTGGTCCTTGCTATTTCTTTAATTTTACTTTCAGTACTTAGGCTACAGCATTGAAACAAAAATTACATTTGAAAAAATACTGCGGCGGTGTCTCTTTCCAGGAATGAAGTGTGCGTTTCTCCAGATAATCCATTGAATATTGCACAAACTATTTCATTTCTCAGTTTCTTAAACGGAAAATGGTTCCGATGAAAACTTCTCATGGTGGTGTCTGTAGAGAATGCAAAGACATCAGGACACTGTCTCCGGAGAGACAGTCTCAGAATGCAATAACTCAAAACCTGGGTGAATACAGCCACAGCTTCCTGCCTGACGGGTTACCAGTAGACCTCATTGAGAAAATGTTTTTTGATACAGGTAAACTGACCGTGTGAATAATCACTGTTTAAAACTTTGCTATTATACTTTGCGATGGCTTTGGTTAGCCTGCTGTGGGCGTGTTGAGCTACTTTGCACTCTCTATGTAGCATTAGCCTCACCGGCCAAATTACCGGACTTACCGGACAGAGATCCTTTGTGGTTTTTTAAACCTGTTTTAAAATGAAAACACATTAAAGTGGATGTAGCTTAAGGCCCAGCGTATGTGGAACAGGGCCTGTATACTTAACAGTACCTTGAGGGTGTAGAGGACGGAGAGTGCAGCTCATCCTGCAGCCAGGTAAAAGTAATGCGCTTCAACAACCCTCTGAACAGACGGTTTGTGTTTTCTGTGTGTAAGAGTGTGCGAGGGAACAGGTCTGCGCGCGTGCGTGCGCGTGCGTGTATGTGTTTGAGAGTTGTAAGAAAGGACAGATGAAGAGAATCTGTGGTAGAGAGGAGGGAGGAGAGGCTGCTGTTGAGAGCTGGAGAGGCGAGACGTGTCCTGCACAACATTTCAGCGAGGCAGTTATGCAATCACAACGGCAGGTAGGGCATAAGAGCTGCGCTCCAGAGCCGGGCCCACTGTAAAACACATCATCTATTATAGATCTGTCACAAAGGCCCACCTACTGCACACCATGATGTCTCCACTCAAGCCCTGCAAATCTCTATCCAACCGTCTCTCCTGCTCTGTGATATGTAGGCGGGCCGTGGGAACACTTCTGGATAGAGACGGTTGTCCAGGCAAAAGGTTTGAGCGCCTGAAAAAAAAAAGCACTTTGGGAATAATCTGCTGCAAGTGTTTTCTACAGTCACAATTTGAGAAGGTCTTTTTTTTCTGATGCCATTTTTTTTTTTTAAATACAACGCCTTCAGCAACTGGAGTCTCATGCTGTTTGCAGCAAAATCAGTTTTGTCACAAACCCTGGGAACAGACATTGTTTCTGAGAGCTGACACATTGCCTGCAACATTTATCATTCATAATGGCCCAGAAAAGCATTTTATTGCGAATTACACCTCTTCCTCCCACTAGCAATATAGCATTTTTCTTTTTTTTTCCCTGCATTTGCCACAATATTTATCTCCTCAGAAAACCCACACAAATATAAATCCAGTCACATAACTGTTTCTTCGCGATTCCTACATTCAGCTACGCTTATAGAGTCACATTGTTTTTTAGAGGTGCACGCTATTGTTCTCTGTTTGAGAAGAACAGCATAATCTCTTATGATGAATAGCTTGTGACAGATTATGTGATTTAAGACTACATTTGGGGTTCAAGGAACAACCTATGATGTTGCATTCGGCCACTTAAGGCTATGTGTGCTCTCTAATGGAGTGGGCGGTAGCCAATGACTTCTGGTCATTCAGAGGGAGACTGGCTGTCATTATGCATTTGTGTTAAATCTTAGGTCACACAAGGTTTGCGAGCCGTCTGTATCAGTTTGAGCGGGGCTTATTTGCATTCAGCCATGGATTAGATTAAGCCACGTTTTCAAATTTTAAGACTCCTTTGGGCCAATCATTGTCAAGGACTTTGCTGTACGGTGCAGCGATATTTAGGTGTGGTTGGTCACTTCACCCTTTGGCGCCCATACTTTTCCCCCTAGTAAGATGTAATTTGGCATGGTGGTCAAAGTGTGTATGTGTGTGTGTGTGTGTGTGAAGGTGTGTGTTGGTGTCTATGCCATTGCCAGCTAGCTAAACGGGCTTGTGGATTCAAAATGGAATGGAAACCTCAACTTCATATACATGATAGGGTTGGGCAATTGGCATATGGCGTTGTCCAAAGTAACACATCATGACAGATGATGGGTTCTGTGTCACATCAGAGTTGCTGCCATAAGGCAGGGGTTGCTAGCGAAGTTGTGTTTCAGCGAGCAGGGAGAATCCTCAGCAGCTCAACGTCGTTGTCACCAACCTCCAACTATCTCACCCACCTGATGAAACTGTGGTTACTGTCACCAGAGAAGGTGGCAGGTGTATCAGCACTCGCATCCCAGCTGGGCGAGCATCCCACATACTTCACCGTGCCAGGTTGAACAACGGTCCTCCTCGTCAGATCAGGGACGATATGGGATGGGACGATAAAAGATTTGAGCAAGAATCGCGATTAAAAAAACACTGACCGTAAGTAAATTGTGGTGAGTTTTCATTATAATTGTGGATAAAAATATTATACATTCTTGCATTAATACATGAATCTCATGTATGTAAATACTACAGATACAAGACTAAAACACAAGCGTTAGATGAGGTGGTTACCACCATCTGTTTTTCCTTTATTTGTAATTGAGGACCTTCATGATATATGATTATTTGTGATGTGTGTCATGTGATGCTACAAAAATTTTTGTTTATGAACAAAATGTAAGGTTTAAGGCGTTCCAGTAAGTTTTAGTGCCATTTTAGTTAGTGGTAAAATTAAACTGCATTCAATGAAGTCCAGTGAGTTATGTAATATTTATAACTGGTGTCTCATACACAACTAGATTTCTCTTCTGCAGCGATGCAGCACCGCAGCAGTTAAGCGCTCTGTCACGGGGGCCCAACTTTGCAGTAAATGACTATCTCACGGCCCATCTCCGTAATGGAAAAAAGCGAAACGGCTTCTCATTCCTCTCTCACATGCCGCCTCAGTCCCTTGGATTACCATAATATATTCACCTATCTCTCTCCAAGGCTTTGCAACTTCGAAAAGGTAAATTGAAGGGTAATTGTGAGTCATGTGGAGCACCGTTCTAACTGGATTAGAACCTACTTTGCATGTTATTACCGACACTTACATTCAATCAGGCGCTGACCGCTCATCTCCACTTGGATGAGCTATTTGAGGCTCCAGAGTAGAAAGAGCACGAGAAAATGTGACAGAAATGTGGAAACCTGTTCCTCTTCACCACAGAGTTGTAAACAGTATTGGATGTTCTGCTCAACTGGGTGTATTTCTGTGTGTGTGTTAGAGAGGGTAAAATATGTCATCGGTTGCTCTGTTGTTGGAGTGCCTCTCGTCCCCTTTCCCTGATCTTGATGATTGTAGCCTGCAGGATGCCATCTGGGTTCTGTCATATGTTATTACTGTGCCACGCAAAGGCTGAGATGGCTTATGTACGGCACTGTGTGGCTGCGGGTCATAGTGGAGTCTGTGTGTGTGTGTGCGTGTGTGAGAGGATGGGTGGGTGGGAGGATAGGCTCTCTCTTCATGTTTTCTGTGTGTGTGTGTGTGTGTGTGTGTGTGTGTGTGTGTTTGTGTGTGTGTGCGTCGCTGCTGGGTATTTTAATGTCCACATTTGTGTGTCTGAGAGTATGTGTTGCTGTCAGGGGAGAGCTAATGTCTCTGCATTTATTCATACTAGCGCCAAAGCAATTAGTCTTTAATTGAACAACAGTTACGATGATGGTTTAATCGTTTAAGCCATTTATCAAGGAAGAAATGACAAACATTTTGCTAGTTACGGCTTCTCCGCTTCTGTTTTATTATTGTAAATTCAGTTTATCCGACAAAATAAACACTTCAGAGACATGACCTTGATGCATTTTTAATTATTTTACAGACTGATTTGAACATAAAACAAAATCAACAAATCAGATGCAGAGCTGCAGTGATTTACTGATTCATTGGTAAGGTTGTTCAGAGGAAACTGATCATCAACTGTTTTAAAAATGGATTTTTCTCACAAAATGTCAACATTTGTGGGTGCCGGCTGATGAAATGTAAGGATTTGGTGCTTTTCTTTGGCTTTTATGATGATAAACGTGGATACTTTGGGGTTTAGATGAAGAAGCAGTTTGAAGATGTCAATTTAGGACATGCATTTTTCAAATTTCCCATTCGTCATTAGCTCCAGCTCTAATTGGGGTAGTTGGTTTTAGACTTGTGTGCTTTGTGCGGAAACACAAAAGTAAAAAACACCTCTTAGTTTTGTCTGTAACTCCCTATATCATGTTGAAGATGTGTATTCCAACATTAAAACATGTACTGACTCAAAAATGTATATCTATGTTTTTAGATTTCAGTTAAACATCATAACACAGCTTTGAATCCATATCCTAATAGTTTGACAGTAGCACGTCTATTTGCCCAAGCTACACATATTTCAAGCCATTAAACAAATTATGTTTGGTGTCTTTTTTCAATATGAGCAACACTGCAACTACCGATTATTTTTATCAATTAATGTGTTGATAATCTTCTTTTGGTAATTGACTGTAATGATTTTAGATTAGAATGTCCAAGAAGCACCTTGTGACGGCTTCAGATTGCTGTTATAGTCCAACCAAAACCTAAAAGTTTTTCTTTTTACATTCATGTAAAAATCGAATATCTGACTATTTTAGACGCTGCAACCAGTGAATGTTCATCATTTTTGGCAACTTTTTTCGGTACTAAAATATCATATAGTTATACATCGACATCTATTTGTCTGAATACTCTTGACACTTCCCTAGCGTCTGCACAGTGTATCGCCAAAGACTCCACAAACAGCATAGTGACCCGGCTGATCTATGTGGCTGATCTGCAGTTATCTGAACGATTATCAGCCTCATGAGTATTCAGGCTTCAACAACCTTGTGATGCCCTTTAGAGCTGTGTGTTTCATACTCCCCTTCAGTTCCGACCAGTCTCCATTAGTTGGCCTCCGATGCTGTCCCCTCCCTGTGTAAATAATGTATGATAGCTCTGGTGTCGATGCAACGCTGTGTCCCTGCAGCCTCAATCTATACTTCGGTCTCATAGCGTGAGTCTCTTAGATGTCCATGTCTTTGATGCATGTCAAGACATTGAGTTCAAACTATATAGTAGACGTTAGGTCCGACACCAGGTTATGTTTTTGTTTGTTGTCTCATGTTATAGTGATGAATTAAAGTTGCTAAATAAATATTTTTAGTTTTCAAATGATAATATTTCATATGAAAGGTGTTGCTTGTAGAGCCGGACTCATTTATTGGTCGGCCAAATGTAGCCTGCGCACACAGTGGTGCATTTATCAGCTATAAACATACATTATTTTCCCGCGATGTGGAGACCAAAACTGAGCTTGAAGGAGATTAAATGTAGGTGGCCAGAAATAGGACTCAAAACAAGTGCTATGGTTTCACCTTTTCTGCTTGGTGCTGCATTTTTCCCCCCAACACAATCATTATATCAACTTTTAAAAGAATATGTAATTGTTTTGTTCACAGCATGCAGTGGGGCCAGATTCGGAACTAATGTGCCGTTAGATTGTTGCGCACCCACCATTTCAACAAAAATCATTACACTGAGATAAAAGTACAAAAGGAGAAATAAAACATTTTATAAACCTGCAGATGATTTTTTTTTTTTTTTGTGACAAAGATATTATTAACCTGCTCTACTCGCAGAGTGAACTTCACATCCACGAGCTTGCAGTAGAGGCTTAAGAACAAAGAGTGTTTGCACAGCAGTCTGGGAGACAAAGACACGGCAGTTATGACGAGGGCTAGCAAACAAAGGAAACCAGCCAAGAGGAAATTGCTTATTTACCTGAAATGTATGACTCCTTTGGTCCATAGCCAAAGCCGAAAATGAAAATGAAATGATCCAACGGGCTTACTGGAACAGTCACATTGGTACAGTGGCCCAGTTGCTGGCTCTCTGTGTCTCAGCTCTACTTGCTGTGGTCTCCCTGTGGAGCGGGTGCTGTTGTCACTTCCCACCTCTGATTTATTATCCAGACACTTAGTTACACAGGAGTTCAGCTCTGGGGATGCTAGTGGCCCCGGTCATAGCTATTCCCAAACCCCCCAGTGATGCTGTGGCCCAGCAAATGTGTGATGAATGGGGATGCCGGTGTGTACATGCTAAGATCCAGACGGTGCTACAGCTAAGGTTCCCTCCACCATGGGTTCATTTTCGTTAGAGAACATTTATAAGAATCCCTAAGGAGGGCAGGATTGTTGTTTTGATGCTTTAAATCAAAAGAGGGTACAGTGGAGTTGCATACTGGAGCCTAAAATAGATAAAAGTATGTGCTCAGAAAGAGTGGAGCTGCCATTGATTAGCACGTGTCGTGTGCAAATTGATGACTCCAATACAAAGAGCAGCGATCGTGACCGAAAGACTGCGCTATTAATAGTTCAACAATCAATACAGATATGCCGGTATCACTTACTGCCTGACCAAACAAGGCAGATGTTTTGGTCCCCTTCCTATGTGCGTGTTTACTCCTTTCATTGTTAATTTTGATCACATTTTCCATGTCGTGATATTTGAGCAGGGTGTTTTCGGCAGACGGTTTTGATAACATCGTATCATGACTTAATCCAACCACTGCTGTAAATATGTAATAGGATGATGTATTTACTCACCAAGGCTTTTTTCTGTCATAAAACAGGAGTAGAGTTAATCTGAAGCTAAACCTAGACTAGTTAAGTAACTACAATGTACATGATCTCAGAATATCTTAGAATTTGATTTGTCCCACTTTTGATTTAATGGCAGCATGCACTCAAGCTGGCATGGACTCCAGAAGTCTGTTATTCCAGCATGATTTGAGTGTTCAGAGGATGCTTTGCTTTTTCAGTCATCGAGAGCCCCTTTAAATGTCGTCATCAGCAGGTTTTGCACAAACTTGAGTCCATGCCATTCAACTTTGGGAAATTATAATGGGCATTTTATTAACAATTTTTTGACATTACACAGAAACAAATAATCTCAAAAATAGTCAACAATGAATATAGCCATGATGGCAGCCCTACTTGAGTCCATCTCGCATGGAAACAAGGAAGATGTAAAGTGCAAATGAGGTTGAGACCATCACTGATTTATTCTTCTCTGTCATTCCAGTTTCATATTAGTGCAATTTACCCGTGTACATCAGGCTGAGATGGTTGATTGTTAATCTAAGGTAACTAGTCAAACATATCCATGCGTGGGATTCAGGCAATGACCCCGACCCTCCTGCTTGCTCTGCAGCACAGCCTCCTGTATCGTTCTCTTTTCAGTGCCATCAACTTCCTCTGGAACTCCTCACCAGCCATGATGTAGAGTACTGGATCAAGGCAGCCACTCACACTGCACATGGACTCAAAGAACTCATAGGAGGCGTAGAGGACCTGGGTGTTGGACGGCGTGACCTGGTCGTGGATCCTCATGAAAACCAGGGTGACGACCATGATGTGGTACGGCACAAAAGAGACCACAAAGACGAGTAAGGCAGCAGTGATGAGGCGCAGTGGCTTTCCACCCGCCCGGTGGGTTCCTCTGTTTCTCCTACCCCTTGGAAGGCGCCTCAAAACGCTAACTGTCTTGATGTAAAAAGTCAGCATGCTGCCAAACGGAAGCAGGAAGCCTAATATTGTTCTTATGATGGTGGTGGTCTTGACGTAGGAGAAAGGGCCATGGATGTGGTCCATGCACACGGTGATGTTTTTTGGACGCTGAATAGCAAAAGTAAGAAATAAGTCAGGGATGGAGCTCAGGACCAACAGGACCCATGTGCAGACCGAGCATAGCTTGGCTTTACCCACGTCCCACCATCGGAGCGAGCTGATGGGGTGCACCGTCCCGACATAGCGATCGAAACTGATGAGAGTGAGAAAGAAGATGCTGCCATACACGTTGATGGTGAAAGAGATCTTCTTGAACTGACAGAAGATCTCTATATCTTCGAGGTACGGCCTCTGGAAGGTAAAGTAGAGGGTGAAGGGCAGGGTGAGGATCCAGGCAGTGTCGCACAGAGCCAGGTTCATCAGGAAAACATTGCTGGTGCTCCAGGCTTTCTTGAGGCAGGTGTAGTTGACGAGAGCCGCTAGGTTTCCCAGGATCCCGACAGGAAGGGCAAAACCGAAGAGAACCAGCAGGACGTAGCAGTACCACCTTCTGCTCTCAAACTGGCTGCAGAATACTGTGGACTGGTTCAGGAACTCCAGTAACGCCTCTGGGATGTGAGGAGAGGAGGTTAAGTCAGTTTTGCATCTTGGTTTTTCTTAAAATATTAATGTGTTTTTGAGAAATAAAAGGGAAGTCCAGCATTTTACAGTAGTATTGCACATATAGCAGATAGATTGTATAAAGAACAAGCTGGTATCATCAGTAAACTACTAAATTATTTTATTCTATACCTCAAGCAAAGCACTGTGGCCTGTATGTAGCAAGGTAGGGTTTAGATGTTGGGCTGGTGGATCAGTTTGTAGCACGATTAACTTTAATACTGGAGGCTGAAGTTAGATCTGGAATTGATAATTGGCCAGGTGGACAATTGGTTTATACCTAGCTTTACTGATCCATAACCACAATATTACCTGACTTTAATCAAGTGTTTTCCTTGCTTAATCCTAACCATACCTGAACTATTTAAGTGTCTTTCAAATATTTTAACCACCACAGTTGCCATCTTTATAATATGTTCAGATTGGGCAAAGTGGTTGAAAAAGCAGGATATTCTGAAGGTCCAGAAACACAGATTTCATTCCTACACTTCCCATAGTGCAGTTCAGTAGTCCCTTCGTTACACCCTCAGTGACAGGTTAATGTCTTCACGTTTCTAAAAAACTTTTAATGGTGTTCTCTCAGACTTGTCAAAGCTCCAACAGAGCCACGGACGACATTATAAAACTGTTTTCACAGACGACGTAGTTCTTCCTGTGACGAGCAAATTGACCTTCTCATGCAGAAATAAGTGCTGTGCCCCCCCCCCCCTTTTTTTTTTTTAAAGCACAGAAATCCTGATTCAAACTAGACTTCTGGAGCACCCTACTATTAGTCGGCCCTAACTGTCAAACTCAAAGACAGAAATCGGAATGTCCCAGTACAGACATACAGAAAACTGTATCACATTGACTGAAGTCTAAACCCGGTGGCGCTGAATTCATTATCCTGTTGAGTAAGCAACAGATTAACACATGCGTAAAGACAATATTGTTTATGACCCAGTTCTCCTGCAGCATAACGGCTTCTTATCTGTCTGATTGATAGGCAAGACCATCGTTTATGTTTATCCAATCTGTTGGGTCACTCATGATGTAAAACTGTAAAACACAACATCACACATGCTAAATTGTGCATAAGCACTGTGTGTCAATCGTAATGCTTTTCTAGCATCCACTCTCTGAAACATAAACTCTCTGACACACTGTGGATCGTCTGTGCTATATGGCACCCTCACTTTATATTTCAAGAGTTTAACAACTTCCGGAATAATGTAGGTCATGGTCCGTTTCCTTGACTCTGCCGTAAGCCCTGCTCTCAGAGACTACTTCAAGTAAGATGTGTTCACAAGCTCCGTCCCTATATATTTAAAGCGGCTGTCTCCATGGTCGGAGCATCACCTGCATGTCCAGGAAGTGAATATCTGCGTCCAACATTGAAATCCAGGGTGCCGTTCATTTATTGCCTCCACTATGTCGGCCACTGTTTGCTTTTAATCAGACATAATACACTTATTTTTTCCAGGTGAGCGGATGTTAACAATTTACACATTTCAGGAGAGGAAGGAAGAGGGAGGAAAAGGTTTTTATGTCTTATTTTAACCTCTTAATTAAATATCGAATGACACATGATGATGTTTTTTTATCATCCAGCTTGTAATGATTTAAAACAAGAGGAGGATACCATATGATGTAGACTGTATTACTGTTATTAATAACACAGGGCAAGTCAGTAAATAACTTGTATAAAAGTCAGCAAGTTAGTTATTGTGAATTATTTGAAAGTTTAATAAAATTGTTGAAACTATTTGGTCCAAAAACATAATAGAATGTTTAATGTCGAGTTAAAGAGCAAGAAGGGTCAGGTTGTACTTGCCTCCTTTAGCCATGTCAGACTTGTTGCTGTTGGAGAGCGGAATCATGATGAATGGAGAAGGCGATCACATCCCAGGTCGCCTTCCTCTCCTCCTCCACCAGCTGCGTGCTTCTCATCTGTCACAAGCTGTCGGCTCACTGCCTTACCTCCGAGACTGGTGTGTGTTTGCGTGTGTGTGTGTGTAATACAGTAAACAGTCGACTGAGCAAATCCACTGTTAAAACATCTCAGATACATACAGTAATTGCTTGCGCGTCAGTGCACGTGTTTAACTGATGGGCTCTGCTGGTTTGTACTGCTATGTTTGCGTTTCCGGCTCCAGGACTTCTATATGTCCTGTAAGTGGATTACTTCTATAAATCTAGTGACTGTATAGCTGGAGCACTTCCAGGAATTGTGGCCTGTGATCTCATTGTCAGACAGGGAAGCAGATAAGAAACCATGATGCTGGCAGTGTGAATCCCATCATTGCCTGGAGTAGGAACCCCAAAAACCTTGTTATACCCTTAACGAACTTGAACTTTATATTCAGGTATGCCTGGCTAAAACTAATACAATCTAACATGACAGTCCTATAATAAATCCTCTCTATGTGTAGGTTATGATGTTCAGTTTTAGTTGAAACTGTCAAAGTTTATGACCACTTTTGAGGATGTAACGGTGCTGTTGGACTTTATTTCCTTACACAGAAAGGTGTGTTTGTTTAATAACCTACTCTCTCTGATATAAATGGGGTGGACATGCTATACATAATTGGAACATGTCATTAATGCAAAACAGTTCAACAGAAACTACATTACAAAAAATGAGAACCTTCTTGAAGGTCAGAAGACAGGATACTGCAGGAAAGGTGTATCTAATAAAAATGGCACCTGGATTTATAAAAGCCACTAAAACCCCAGTTTCTTTATCAGAAATGCTACATAATGCCAAACATACTATACATATGCATTTACCACAGTTCAGGTTTTACGGATTTGTTGAAAAAGTGTAATCCTATTAATATTTTCTGTAAGGTTGAAAGCCTCACAGAAAAAGTATCTTTGCAGGCTGCTTAGCCTGACAATTGAGTGTGAACTTACAATGCCTGGATTCTGGGATCTAAGAACCTGCTGCTGCATGTGTCCTGACTAAAAATAGAACGCAAATTGAAAAATAAACAATGTTTTTAGTGAGTCTGTCAATTGTTCTTTACATTTTAAAGGTGCAAAAACAAAACTGTAGTGTAACTATGATTGAAAGAGGGACAAAATACAAAGGGACAAAGAGAAATTAAACATGGAATATATTGTATATATAAAAGCAATGATGTTGAAATTATGTCATACTTGAGTAAAAGTAAAGTTATTGTCATAAATTATTACTTTGGTTCAAGTGAAACTGACTCATATGAATAGTACTTGAGGATAAAATTCTTACTTTGTACTTAATTATCCAAAGCAATTGTCTTGCAATGAATGTACTTGAATATCAAAAGTACAATTTAAAGTAAATTAAACATCTAACTTGTATGGGTCGACTGATGACCCGCCTTGCAGATTTTCAGCATTATTCTGACCATCAGAACAATTGTTTCTGATTACAATTAGATCAATTAATTTAAAAATGCTTTTTGCGAGGCGCCGTTTAGCTCAGTTGGTAGAGCCCGCCCCATGTGCCCAGGCTCTGCAGCGGACCTGGGTTCGACTCCCGGCTCGGGTCCCTTTGCTGCGTGTCACTCCCCCTCTCTCTCTCCGTGTTTCCTGTCATATCTTCAGCTGTACTGTCAATAAAGCCATAAAAGGCCAAAAAAAAAAAAAAAAAAAAAAAAAAAATGCTTTTTACTCTGATGAAGCTACAGTAACAACAGTTATCCAATAAATGTACAGGAGTAAATATGACAATACTTCAGTAAATGTGCTCAATTACATTCCATCAATGAATAAAACGAAACAAACAAGGATGAAATCATCATAATTGAAATAATACTAGTGATAGCATGCAAATTAAATGTATTGTATTCAAGGGAGATTTGTTTCAGTACATGTGTATGGGAGAGAAGAGAGAAAAAAATAGTAATGGAGATAAATGTATTGCTCTGAAGCTATTGCGTGGGAGTGATTGATACTAAAATAGCAGCAGTGGCTGCTCAGTGTGGTCATGAGTTTGAACAGAAGTGGGCTGTTGAGGCTATAGAATTGGCTACATTACATCTCCAGAAAATAATTCCCCAAAATGTTGCCACAGAAGCAGAAAATCCTGTCAACCTGCACAGAATTTAAGAATATTTGATACACATGACACAAGAGGACACAGCTGGATAGGGCTCGTGTAAAGAAAGACACAGCACGAGAAACATTTTGTACAGTGTTCTGGTTTTCACAGAAACTGCAGTTCATGAAGTGGATGTTATGTCATCTACCTGCTGGTCAGCTCTCTGGCTTGTGTCCGTTTATCACCACTAGATGGAGACACAGCTTCATATTTGATCTCCATGAGGAAAAGACACGATGAGAGGTGAAAATGACCTCAGCCCAAACACAACATCATAAACAGTGTTGGAGAAATTATACTGTCAACACTTTAAATTAGTATTCTAATGTCATTGCATTGTTTAGATTTATACAGCAGTTTGGTCCTTGTGAATGGCTCCATGTTTGCCATGTGAGTAAATGAGAGTAAGAGGACATATAACAAGTGTCTCCCTCCTGTCTCCCTGTGTTTCTGTGGCTGCCGATGTCCATGTGAGTTGTTGTTGTTGTCCCCTGCTGGGCTGAGCCTGGCGGCAGACAGTGCTCATGAATCACCCCTTGTCGGGGTCCTCTACTGTCGGGAGGTGCAGTGACTCAAACAGCTTGCCTGAATAGTCTTGAATCACCCTCTAGTTAAATCCTGCCCATATAGGCGGCGAGAGGGCGGCCGTGCTCGCTGGCGCGGCGTGCTGCTTTAAAAGTCAGATCTGCCGATACACACTGTGCTCCTACATCTAAGCCAGGGCTCATTGGCACTGGAGGCAATTAAGTTCACCCATGCAAGTCAATTCAATTATGCATCTGTGATGAGCCCTGAAATACCACAGAGTGAAACGTATGGTGTGGCCTCACACTAGGCTACTTTGCTTAAAAAAAAAAGAAAAAGTGAAGGTTAACTGGTATACTTACTGTTGATATAAAGGGAATGTTCAAGTTTATATCCTGTTCTGCGGCGCTCACAATAAGTTAACCAAAGTTTAAGCTATCATTGCAGCTCTTTTGTTTACTACGATGTTCAAGCGATTTTCTGCAAGATGTCTTCATTCATTATAACTCCACTTACACTCAACAAAGATCCTCTTCTCTCTATAGGAATCTAAACATCTTTGTTTTTATGTGTGCAGTGTTCAAAAAACTAGAAGTGAGCAAGCTGAGATTGAACAGCATGTAAAACTATTGGAGAATAAACCAGCCAGGCTGTAATGGGAAAATAAATGGAGCATTCTGCTTTGCTGTCGTTCTGGCTCCGTGCGTGCGTGTGGGCGCGTGCGTGTGTGCACGGACACAATGAGCTCTCGGAGGAGCTGTAACTCAAAGGATGCTGACTGAGCTGGAGGAGAGAAAAACAAAGAGTTGTTCCTGGGTAGATGGCCGCTTCTGGCACCGGATCACAGCTTGCAGAGCCGAAGCTGAGGGAGAGCCTTGAAGTGTGTGTGTGTGTGTGTGTGTGTGTGTGTGTGTGTGTGTGTGTGTGTGTGTGTAAAGAAGTGGAAATGAAGGTGTAAAGCTAAGATTACTTCTAGAGGATTTCTCAATTAAGAATCAATTAAGTAACCTTGAAGCAGTTGATGGTTCGGGCTCTCAGCATGAGGACGGTAATTTGTGATGTACCGTTCAAGTTTCTTGGCGTTAAAGGCTAAATCCACCTATTTTACACATTGAAGTGTGTTAACAGGTCTTGAGGGGTACTGCTGTATATGTGAAAAAAAATAGGAAAGCTTTTTGTCGCTCAAGAGGAAGCTTATCTGCTGAATGACATAACAGCCATAGCCTAACTATTTGATTAGGAAATGCCCTCATTCCAAACAATCCAAAGTTCAACTGGAGAACACAACTCCTGAATCCGACATACAAACTCTGGCGGAGTTGTTGTAACCACAAAAACAGTTGGGTCACAGAGTTAAGTGTTTTTACTTCACAAATAAAATTTGAGTTTTGTCAGCGACATGCGGGGAGCACAACAACTCGACAACAAATGAGTTTAATTTCAACCTGTTATCATGTTAATTACAGAATTAACATTAATCAGTGACAGCTGGTACGACCTGCTGCCTCCACCATTTGTCATTTGGACTGGAAATAACAAAGATCAGCACCGGCTAAAAATGACAAGTTGCCGCCTGAATGGCTTGTTCTGCTCTCCCTGTTTTATAAGAAAGATAACAGATAACCGTTACTGTTTATTTTGTGGTAGATTAAAACAAGCTTCACATTGTTTTTCTCTTCACTGTAGAGGGTAGTTATAGGCGTCTTCATCACCTCCTTCCTTCTACATTATAGGCCAACAAGGCTAACAGAAATTAGCCATGTGGCGCTTTTGAATGTTTCTGTCAGTCCCATTATATTCGCCTTTCAGGTCCGTGGGTCAAATGAAATGAAGCTATTGGGTGCGTTATAGGAGACGAAGAATCGACTCTTTTTGAATCTTGACCCAAGTCAGGATATCTCAGCCTCTGCTGCTCAAATGCAGGCCTTTCTTTTACATATGTCTGCTGTGAGTTCTCCAACTCTACTGCAATACTCACAGGTTGAAGAACTCTGATTTTATTTTATTTATTCTATTCGCAAATCCTATTTCTCCCAGGCCTGCGTGATGTTGGTAGTAACAGTCTCCCAAAATATACAAAGCACATTGCCTCTGTTACACAAGCAGAGTGAGCGGTAGATCAAGGACTCTGACAGCAGATTACTTTATACACACCTAATTACATCACATGTTTTTTACCCACATCTCTGTTTATATTGAACTTATGTAATGCTTTTATCATCCCACTCCAACCAGACATTCTGAGCCCTGAATTAAAGGTCTAAATGTTTTTTTCTGTTTGTCATTAAGAGCAGCCAGGATAAAAATTTCTCCCTCAATATATTTATAGTGAGACAAAGGGGAGCTAAAAGCTCAGACTGCGGTCTTTTCAAGGTACAACAACAAGCTAATGGTCGTGTAATAAATATCGTTGTGTTCGTGAGCTCCACTGAGGGCTGCCACCAAAACGACAAGCTCGTGTGATTGTGTGTTCTGCACAGAACAGTGTGTATCCAAATCCAATGTCATGCTCTGCCAGAGAGATATTTCTCCATAATTTGATTCCAAGCCGGGACTGTATAAAAAAAACCACATCACAGGTCACAAACGTTTGAATAATTTCACTAATGCAGGAATCACATCATGAAACAAAAGGGAGCATCATTCCACTGACAGCATGTCATACAGATGCGTGAAATGATGTCTGTGTAGTGTATTTTCTGTTGGGATTAATGATGAAATATTATGATGGTGTGTTAGGGCAAGCATTAGTAAAAAAAAACAAATATAAGGAGCTAAGGAGGGGGTAAAATACAAGAAAAACAACAGAATTTCACGATGAATGTTGTGTACTTGCCAGTTAAAATCTAACTAGTCAGGACCAAACTACCCGAATCGACTCTATCGACTTGTATTTTGCAATCTGACTCATGAATGAGGAAATATTCACAATCACCATAGCGCCACAGGCGTCCAGAAATCCTGTCAATTGCGTTGTAGTTCCTGGATCGTCTCATCCAAATCAGTATGTTTTCTTCTGGGCAGGCTGAATTCAGGATCTTCAACATCCCAGTTCTCATGATGATATACTGAGAGCACATCACATCTTTTTTTTCTGCAATTTTATGACTTTATTATGTCAGAAATTTAGATTTTTTTTCTTGGAATGTCACCTCCCTCCTTCGGCTCTGTAACATATATTTCTTTTCGAATACAATGGCTGTAATACGCTGTCACAGAATTGCAATTGGTGTCAGGGAAAGACAATTACTTCAGTGCCGCGCAAGTGACACCTCAAAGTGGTCTTTAATCTTGATTTCATCACCTAAAGGGCACATGTCTGACAGGGTAGGACATTATTGATCTGTGTGATTTAATTTATTTACTTTCATCTCCATTTCCATGGCCCACACGTGACAGCAGGTTGACATGCTGTTTGAACCCCGCCACTGACAGCCGTGTCCTTGTCGTGCTCCCTTTAGGTCGATACCTGCGCCTGAAAATGTTCCGCGAGGATCATGGCTCCTGGATGACCATGTTCTTCAGCGCCATCCTCTTCCTCTTCATCTTCTCACACATCTACAACCTTTTCCTGCTGATGGCTGGGAGCATGAAGTAAGCCATTCAATCTCTCTCTCTCTCACTCACACTACCCCCTCTTCCTTCATTCTCTGCTCCCCATTTGTTAGAGCCACTGTATGTTCCCCTTTGGCTGCCGTGATTGATCTAAACGTCTCGCCTGAACAGAGACTCGATGCCGGTCTGATTAATCAGCACAGACTTTAAATCACAGGTAAGGGCAGGCAAGGGGATGGTGGTTAATCCTGAAAGATCACCTCCAGCCCCTGCACTTATTCTCCCATGATCCTGACTTATTTTTTTTGACACCTCTCTGGACGAAAACCAAGATGTTTCTTTAGTTTTTTTATTTTTGCCACGTCTCGCTCAGACGGTGCCTTGGTTTTTTCGCTGCTGTTGTCCCGGCTTACCTGCTGAGAAACAAGCGTGCACGGCAGAGCTTGACATCCACACATCAAGCCAGTGAGAGGAATCCGTTTATGCATTTGCAATGTGTCTGTCTCGAGGAAGGAAAACATGCCCTTGAAGCCAGCCAGCCAGACACGAGGTCGCCGAGAGGTAATTTACCATTTTGTTTGTTTGGAGCTGTAAAAAAAAAAAAAAAAAAAACAGCATGGCAGGTGTCTGTTCAGGTACAAGCTGTCAAAAGGGAGGCCAGGACTGTAATGGGATCTGTCCTTACAGCGCTGCTTTTCCATATTAACACCAAGCATCAACTATCCATAAGGCACAGGCAGATGAAGGCTATTAGCTAGCAGGCAAGGTGTTGTGTTTTCCTACGGCCAGAGGGATGAGTTTGTATAATCAGCCCATCTGTCACTCCGGCCAGCACGGTGACATCGGCATCCATCTTGTCCCGCTCTCTCTCTGGTTGGCCGAGAAAAAAGGAAGCGAGCGACTGAGCGGAGAGAGGGGCAGGTCCGCCGAGAGGATGAATGCTGCTTGCTCAGGGAAAAGTTCCATTTGCAGTCGCACTGAGTGCATCTGTCACAGAGAGGATTCCTTTATACTGGCTCTCATTTTCAGCCCTTGAAATGTCAAGAAAAGGGGGGCTCCTTTTTTTTTTTTTTTTTTTAGTCCTGCCAGTGCATGTTTTTAACTGTCAGGATTGTTTCACGAGATGACACTCTGGGGGAAAATAATGAGACACTCAGGCATTTTGAGAGACGTAATATGTAATTTATATCCTTCTTGGAAAGTCGCACGTTCCCTGCTCATATTAGCCGCATCAGTTGTCCCGGATATAAAACCACCACAACAGCCTATTAAGCAATTAAACGGGCTGGAACGTCACTAGGACCCATTTGCTTTGGATGTTTTGTTAAGCGGCATGTTGTAAAGCTCTCCTCGCAAAGACAGATGGTGCTGTTGTAAAGCGAGTGAACCCGCCGCTGCCAAGACACCTGGTCTTTTTCTGCACCCCCATCCATCCCTCCTTCCCTCCCTCCGTCCCTCCCTCCTGTCCCTCTTCCCCACTTGTTTTCTTCCTGCTCCAGCACTGTGTCCACCGAGGACCCGGGCCCTGCCAAAAACCATTAGCGTTCGCATCTCTGTTCAAGACTGACATGTAAGAACAATGTTCACACTCTGCCAGGACGCCCCCTCAGAAGACGGGGGCTTCCGGGGGCTGTGATAGCATGAATGCAGCAGAGTGAGCAATAAGGTGATGGAGGCTGAGGCGGGGAGGGGGCGGGGGGGCCTTCTGTGCTGGGGTGGGGGAGCTCTTCGGCCCTGATGATGCAGTGAAACTTAAGTCTTTTGATCTGTGTCCAAACCCTATTTGCATCGCCCAGCCATCACTACTCCAACCATCGCCTCACCCCGCGGCGAGGCTGCACAATGGGAAAAGTAAAACATCTCTCTGTGGCTGCAGCTGCCCCTCTGTGGGAATGAATGGTGTTTTTCCCTTTTTTATTTATACTGAATGAACAAGCCCCCGTGAGGTATTATTACTGCCAAGGGTTTTTAAAGGGTAGGTATTTTGGCACGGCTTAGCCGGCTTTGACATCCAGCCGTGATGGTGCACTGCAGGGGATGCTCTCTTCTGGTGGCGAGTCAGGGGCGTCCCACACATACCAACCGCATATTGTTCACGTCTCGCACCTCGCTCAAGTTAGCCGAGACATGTGTATGTGTGGGAAGAGTGCGTGTGTGTGTGTTTGTGTATGGGTTATGTGTGTGGCGAGGTAGGCAGAGGCAGGGAAGCGGGGGGGGGGAGGGTATGGCGTCTGTCTCCCTGCTGTCTCCCTGACCTGATGCCGTGCGCCGCCCGTGCCCTTCGCTCATTAATATGCTTTAATTTTCTTTGACCTTTCAGTCGCTCTCGAGCTTGATTTAATTAAAACTTGCGATACATCCTACGAGGAGAGAGGATAAACTGTGACATCGGGACAGTAAACAATCACCGATAAGAGATTGTGTATCTCTTTTTGGGTGACAAGTATTTATTCATGATTAGTCATATAAAATGGATTCAAAGCTATTATCTGTCAGCCGAAAGAGATTGTCCAGACGCCGCAATCTTACACATGTCCAACAGCGCGGCAGCCAATGTTTAAACAGCCCACTTCCAGGTCAACAGCTATCAACCTGTTACCTGGCTCATATCACATGGGAGGGAGGGGAAAAAAAAAAAAAAAAAGAGAGCCTGTCTATCGGGGGCTCCCAGGGAGCTGTAATCCACACTTGTTACCAAACCCTCACATCTGGGCTATTTGCATTTTAATGTAACTGTCAGATTAGGAGGGGGGCTGTTTGTGTGAAACCACGGGAGTGTGACCGCCCAGGGAGTTTGACGGACTTCATGAATGTTCTGTCACGCTGCACAATCCCACTCCCGCCATCTTACGGCGCCATTACCATCTGAAATCAGCCCCTAATTAGACGGTGTTATTTAATTAAGACGGCCCAATGCGTGGCGTACACATTAATCATGACTAATTTAGGGGAAGGGGGTGGTAAAGTATGTGAAGGTGGAGGGAGGGAGGGAGGGCGTGTGTGGGCATCTAATAGCGGGTTGGAATAGAACAGGTACAGTGAAATGACTTCAATTTTTACTGTGTATGTCACCAAGTGAAGAAATGGATGGATGTGAGCAAGGGAAGTTTGGAGGAGCGGGCTGCAGTTGGTGGATCTGTTTGATGGAAGCAGGGAGGGGATGGATGTGGCATTTGACTACAGCGATACACTGAGCGGGATTAGACCCCATCATATGAGGGTATTTGTCTTTGTTTACCATGATCCTTTGTGCTGAGTGCATGCTAGTCCCCCTTGTCTGTCTGTTTGCTTGTCTGGCTCTAAGCTGGGGTAATACCATGGACAAGTGGATTTAAAAAGGCTAAATAAATAGCATGTTGCGGTATGTAGATGCCTCCTGTTGCATGCAGGCACACGTGGGACTCGCTGCTGCCAACGTACAGCAGCGCATTTCACAGTTTTTCACAGTTTCTCCTCTGATTTGGCCTTTAAATATGACTGGAATTTGTAACTAAAACTGCCTGTATTAGATACAAACTCCAGTTCAAGTTTGAAATCAAAGGTTGTGTTGATGTTTTTCTTCTCTTGCTCAATATCTGCTGTTTAAACATGGGTAAAAGAAAACAAATGTTGTGCCTTAGTTTTGCCTTATTTACATTTGAATTAGTTTTAATCCCCAATAGAAGAAGAATTAACTGATTAAAACTCCCATTTATTTCACATCCCCACTGTGCTTTATGACAAGTGAAAATACCGTTGTAAGCCTTCAATTTTTGAATTTGTTCAACACTCCTTAAAAGTGTAAGTGACCTGAGATCATTACTGAACCATAACGGTGCAATTGGGCTGTAAATATTTTAGGAACCCATTTTTCTTGGGGCCAGTGCTCAGTGATTAGGCTTAATAGGTTTAAACTGATTGTTAAATTACCAGAGTTTCAAACATACTTAAACAATACTTATATTAAAAAGAAAAAAAAAACAGATACCAGATACATCTTTTCACAGGAACCAGAACGACCTAAGAACACAAATTAGGGTGATTTTTTTTTCTTGCTTTTTAAAAACAAAACAGCCTGCACGCAGAACTGGTGCAGGACTATCATCACTGTGAACGCATACCAACATATTAATGTCTGCGCATGCTTGGGTTGAAAATCCGATTGTAGATCTCTTTTGTTACGACTGACTGCAGATGTATCATTTAAATAATGTGGTTTAGAAGAAGTATGGAAAATAAATGAAAGGATTTATTAGCTGATATTCTGTGATCCAATGCCTAGACACACCTCCTATTCGTATTTTTGAAGTTATAAGAAAAGCTTTCTCAAAGCCACCGTCACTAATCAGGCCCAACATAACAACCACTCAAAAGTGAAGTGAATAATACCGATCATCTCTTTACAATGCAGTACCCTTCTGAGAAACCTTGGCTCCTGGAATTCATGCGGATGCCAGTTTGACACGCACCGTCGGCCCAAATGCTGTTGCAGATCGAGCACAACCTCTTCATGGCAACAGTTCTCCCAGACAGCAGTCTGAAATCTGAAGAATATCATTTGCAAATAGCAGCTCTAAGACGGGGCGCTTATTGAATGTGGCAAACATCAGAAACACGACCCTCTTTCAGCTGGACTGCAGAGTTGACAGCGCCTCCTCAATTCTTGGCTGATGAGCTGAGCTCTCTGTATTCTTTATGACTGCAGACATTAGCTTCAGGTAAAAAAAAAACAATGGCTAAGGTGTAGGGGTGGCAAAAATAATTGATTCTTAGATGAATCGCGATTCGGACGTGGATGATTCTGAATCGATTCACAAATGTCAAAAATCGATTTTCTACATGTTAATTGACAACTTGATGTTGACGGAACGCAAGAGGCGGATCTCAGAAGTGCGGAAGTGCAGCGCCCGGCAGTTGACGGCATGCACACAACAAAAAACATGGGATGTGTCGTGAATGTCTGTACTCACAAACAACTCATGGGTGGAACGTCTGGGGCATTTGTTCACGCCGAGCGGCTCGAGAGCAGTGTGGAGGCCGCTGTTGGCTGTTAGCTGTTGGCTGTTGGCTGTTAGCTGTTGGCTGTGGCGTTGAGTGTGCAGCGTCCAGGTTAACTTGCGACACCTGTAACTAACTATCGGTATTTCTGTCATTCCGCCGTGCGTTCAAATGGTTACTTAAAGCCATTGTTGCCAGCCGCATACATCGTTATTAAGCTGAATCCAAGTCGATGTGAAAACTGTACACTGTCAAACAGCCCACACAGTATATTGAAATCCAGCCCGAACTCAGCGTGGGGTCAGTCAGCTGTTGCAAAGTGTGAGCCGTCCAGATCAACCTGTGATACAAACACCTGTATCGACCGTCGACCAGCTGCAGCTGTATTAATGTACTACATGTATGCTGCTACAGGAACACTTTTCTTTTCCTTTTGGTTCTTTGCAAAGCTGGATGTTTGCTAGCAAATGTAACCTTCCAGTTGACTTGCCACATTTCTTTCATTTGTTTTATTAATTAAATATATTGGAAGTAAATTAAGTATGGGTCACAAATACTTTGCTCTGAAAGTACCAAGTAGTCACACAGTGAGAAAAAGTAGGAAATGATTAGCAAACTCAGATTAAATTTATTGATTTTTTTAAAAATCGTGCATGGAAATGTACATAAAAAACTTGCCGCATCGAGAATCGATTTAGAATCGAATTGTTGACCTCTGAATCGGCATCGAATCGTGAGGTGCCAAGAGATTCCCACTCCTACTAAGGTGGTTCATAATTGTTGTGGTGCAGAAGTGTCACAGTGTTTCTCGTCCAGCTCGTCAAAAATTCAACATGTGCCCACGTGATGTCATAACACGACAACACCAAAATACCACGCTAGAAACTGTCATAAACAATTTTACTATTAAGACTTTGACATAGAAACGGATGCTGTTTATAAATCGCAGTAAATATCTTCTAGTTGAGACTAATTGATCTATCTTTGCCTTCCTCACTCTGCTGCTCTCCTACTCACACACACCCACACCAACTTTCTAAGCATATCTCCTGCCGTCTTCACACTCCTACACATGGACATTACGTTGGCTTCTCAAAAAATGACTCATTATGCATTTAACAAGTGTCTAGTTAGTGTAAAGTGTCTCCCTCTAAAGTCATTTTCTCTGCTCTCAGAATATCTTTGAAACACACCGAGCTATATGAAGCAGTGAGGTCATTTCCTCTCTGGTTTTATTATGCTGCTGTTTTCTGGGTCAGAGGGGAGGCGCGTCGGCGATGGCTACAGCCCTCCACATACGTCACTGTCACATAAAGAGAACCAGCCACAGCTGTAAATAATAAACATCAAAACCTTAACAGCTGTGTGTGTCCGCTGGGGATACATAATACATGTATTATACTATATATGGGTGTAAGTGTGTGTGTACGTGTAGATTGAAAATGGCAAGGGGTTCTGTAGCAGGACAGATGGATCGTCCGTGTATCTATGTGTGTGTGTTTGTGCCACGCAGCCACACCATGACATTGAATATCTGATAATAATTCAGTGCTGTTGTTCACGTTCCCCTGTTGCATTAACTGATTACAGTTCTGTGGCCAATTTTTCGACAAAAAAAAAAATTGTGAGGCATGTTTTGACATTTCCAAATACCACACACAGTGAAGCAGGCGAGCGACTAAAAAATTAAACTTTCAGTCAAACATTTTTCATGTTTTAGGAGCCATTAGTGTTCGTGCCAGTTGTCTCAAAAGATGTATTTTTATGTCTGTTGTTGTTGTTGTTGTTGTTGTTGTTGTTGGGTTTTCTGAAACTAGCAGTGCCACACAACTAAAAAGAACAGGAGATGTGTGTGTAGATCATCATTAAATTGGTCATCGTCACATTGTTTCTTTATGAACTCCTGCGTTCCTAAAAATGAGAATGCACCTGCAAACTTGACACAGATCGAGGTCAAGGTAGATGTATTTGGTCAACTATAAAAACTTGGTCAACTCCTGTTCCCCTCCACCTCCAATAAAGGTTTGAACCACAATTGATACCTATCCTATAGCTAGTGGGTGTTATTGTAGCCATGATGCTGAAGGTTCCCTTAACCCTTAGATTGGAAATCCGGTCATATTCATAACATTTTATCTAGTTAAATACATTTTTTTGTATTATTCATCTGCAGAGCTTGTAGAAAAGTGCAGTCCTTAAAAACATTATTGATTATTATTGATGATTGGGGACGTTTTTTACAGAAGGTATCCAGCATATTGTACTACCCTAATGCTAGCTGTTAGGTTTAGCAATTCTAGCTAGCCAACATTTGTGCTTTTAGCAATAGCGACATCGGTGTCAGCGACGTAAGATACAATAAACCAGCAACCACGTGAGTGCCAGATGATTCAAACTACAACAGTTGTGATGACGATTCTTTTTAATCAGGATCATTAATATAGATTGCAACTTTTTTTTCTAATTTTGGAATGAAACTCAGACTATAGTCAGACTTGACATAGCCTATGAAGTTCTCCTTTTGCAACAGTAAATCACAATAATGCAATGAACATAGTAATTTTTAGGCACAAGCTCTTCATTGACCATGCATCAGCTATCACTCAGGTTAAAATGTTGACAATAAGCCACCCGAGCAAGAGCCTTGTGAAGTTATTAATTCGATCAACATAGCGGTTTAGGCTGTTGCTCTATCTGTTTGTGATCTGCAGGTAAATGAGGTTGTGTGAAGTTTTGAAACAGAAGTAACAGGATATTAACACCACACTCTATAATTTCGCCTAAATAGTAGATTGTGGACGCCTTCGATATCGATCAAGATCTAAAATCTTTAAACCCCCCACTCCTTTCCCTAACACCCACCAAGTCATCGTTGTTCCTGAACCTTAACCAAATAAAACCTAATCCTTGTTAATCTGATTTATTTTCCAATAATGATCAGCTACAGTTTGTCAGATCAGAAGACGCAGTTAATTTAAAATTTGACTTGTTGTGGATACCATTGTGCATATAAATGGCCTCAGTCATAAGGTACACGAGACCTGGTTTAGGAGCCTTCTATCCTCATGGGAAGTGGACAGGGGGAATGAAGAGCCTGATACAGTGCTGGTCAGGATGTGTCACCCGATGGTATTCACTCCTACTACTGAGCCATGGGAATGATAAGAACTAAAAGGACTCAATCTCCAGCCAGTTCAGTTTAATACAATGTGTGGGCTGATTGTGTGCTGGGTGATGAATCGAGATTGAAGTTTTAAGTTGCCTTGGGAGATGGTACAGTGATAGTGACGAGAGTATGCATTGACAGCTTTATGCTCCCTGGTAACTGCTGCTGCTCAGCGTTGTATACTGTAAATACGACATAAGGTACTGTAGTGCACAGCGGGGGGAGACGGGCAATGCATTTCAATGCGAGCGAGCCAAGGTCGCAATTTAATGTTCTGAATGAGCCGAGCCTTTTACAGGGCAGGAGAGGTCACTCAGTTGCCACGGTCGCTAAATCACCGGCGGTCTGACAGATAAAACAAGTTTATAAAACCCGGCGTGAAGGCAAACACGTCCAAGTGGACAGTGAAAGAATTAATGGGATTCGGGGTATATGATGAGTCAGAGTAGTGAAAGCTCTCTCAGCATGCCATTTTATAACCTTAATTATCAGTGCTCCTGCGGGCCTTGAAAATCCTTGAGTTGGGACTTAGATAAAAATAAAACTAAACCATAAATTTTTTTTCTTTAAATTGATGAATATATGAAGTTGTAGACACTGCTTGGTTTAAGGCGAAATGGTTTTTGGCACCATAATGCAGTGAGGCTTGTTGATCAAATGGGCTTTTATAAGTAAGGATGTATTTAAAAACGTCTTTGCAGGGGTCAATCACTCCGTTACAAAGACTCCTCTTTAATAATGAAACTGCATGGCTTTATTTACACACAGTACTTGAACATGTGAAGGAGAAATCTGCCTCATTTTTGTATTAACACATTTATCTAGCACTGGGGGATGAGACTGAAATCATTGTTTCAATTTTTAATGAGCTTTGAAATGTCATGATAAGGCAAATGTATGCAAAGCCACATCAAACTGATCTTTAATACAATGAACCATGTGCCACTATGGGGCATTATAAAAGATGAAACCCTTGCCAGGTGTTTAACACAAATCAGTCATTTACAATCAGTAAGTAATTATATAGTTTTTTGATTACTACAAATGTGCATGAAATCATTAATTATGTTGTAAAATAAGACCATGACACGATCACATCTTTCAATTAAACGATACACCAGACTATCGACTTAATGACACGCTGACAATTTTGATAACAAGGATTTTTTTTTTTTTTTTTTAGCTTTTCCCTGTTTTAGTAATAGTGTTAATTGAATTGGAGCTGGAACAATTAGTTAGTTAATTGATTCGTTTTTCGGCAGGAATTTTAATGGCGATTACTTTGATAGTAGGCAAATGTTTTTAGTTACCCTTTAAGTAAGAGGGCCAAACAAACACTGGTTACAGCTTCCTAAATGTGGAGATTTGCAGCTAATATTATATGGAATTTAACCTTTTTTTTCCTCCACCAAAAATGATTATAAAATGGTCTATGGTTGCATCCCTGAACTTTATATCTTTTGGTTTTAGACTGTTGGTCAGTATAATTTCAAGACATCACCTTGGAGGAAATTGTAATTAGGCGTCTTTATCTAATTAACTAAATGGTATCTATACAGCATTATCAAGAAACATTCTAATGCACAGTGAATGATCCATTTTATGTTTAAAAAAATCAAAAGTTCACTTTGACTGCAGCGATAGATCGATGAATTGTGATGTGAACTGGAGCAGCGATAGCAGAACAAAGAGGAGCTCCATCAGAAACTCAAGCCTCATAAGAAATACAATACCAGACAAATACCACAGTATCAACTACAATTTATAGCATCACACAAACTAAATCACTATGATTCTTAGCAACAAAGAAAAAAGTAAAATAGCAGTGATCTTGCTGCTTTAATGCAACAGTTAAAAAGCCTTTTTCACTGCTTAATGTCAAACAGGAGCAACGTCCAAACTCCTAACTGTGTAACTCTTTACCCTCTGTAGCGCAAAATTGTAATTTCTTGCATGCAATGGAACAAGACTTTGAAAGGCATTGAAATGTCCTTGAATATTATGTCTGAACAAGTGTGGGAAACCTGATAACATTCCACAGAGGGTCAGAGCTGGCTGAGCCGGCCTTGCTGGCACCGACACTGCCACTGGCTCTGCGATTAAGCCATGGGAGCCATTTTGGGGTTGATTATTCATGGTGCTACTGTACTGATGTTCCACTACACTGAATTCTCTCATTAGGTCATCCGGCTCTAAAGGCCATTAAATTTTCAGTCAGCATGAATAAGTCAGAGAGTTCTGGCTCTGATCATGCAGTGCAAAGAGTCCCCAAACTCATCATAGGTGCCCTGCAAAAAAAAAAAAAAAAAGAAGGAAAAAAAAAGCCTCTCTTTCAGCACAGGGGTAACATTTGCTCAATTAAATATGTGAGAGGGGCAGGGGTTGGCGGCAGGGTAGTGTTTTTAGATTTAAAGGCTAGCATGTGGTGCCAGACAGCATTTCCAGAAGTATCGATCAGAGTTTTGCTGTGGGTAAATGACTCCCAATGGGATCTCCTTGGTAACTGGAGCTGTGCCAAACCTCTGAATGTCTAACTGACTTAATGCAGATATAAATCGCCATTCCAATCAAGGCTGTTTTATTTGCAGGGCTTGAGCGAGGCAATACGTCACCTGCGCTAGTGCACATTTTCGTCAATAAAACCCTGTCAAATCTGTTGAATGCATGCTACATTGATGACACGTGATTTATAATGTTTCCTTCCAGGGAAGGATATTTCTCACACAATTGCAGTGAACATGTAGTTGAAGCCGGTTGGCTTTTTGGGTCACTGGTTTGCCGCGATTACTCATCGCACTCAAATGGCTATGAGAGTTCATTAAGCTTTTCAGATCTAGACATCTATGCATGATGTGAAAAGGCACGAGCAATTAGCATTAATTAAAATTGAACACCTATTAAACTTGCTACCTTAGCTAATAGCCTAAAAGGATTACCCACTGCTTTCTAACAAATTGTTTAGACTTGTTTGACCACGACTCATTTACGAAATTAGATAGAACTCTTAAGTGCATTCATTTAAAACATGAAATGGAGATTAAAGATCAAGCAGAAAGGGAATATGCATATATAAGAAAAAGGGAAGGTTGTAGGCCAGATTTTCCAGAGCACTCTGCGCAATAGAAAAACATTTTTACTGGTGTTTGCTCGTGGCCAGAAAATGACCGGGGGAAAACAAAGACGAATGGAGCCATTGACTTCAAATACGACCCCTTGAAAGCACAGCCAGAGCCCTATCCATCGCCATCTATTATATTCATGAGTGTGACCTGTGGGGGGGTGAGAGGGGGCTCCAGGGGGGGAGGTGATGGGCGCCCACCTGCTCCACTCAGCGTCTAAGACACTGGCTGCCAGGAGATCAAACAGGCCCCCTCGCTCCCCTCTGTTCTCCTCCTCTCTTCCCGGCACAAGTCCCATATAGGAGGCGACTGACCCACTTTTCCTCCCTCCCTGTGCCATTACCTGGAGAAAACACTGATGTGGTTTGTGTGTGTTGGGTGGGCGGGTGGGTTTTTGCGGTGCTGAACAAAAGCTTCTCATCTTCAGTTACTGTAAAGAGATGAAGGCGTAACTAGAACTCCAAAGAACGCATGTCATTTCTTATCAGATACTATTGCATGCAAGATTGTTTCTCTAATGGCGTGTCATGGCCTAGCCAATGTTTTGCCTCCGTGCTGCTGCAGCTGATATTAACTGAGCTCGCTCAGATCGAGCGCGTTAAATGGGGCGATCTCACTGGGACGGCCGTGTTGATTTGAAACCAACTAGACACAAGACAAATTTGCCAAACAAATGGATAATTTGCCAAACGCCACAGGACTGAATGCCAGTGGTGGTGCTGCATAAATTCCTCTGCGCTGGCGTAAATTGTTTACAATCCTCGGGGCTTCATGGAAGGTAGAGCCATCGCTCATTGTTTTCCCAGAATTAGATTGATATTGATTGACTCTGACAGCTAGCATCATGATACTTAACGTCACTGGCCATTTTCTCTTTCACCCTGCACCGACTCTCCCTCCGTCGGTTCCATTTGTGAGTCGTCTTCCCGCCTTACTTTTTCCACCGGTCTTTACTGCCCTCATAACATATACTACATTTTTTATGTCCTCCTCAAACTGGTGTTCTTTCCTTGCAGGCCTCACATGGTGACAGAGTACATGGGCATCAGGAATGAGAGCTTCATGAAGATTGCTGCTGTGGGAACGTGGATGGGAGACTTTGTCACTGCTTGGATGGTGAGAATGCAATGCTTATGTATCCTTAACTTTAGATAAGTCTGCGCTTACTTTATGAAAGGAAAGATTACATTTTTCACTGAAGTCAAACACTTACATTTTTATCCAACCGTTTTAGGCATATTTGCGGCTTGGTTCACTGACATGCCGATACTCACCGTCTCCAGAAGATGAATCCATTGATTTTGTCATCCAGTGCCAACAGGACAAAAGTCCAGCAGCTGTATTTGAGTAAAGTGTTTGTTTTGTTTAAAAAATAGCATGCTAAATTAACTCAGTTTATAGCCTAAACTGCAGTTTGAAATGGGCAAAATATGACTTTAATCAGCAAATAAAAGAATGATAGAAAAATATTTTAGTAAGATTAGGAGTGTGAGCAGATATATGTTCCTAGCTGGCCCTGACAAAAGAGTATTGAGGTTCAATACCCAGCCTGAGGTAAATGTAAGCATGTTAAAGGTGCTATATGTAAGAAAGTGATTTCAAAACATTTTCAGCAGATTGTGAAGAAATAAAAGTTTTGACGCTACGTCAAAGACGTCCATATTTTGCAGTTAACATGCTAACCAGCTAATCCCGGGTTTGAAACCACACTTTCTCCCAGTCGTCAAAAGCTCCCCTGATAGTCCGGCTAGCTGCATGGCTAACTGAGCTAACAAGCTAACAGTAGCTACAGTCACGGATGTTTAAACGAACAGAGTTAGCTGCAGGTTGCAGTAACTGTGGTGACATGCCGCTCCTATTTGTAGGGAGTATGAATTCAAGATGACCAGTTCTTATGTATTGCACCTTTAACATCCCCTAACGAAAAAATGTTTCATGCAAAATGTCAGCGAGTTAAAATACAGTAACACATATAGTTACTTTAGCCAATAACTAACCGTAGCTAGCTAAATGTACTTACACTTCTGGGTATTTTAGCATTCAGCTTAATGTGAACTTAGCGTTATGCCGAGGAAAGTTAGGCTTAGGTCTGATAATACAGAGCCAGGCTGGAGACGATAAATTAGAGATTACGTTTTGGGGCCAAAGACCAGTGGATACATCCTTTTGAATTAGCTAATTAGCAACAATGGCATTCAGGCCAAAATGCATATTCTTTGCCCCTTGGTGGTAAACATACAGGAACAATAACAATTTATTCATGCAGTTCTCATTTCCTGTGCATAAAAAGCATTTTAACCGGGTATCACATGAGGCCACTTTTTGGATAACAAGTCTTCATTTAAGCAGATTAAAATCTATAGAAGATACACAGAGTAGCCGTTCTCCTCACAAACGCAACTAATTTCTAGGTCAGGTGTGTCCTGAACCAAGAGGCTGTTATTATCCTTACACCCAAAGCCCTTTGTGCAGATCCAGTCCAGTCTGCTACGAAAACCCTAAGAGTAACATGCAGTTTGATCCAAGAAGGGTCAGAGGAAACAATGAATGCGCAGGGAGGGACAGAGTATACTGGAGGAGAAACCTTCCCCTGTTCATTTGTCAACATAAAGTGAGGAGGAGAGCTCCAGCGGGAGTGGACTACCTGCGGTGGGAGGAGTGGGGCGCTGACACCGGCATGCACACAGCTGAGACAACTTGACAAGCTCCCTCACCGGTCACATTAGTATTCTACAGTACATACTGCAGAGAAAGAGAGAGCGGGTGGAAGGAGAGGCAGGAGAAGGGGCGGGAGGAGGAGGAGGAGGAGGGGATGGAGGGAGGTAGGGAGCAAGAAACAGAGGTGAAGGGGAAAGGGAAATGTAAGAAGTCTGGGCCGGATGGGAGGCGAGGGTAAGCGGCGAGTGAGAAGGTGAATCAGGGAGAGGGTGAGAAAGTTAGGCCAAGGCAAAGTGCTGATTCTAGAAATTACCCACAAGGTTTTTTTTTACATTGGATTAATTCAACAAGGCACTTTGAAGATGACCTCTGTGTCTCCTCCGCGTGGCAGATTAACAGTGCGTCTTTGCTTGATGCATGAACAGGACGCGTCTTTTTTGCAATGCTGCAATGCCAGAAACATCTCACAGACTGCCGGACTCAAAGTCCTCCAACCAACGCGAGCTACAGTATCTGCAGTGAGGCGCTTTATTGACAAATTGACCTTGGCTCTGCAGCGGCTCCACACAAAGAATATAGTGGGGATTTTCTTATACTCGGGGAAATAAAACCACTCTCTGATACAGCTCCGCATCCGTGTGAGAAAATCTACCGTTTGATTAGTTTTAATGGCATTAAGGGTGACACTGTGAACACATTATCACCATCTCATGCTGGCAGGGGAAGGACGGGTACAACCACAACATTAATAATGAAACAAGCCAGCATTTATTGAAGGCATCTCAATGGTTAGCTCAGAATCAATAATATTAAATTGCAGCTGGAGTTTTACCCAATAACAGTTCATTAATATTTCAATGTGAATTAGCACTTTGTCACACTAGTCACGTCTGTAGCCATTTAGCATTATGGAGCATATGTATGATGACAAATCAAAATGTATCGATGGACCTCAAGGTGGATTGTTGCTTCTTTGCTGATTCACATCCAAAACCTTTCACCCATATGTGATTGTTGAACATGTAACTTGGGCGTTGATCTGCTACCATAACAGCTTCCTGCAGGATTTCTCCCGAACCTTTGCTCACATATGGTCTATAGAGCATTAGAGAGGTCGTGCAATGATGTTGGGCGATAAGCCCCGGCTTACAGCCGACACTCCGGTACATCCTAAAGGTTTTTGGAATGGGGTTGAGGTCAAGACAGGCCAATTTAGCTCCTCCACACCAAACTGGCTAAACTATTTCTTTTTGTACCTCACTTTGTGCAACAGACACATTGTCATGTTGAGACAGAAAAGGGTCTTCACTCCAAATTCTAAGCGCAATATTGTCAGAATTAAGGGCTGAGCGATCAGCATCTATGATATGAGATAGCATATTGTCTTAAATTTCTAATATTGCTATGTTGCAATGTGGCATGTTGTCTTTTCCTGTTTTTGAATGCTGCATTACAGTCAAGTGATATCATTTTCTATTTGTTCTGATACTTGATACCAACTTAATCATTATATCCACATTATTGATGATTATTTATCAAAAATAATGTGTTGTTAAACAGTTTGTGAAAGTACCAATAGTCATCACTATAATATAGTCTGATAATCATCATTGGGGTATTCAGTCAAAGATATTATGATGTTTGATGTTGTCGTCTAGATTTTCATGGTGCTTTTTAGAAGATTTCAAAATATCGAGATATATTGTAATATAGCTTAAAAATATCTTGCTATAGCAATATATGCAGTAGCTCTATTATTTCCCTCAAAGTAATATTCAAGGAAATATCCTTTGTCATTTGTGCAGGTCGTTTTTGCCCAGAATTAGATAAGAAGGACTAAAGCTTTAGCTTAGCTTAGCACCAAGACTAAGAGATTCCCAGGCAAAAGTTTATCCTCTGAATCGCACCAATTGAATATGTTTCATCCTGTTTGTACAAAAGCAAAAGACTTCCAGGCAGTTTCTTTACCTGGGCAAAAGATAGTCTAACATCAACCACAACTTAGGTTTTTGCACAGATCATACAAAAGAAATGCGACCTGTTAGTTAATGAGCCTTACATGTGCTGAAAGGCATATTTTCTTACTTTTGGACACAGCCAGGCAAGTCTTTAGCCCCTATTTTTAGTCTAAACCTCATTTTCATTGACTCTTCATGAGTGATGAAGCAGTTTTATATCCACTCTTCTCTCTGCAGGTGACAGATATGATGCTGCAGGACCAACACTACCCAGACTGGGGCATAGCCGCCAGAAGGTTCTGGAAACAAGGCAACAACAGGATCGTTCTCTTCTGGTATATTGTCTTCTTCCCCCTAAGATAAACTGTGTATCTGTGACTGCACGTTAAGATTTGATACCAGTGTCTTTATCTACTAGCAGACTAAATGCATTATCTATTCCTACAAGGCTGTTGAGATGTGTGTGTGTGTGTGTGCGTGTGTGTGCGTGTGTGTGTGTGTGTGTGTGTGTGTGTGTGTGTGTGTGTGTGTGTGTGTGTGTGTGTGTGTGTGTGTGTGTGCGCATGCATATGTGGTCTCTCCCACCCATTGCAGGGTTACATGCAGTCAATAACTGTGTTAATCTTCCCTCACTCAGTGTCAGCACCTTTAATTAGAAGAACAGGGTGAAAATCAATGGACACAGCAAGGTTGCGGGGCAAACCACGGCCCTGCCTCTAATTCTCGCGCCACATGCTCTGACCTTTAAATAACTGCTAAACAAATGCTGCAAACCATGTCTGATACGCCCATTACTCGATGGCCAAGTAGAACCGTCCCTGTTTAGACGCGTTACACCACCCGCGCACGGTCCCCGCAGAGTTCATTCACCAATCTGGCTCAGCGCTGTCAGTCAAATGCGACATGTGGCGGTTCATTTGAGGGTCATGGCAAGAAGCGAAGGACACGTGATGAGGAGGACGCGGTTGAAACAATTGGACGTCTGTTTGACATGTGCACACGAGAGCCTGAGGCAAACTTCAAAGACAGTTTCAACATTTTCCTTTTTGCAAAATTGATTCACCTGCGATTAGAATGCAGGCGGACAAATTGTTCTGTGACTTTTTCTGCAGCCCTTCATTCTATTGATGGATGCCCCGACTCGCACTGTCACAATCGATGCCGGGTTTGACAAGCCATCGTTTGAAATTCAGAGCTTGAAATATGATTGATAAATGTGTTGCTGGATACATTCAGTCAATACGCGCTGAAGGGTCGTGGCAAATTGTGAAGGACGGTGCCAAAAGTCGGTAATGCGGAGGAAAGAGAATGCCACGGTGGAATAATAGAAACCCTCAAATTGTATCTCCCTAACAGTCGAAATGGGATGTGAGCTGGCATTCACTATCTGCAATGCAGCCAGCCGATGTGTGGTGTGAGAATGCACACAACGACACAGCAATCACTGGGTGACATTGAGACAAAATAGACAGAGGAGAATAATGCTAGCCTTTGTCACTGTGCCTCTCTTCAGAAGGCTGAGACGTTTTCTTTTTACAGTAAACAGCGAGCGCAGAATTCACAGCAACGTGACGTAAACACAATTCAGAGAGTGTGAAAGAGCGCAGAAAAGAAACACAGCAATCACTGCGTGCAGGTAAATGAAATATTTTGGCTCGTGTTAAATATGGAAATGCATGGAAATGTGTATGCAGCAGGGGATGGATTGCATTGTCTCTGCACCCACAAACAAACAGACAGTTTTTCCCTCCATGCACATTCATCTTCCTGGAAGCTTTACCCGCTGCCATTTTTCAAATGCAGGTAAAATTGTTGTTCAATACACTATTGACTGAACGAAAAAGAGAAACCGAACAGTACTTGACTCATCTTTTCTTACGTTTAACGAAGGTGAGAAAGTGGAGCCATTTGTCTTCCAACATTTACAATATTAACTGTGTCCTTCATCTTGGTTGAAACATTTAAATTGCATTCAAACTTTTTTTTTCAAGGTCTTTTTAAGTGTGTGTCATAAAGATTTTTCTTCTCTCCTTTCTTTTCCCTTCTCTTTGCTCCTTTTCTATCCCTTCCTCTGCTTTCGTCTCTCCTCTTTCTCTTCTTTCCTTTCCTCCTTCCCTTCCCCTCTGCTTCCTTTTTTATCATTTTTCCGTCGTCTCCTTTCTCTTTCCTTCCCATCCTCTCTTCTCTGTCTTCTTTATCATTGCCCTTTCTTCTCCTCCCTTCTGCTTCTTTTATTTTTCTCCTATCATCTCCCTTTTCCTTTTTTCCTATTCTTACATCCTTTTCCTGCCATCTTATCTCTTTCCCTGTCTTTCCATGGCCCCTTCCTGTCACTCATCTCCCTCCTTTTCCTTCCTTCCATTCCTTCCTCCCTCTCCCATCTCTGTTGTTCCTCTCATCTCTTTTACTTCCTTCCTTTAAACCTCTCCTCCCCACTGCTTGACTCTTTCATTTTTCTCTTTTGCTCTCTTGTCCTCTCCATTCCTCCTTTTTTCTTCCCTACTGATATTATCTCCTCCTTCCTTCCTTCCTTCCTTTCTTTTTCCTTCCTTTTCCTTCTATCCTCTTCCTCCTTTACTCTTCTCTAATTTCTAATATCTCCCTCCTTTATTTTCCACCTCTTCTCTCCTCTCCTCTCCTCTCCTCCTGCAGGACAGTGCTCATATCACTGACGTCAGTCGTGGTTTTGGTCATCAGCACTGACTGGATCAGCTGGGACAACCTGAACCGAGGCTTCCTGCCCAGCGACGAGGTCTCCAGAGCCTTCCTGGCCTCCTTCATTTTGGTCTTCGACCTTCTCATTGTCATGCAGGTAGACTGCTCCCCTGTGGCCAATTTAAAAAAAAAAAAAAAAAACGAAAGAAAAAAAGAGGGAGCTGGGACGTCTCTTGGCTTACTCTGCTAGCCATCTTTCCAACAAACCCCCCTCCTCCCTTCCCTCTCCTCCCTCTCTATTCATCAATGGGACACTGCGGCACAGAGCAGCGAGAGAGGTGTTTGATCACTCTCAGTTGGCGTGGACACGAGCGCATGCACACAAACCCACAAATATATAGATATACAAACTGTTGTTTACTCCTTTACTTCATCTCTTTTTCTCATTCCCTCCATCCCTCTATCCCAGACCTCAGCCATGAACTCAGCCTTTTCCTCCCTTACTCCCCTGTGAGCCTAGTTTATTTTCTTTAATGATGACTCACAAGATTGGAGTTTTTTTTTTTTTGTTTTTTTTCCCCCACCCAATGTCCTCCGTCCCACAGGAGAGTGTACATCAATAAAGCCTGTGTCAGTGGCTCATGAATATGCAAATGTGTTTGTCTGGGCTAAAAAAACCACAGTAGTGTGGTGAGGAGAAGGAGAGTGGGAGAAGGCGTCCTCTTTTTCTTTTTTTTTTCTTTTATTATACGCCACTAGCCAGGAGCCAGAGCTGCGGGCCAATCATATATGTGGTTTGACTGCAAGCCTAATTCAACACGGCTCCCTCCAAATGCTTAATGAACATATTTCACCGGGCCCTGTTGGTGGAAATTAGCGGACACGTTGCAAGACTAATATTGGGTATCTCCTAAATATACGTTTTCGGCTCTGTTGATTATGCTAATTACTAAGAGCTCAATTGCACGGAAGAGCATTCTCCGGTGCTACAAACACACCGCAGCACAGAAACCTGGCAAGGACACCCTTATAATTCTCAGGGTAATCTGTATTAAAACAACCGTACCACTAAAAGTGATTCATAGACTTATTTATTGAAACGATTCATTATTTAGGGGACGACTCTTGGCTGCTCTTGGCCAGTAATTACTTCACACTGTGTTGTTTTTCTCATTCATTTGCCTGATTATTGTAATTATGCAGATATATAGAAGCAGCTTAGCCTACAGTGCGCGAACATTCCCTCACATAGATGCACATAGACGTTTTGCTGAGGCCAGGCTTTTTTTAGCCGCCTTAAACAAAACAAAAAAAAGCCTCAGTCCTGATTTGACACGAAGGCCACAATCCCTATTTTGACATCTCCGTTAAACACCCCCTAGCCGGACTCTCCGGACCCGTGACTCCCCTCTCTCCTTTTAACTCGGCAGTATATCATTCCCATCTCGCATGGATTTGTTTACGACGAGTCCTTCTCATTTTCTGCATAGTGTACAGCAAGTGCGTTTACTACGGTAATTTATGAGTGGAGTAAGCCGTTACATGGCCCAAACTCTTGGCAGCCGTCGCTACGTTCCACCAGTCAATAAAGATTCATCCGCCACCGCCCTCCCAACAGCTTCATTCACCTCCAGCCAAGGGTGTCACGGTTAATCGCTTACCTCCATGAGAAAAGATGGCTGTTGTTGTTCTCAAACTAATTAATGCCCCAATGAATGACCTGTCTGGATTTGCCTTCTAGCTGAGTTTTTGTGGGGTTTTTTTCATACTTTTTGTATAATTGTGCTGTTCCTATGCACATCCCAGCTGAACGTTAGAGATCTATGTCCTCTGTGTATATGCACATACTGTATACATTTACATATGTGGATGATATGCTGATGCACCCTGCCTGTTTACTCCTTTTATGTGGTAGAGACTCATTATTTTGTGGCAGGGAGGGAGCATGACTTAAATGCCATGCCTGTTAGTGCTATAGCAACAGATACCGCAGCTACGGAAGAGGAGCGCAGGACTTAATTAATATCCAGGGGGCCATCACCAAGCTGTTAGGCTGTTCATAGATATTGGCATGGGGGACTCTGGATCACATGAGGATAAAGTGAATGCAGACATGTGGTAATGCGGTGCAGCAAGGGGGTCTCTGCAAATTACAGGAACCGAGGGGGAAATGCAATCTAAAAATGAAAACATTGTGAAATTATGTGTGGCTTGTTTTATTTTATTTTTCTTCTTCTTTTTGTAATAGAGATGGCGAATGCTAATTTGCGAGATGATTAAGTCCAAAGACACGTTTTTAAAAACACTTCAATTTTCTCTGCCATCCATCTCTGTGTGCGACTTTCAGTAGTTTAATTTGTCTTTGCCATTCTAATTACCTGCTGTCATAATGTTAAACTGGCAACAGACATGTTTTCTGCTTCATCGTGCCATTATGAAGTAAATGTTGACTGCACAATGTAATGAATGTAGAATAATGAAACCGTCAATGTTTTCATCGGTTCCCTGCAAACCTCGCTATCACTCCACACTTTTGTCTGCCACGCGGTCACTCAGGCAAAGGAAGGTTAAATAACTGCGATCCATTTCTATTATGGACTAAATGATTGAATAAACTCACATTTTTTCCTGCGTTGTTGAGATTTTCGACTGTGAGGAAAAACTGAAATGACCCAGTAACCAAGTAACTACTGATGGGTGCATGACATGAAGACATTATTGAATACAAAGACTGTATATTTGCACCTCTAATGGCTGCAAGGAGAAATCTATAGTGTGTATTTTTAACAGTCAGATAAAGCAATTTATCGCAGATTTTTTTTGTTTTTGTTGTAGTCTTCTCCAGATGTTACAAAGAGACCGAAATTGCAGCACATGTAAAAGTAAATACAACCTCATGTTGTGTCAGTCTTGTTTACTGACTCAGAAGCTTTTGTCTGCCATTAATTTTTTGGAACGGGAATGGGTTAGATTTTCTGTCAAAAGCCTTCAGAGCACGCCTGCCCAAAGTGGGGCCTGTGGTCCAAATTTAGCCCTCTATAAGGTTTGATCAGGCCCGATGTAAAATAGTTATTTTTTAGATAATCACAGTTTATGCCATTTCATTTTTTGTGAGGTGAAACTGCTCTTAAAACTGTAATTACACACTCAAAACATACAGTGACGTCAAATAACTGCCAGATATTGGAAGCTGAAGTAATCCTGGAAAAAAGGGGCAAAAGCACTTACTCACAGCACATTTTCATACACTTTTACAGCCAAAACAACAACATAAATCCAGGCAGCCTGTTTGAGGATAAGTAGTTGAAGGGTTTTAATTATGTAAGATCTGTAATCATTCATTATTTTTCATAATCTGAATCTGGAAGTCGGTGAAATACAGGAATTTCGGATCAGAGTTAAAATGTTCACATCATAATAATACGATACAATAAGCATTTGCTTTTAGCCGCTTTTAGCCTTTACCAGCAGTTGAAACTCTCCTTGCTCTTGTCCTGTTGTCAGGGTTGGATGTACCCAGCATTTTCTTTTTCCTTTTATTTGTGTGAGAGGACCACAAAATCATCTTTTGCTGCTTGACTATTCCATTCCATTTTGTCTCATTGTTTATCAGATGACGGATAAAAAAAAAAACGCATCTGAAAAAGAATGGACTTGGTCTGCAAAGGCCTTTAGTCCTTATTTAGTCCAGACAAGCTGTGTTTAGCTGTACAAAGGCAGTATTTTGGGAAATGGTATAAGACAGTACATACCTTTGTTTTTTACTGTCATGCAAATTGAGAAAAGTCTTCTACTTCTCATCTGAATAAACAATTTAAAACAACTGAAATATTTCAGTTGTTTTAAATTGTTTATTCAGCTTGAGAAGTAGAAGACTTTTCTCAATATATATATATGCCCATATGGCATGTTTTGGAGATTTCCCAGGATGGAGCCAAGCTCTCCATATTTTTCTTGCCACTATGTTAAAAATGTATTGCTTTAATTTAATTTCTTTCACATTTTGTATGTGTACCTCATCAAGAACCGCGACAGCTTTATTCGCCGAAAGCCACTAACCACCAAATAAAACTGCGCACTTGCAAAAAGAGCTAAGTGACACCACGGGGCATGGGCAGCCCCTAAATGTCAGTTGGAGGTGCCTGTTGATGTGTTTTGACGTGTTTAAATCCCTCAGCACATCAGTACACTCCACAAGCCTGTAAACACACAGCGTAGTCTGCAGTCTACAGCAGCAGGCACCATGTTTGACCTGCAGTCAGTGTGTGAAGAGACTCCGCAGAGACTTAATATCAGCTAATATGATAAAGTTCAGCCAAGTGTTCAGCAGCCAGTAAAGCGCCATACGTGGCTGACATTTGTCACGGTGACGCGGTTATTTTAAAGGTGTTTGGTTCTCTACAGCTGAGGATACATTCTCACAGTCAATTCATGTGACTGTCTGTGTTTCTCCAGGACTGGGAGTTCCCTCACTTCATGGGTGACCTGGATATGAATCTACCTGGAATGTCAACGACGCACGTGAAGGTCAAGCTCCCTGTCTGCAAGAGTATCTTCAAGGAGGAGTACCACATTCATATCACAGGTACAGGCAGACACGGGCACAGCTGCTGCATACAAAAAAACACGATCGCCTCGTTGTTCCATGAGAAGGAACTCCAGCGGTAGTTGGTTAACGAACACCCGTATTCATAAACTGATTAAATAGCAGAAAGAAACCAAAGTGTCCCTGAGGGAGACCTAACTTTTGCCTTTTTACCTCATTTGTGAATATTAAACATGCACTCATGCTCTAGTTTTCCACTCTCCTCTGTGTGGAAACACTTTGATGGTTAAAACCACAGCGACCATTTATAATACATGTGTCGCTGATGTGGCACGCAGGTGCCTCCCCGTCGTGCGAGACGCATCCTCTCATCATATTTCACATCTCCTCTGTGTCTTAATGATCTCGTCGAGTGGCTATATTTCCCATTTGAACCCGTCCTTCCGCGCTCTCCTTTTTGTTCCGCCGCGTGCACACGGCGACTCGCAACCATAAAGAGAAGGCAAAACCAATGTTCCTGTGCTAAATGTTAAGCTGTTCAAACGCTCAGTGATTCGCGAAAGGTTGTTAACCCTAATGCATTGCATATCCATTAAGCATTATGGAAATGGCTCCGGCGCGACGTGATTGGTTTAACTAAAAGCTTATTAACGGCATATCTCGGGGAGAGGAGGGGAAAGAGGTGTCACGTATACCCGGGGAGACATCTGCCCGCTATCAGTCAACCTGGGGAGATGGCTGTCTCATGGTAATGTAGTGATCTTGTTAGAAGATACTCGAGGAAGTAGCACCTGCAAATGGATCTATCTGTCATAATGCGTGAGCTATATGCAAAGCGAGAGGGATCCCTGATGAATGAACGTGACCGTATCTGTCTGTCTCTTAATGTTGTTTGGAGAAGGCTTGTGCTATACATCAATCTGCCCAATCATTGTGCATGTTTATTCCTCGCTCAACCAAGTCTGTAATCTCATACGAGTCCCGTGTCTCATTACAGGTAAGTGGTTCAACTACGGTATCATCTTCCTCGTGCTGATTTTGGACCTCAACATGTGGAAGAACCAGATCTTCTACAAGCCCTACGAGTACGGTCAGTACGTCGGGCCTGGGGAGAAGATCTACACGGTGGAGGAGCCAGAAACACTCGTAAACTTCAACCACAGCACGCTCACCTACGAGTGGCGTTCCACCAACATCGATCCCAACACCAACTCGACCTACGTCGAGCGGGACATGTTCCTCCACAGCCGCTACGTCGGCGCCAGCTTGGACGTCAAGTGCCTGGCATTCATCCCCAGCCTGGCGGCGTTCGTCCTCTTCGGGTTCTTCATCTGGTTGTTCGGCCGATTCCAGGACAGCGAGACCTTCACGGAAAACCAAGACAACACGTACGAGAGGATAAAGAGGAAGTCGCCGTCGGAGTACAGCAAGGAGATGGGCGTGACGCCAGAGGAGCTGCACGTGACCATGAGCGACACCCTGAAGCGATCGGGAACGCCCATGCTGCTGTCGGTGGATGGGCCGCACCTTGGAGCGACGCCCTCGACGAACTCGACTATTTCAATGGAAACCCAAGAGACGCATCCGAGCATTGTGATTGACAGTGCGGAGCAGGACGAGCCGGCAGTCTCTTTTGATGTCCACAAGCTCTCTCCGTGAGCTTCTGAACTTCTGAAAACTTTAAATTATTTAACAGCGGGACACCTTGAACTCAAGAAGTAGTTCATCGAGATCTTTACGTTGTTGCTTTTCTTTAAACAAAACCAAAACGCAACAGACTTGAGGTTCAGGAAGAGGACAGTGTCACGCGAACACAGAGCCGATCCTGATGGCTTTTGCAGTTGCATTTGTTGGAATCTATTTTTGTAAAAACTGTATTTTTAAAAGCCTCTAAAACGGCACCGACTCTGATAACAAATCGCATCTTTTAAACCAGAATGCAAACTTTTAATTGCCAAGGTGCTTGCTCGGATTTTGCATTTTCATAATTCAATTTTGTCATGGTAAACTATATTGGTGCCTATATATCAGAGGAGTATTTCTACAGTCGAGACACTGCGGTCAGGTGGATTTTATTATATCACACCAGTGTTACAGCTACACTAGTGCCTTCATATTTCATACGTTTAGATACATATTCTGACAGTCTATACTGCTATAAGCAACACATGGAAAGATGTCCTAGCTATGGTCTGCTGTATTAATGTCTTATATACGCTTTCATATCATGCGGGCAATTGTTACCTCATCTGATCCTCAGACTTTTATCATTTTAACTTTATCCTCATGTGACATCTCTCTCCCTCAATTTCAAACGTATAATTCTCGTCGAGATGACATAATTATGAACATCAACGTACCATCAATGATCTATTCATACCCCTCACTTGATATTAGTTGCAGAGATAATAAATGCAATCAGCAGAGATCAAAACAGCAAACCAACAAGCCACCTCATGATTGCTTATGTGGCTGCTGCACCTGGACTGAATACCAACAGCGTCAGAAAGGTGGTTTTGCCCTTGGCATAAACATGCCATTGAAGTGCAAGGGAGGCTTCCGCTCCAAAGCTCAGGGCTTCTTTATGTCTCGATAAACCTTAAACGTTACAGAAGCAGTTTTTTTGCAGTCATGGTGGATGCATGAAAAATTAATTATTTATTTAAAAACATTTATCCTACTGCAAAAAAAAGGAGGCATCTGAAACCTGCAGCATTTATATTTACACTGGCTTTGAAAGGTTTGACTGCCTTCATACATATTTTTATGTACCTGGCAAACTAGTTCAAATTCAGTTTTTGGTCCAAAAAAAAATATGCCCTTCAGTTATTTACTTCAGTACTAACTCATTTATTACTACATTATTAACTGTATTGTTTCATACACATTTGTCACATTCACTTTGCATACGTGTTTCACCAAAGATGACTAATAAATCAGTATTTTTTAACAAATGTTGCAGTATAAAATAATATTATGTTAATTTTAAAGAGATATATTCATGACAGACAAAGTGGAATGATAGTATGTGCTCTTGCATTACTCTGTACTATAATATCCTGGAAAACTATTTACCAAAATGAGGGCACTATGAATATATCCACATCCTTTGTTCCCCAACACCTCAATCCTGACCTGACAGAATTGTTATCATGTTATTATCATGCTTGTTATTGTTCTTGCTCAAAGTAATGTAGCCCGGGATGACGCACTGGAATAGTTACAGACTTTTGCAGTGTTGAATTTATAATCAATTCATAAACTGATTGATTTAAGAAAGCTGTTTGACTTCATTATATTTGCTGAAATTGGTCAATATTATACTGTATATACTGAAGTAAAATGATAATGATGAAAAAAGTCGTTATGTTTGCCAAGTAATTATTCAATTTCTTTAATCTATCTTTAAACTAATAATTAAAATATCGCCATTTATTCAACAAATGCTTCCATAATTGATTTAATTTAAAAATATCTCTGTAACATATCTCTATAACATGCATCAAAACATCTTAAAATTAAACCCTGGGTAGCAGTAGAGGGTGCTGTGATTGGCCGGCTGCCAGGTGACTTGCTGCTCACATGTTGTCTTAAATTAACCATGTTCAAGCAACCACAAGAAGGGGAACTGCAAATTTTCAGTTTTTCTTTAGTTGATTACATTTCTAAATGTCTGAAGTTATTAATTGATTATAAAAAAACGCTGTAAAAATGATTCCAGGGGCGCACTCCAGACTTCTTCAAGGAATTCCCTGCCTGTGTGTTTGTACACTGTGGAGGCAAAGATGTTCATTTGTGTCTGAAAAGGATGTTTTATACTTAATAGTGCATGGTGCGTGTGTGTGTGTGTGTGTGTGTGTGTGTGTGTGTGTGTGTGAGTGTGTGTGTGTGTGTGTGTGTGTGTGTGTGAGTGAAAGAGTGTGTGCTCGTGAGACTTGTGGAGTGTGTAGGTGTTTGCTACTACACTTGTTTTTGACAAAGGCCATTCTGTGAAGAGGTCAGTTTATTTAGCATAATTAGTTTTGCGGCTTTTGGTTCTGTAATTATCCTTTTATACGTTACAGCTCTGTAAACACATTAGATATTAGTGTCTCACCAAAGGGCAGACCCTCTGCGGACTTAAAGAGGTTTAATATGTTTGTACTGTTTTTGTGTTCGGGTTTAAAGTGGAGATATCCTGTTTATTGTTCTTAATACTTTGATTGAAATCTGTTGCAAAACTGACCCCTACGTTCCTCCAAAGCAGAGGAAAGCTCCTCAGACTGCTGTATGTCTGTTGAACCTTGTGTTACCAATAAATTAATACATTTGTTATATACCCTATTTTGTTTGGATCATTTTGTGAGAGCCTTTAATATCAGAGCACTTCTGAAGGTTGCTGATCTCATTATGTAATTCCCAGTTTCCCTAGATTACATGTTTCTATATGCTTGGGTTATCGTTGCCAAGTAACAGTGCTGGTCAAGTCTTTTGCAGCTGCTGACCCAATTAATATGGGCGATATGAGAAATAATGATACTATCTCTACAAGGACGCTCAAATATGTAGCCTGCATACACATGACACCTGGCTCAGATTAGTAAGAATCCTGCGTGGGGCCTGTCTGCCGTTTGATTTATGCCAGTGGGAAACAATTTGAATGTGTTATGTGTTCTGTTCACCCGCAGGATTTGTTTACAGAACATGTATATATGTGTAAATGAGTTATAGATTGGATTGACGATGTCTGAGGGCATGAAAAGTGACCTGAACAAAGACGGAATTGGCTCAAGGCAGTGGTTTCCAAATACGGGTTGGAAGCTCTCCAAGGGGTTGGAAGATGAATCTGACGGGTGCTGAGATGTTTAAAATGAAAGGAAATGAGGAAAAATGTGCTCTGCTACAAGCAGATTACTATTTGTTTCTACTGTTTGTCATTTCTAACCCCTTTTTTGTAAATTTACCAATGAGAGAGGCGTGGCCCTAGGATGGCAAAATCAGTCTGTCAGTTGGTGTACCATTTCGGTCCTGACTGAAATAGCTCAATTATGAACTAAGAAAATCCATATGTAAGTTATCTAGCACAAGCCAAAAACGATATCACTGTTTCTTGAGAGAATTCTGCCCAGTCCCACCCTACTATGCTGTGATTGGTCAATACTACTCTGCTTTGAACGTCCCTGATGCTCGCTGTAAGTGCAAGTTTTTTTCTTAAATTTCAAGTTTTTGTAGTTTGGTTGGGTTCAGGCAACCAAACTACTTGTTATGGTTTAGGAAAAGATCCTGGTTCAGGTGAAAATCGACCCTTTCAAGAGGGCTCACAAGGGCGAGTCAAGGCAATTAATACCAGCCAATCACAGCACAGAAGGGCGGGGCTAAGCACTCACTATTACACAAGTGAGCCTCAGTTGTACTTTCTAATTATCCATCCATCCATCCATTTTCATCCGCTTATCCGGTGCCGGGTCGCGGGGGCAGCTGCCTGAGCAGGGACACCCAGACCTCCCTCTCCCCGGATACTGCCTCCAGCTCTTCCGGGAGGACCCCAAGGCGTTCCCAGGCCAGCTGGGCGACATAGTCACACCAGCGTGTCCTGGGTCTTCCTCGGGGTCTCCTCCCGGAGGGACATGCCAGGAACACCTCCCGAGGGAGGCGTCCCGGGGGCATCCGAAACAGATGCCCGAGCCACCTCAGCTGGCTCCTCTCGATGTGGAGGAGCAGCGGCTCTACTCTGAGCTCCTCCCGGGTGACAGAGCTCTTCACCCTATCTCTAAGGGAGCGCCCTGCCACCCTGCGGAGGAAACTCATTTCGGCCGCTTGTATCCGGGATCTTATTCTTTCGGTCATGACCCAAAGTTCATGGCCATAGGTGAGGGTCGGAACGTAGATTGACTGGTAAATCGAGAGCTTCGCCTTTCGGCTCAGCTCTCTCTTCACCACGACGGACCGATACAAAGACCGCATTACTGCGGCCGCTGCACCGATCCGTCTGTCAATCTCACGCTCCATCCTTCCCTCACTCGTGAACAAGACCCCAAGATACTTAAACTCCTCCACTTGAGGCAGGAACTCTCCTCCCACCTGGAGGGAGCAGGCCACCTTTTTCCGGTCGAGAACCATGGCCTCGGATTTGGAGGTGCTGATTCTCATCCCAGCCGCTTCGCACTCGGCTGCAAACCGCCCCAGGACATGCTGGAGGTCCCGGCTCGAAGGAGCCAACAAGACCACATCATCCGCGAAAAGCAGAGATGAGATCCATTGGCTCCCGAACCAGATCCCCTCCGGCCCGTGGCTGCGCCTAGAAATTCTGTCCATAAAAGTAATGAACAGAACCGGTGACAAAGGGCAGCCCTGCCGGAGTCCAACATGTACTGGGAACAGGTCTGACTTACTGCCGGCAATGCGAACCAAGCTCCTGCTCCGGCAGTACAGGGACCGTACGGCCCTTAACAGAGGGCCCCCGACCCCGTACTCCCGGAGCACCCCCCACAGTATGCCACGAGGGACACGGTCGAATGCCTTCTCCAAGTCCACAAAACACATGTGGACTGGTTGGGCAAACTCCCATGAACCCTCGAGCACCCTGCGGAGGGTATAGAGCTGGTCCAGTGTTCCACGGCCAGGACGGAAACCGCATTGTTCCTCCTGGATCCGAGGTTCGACTATCGGCCGAATTCTCTTCTCCAGTACCCTGGAATAGACTTTCCCGGGGAGGCTGAGGAGTGTGATCCCCCGATAGTTGGAACACACCCTCCGGTCCCCCTTTTTAAATAGGGGGACCACCACCCCGGTCTGCCAGTCCAGAGGCACTGTCCCCGACTGCCACGCGATGCTGCAGAGACGTGTCAGCCAAGACAGCCCCACAACATCCAGAGACTTGAGGTACTCAGGGCGGATCTCATCCACCCCCGGTGCTTTGCCACTGAGGAGCTTACGGACTACCTCAGTGACTTCGGCTTGGGTGATGGATGGGTCAACCTCTGAGTCCCCAGCCTCTGCTTCCTCTATGGAAGGCGTGTCAGCGGGATTGAGGAGATCCTCGAAGTATTCCTTCCACCGCCCGACGATGTCCCCAGTCGAGGTCAACAGCTCCCCACCTCCACTGTAAACAGTGTTGGTGGAGGACTGCTTCCCCCTCCTGAGGCGCCGGATGGTTTGCCAGAATTTCTTCGAGGCCGACCGGTAGTCCTCCTCCATGGCCTCCCCGAACTCTTCCCAGACCCGAGTTTTTGCTTCCGAGACTGCCCGTGCTGCCGCACGCTTGGCCTGCCGGTACCCGTCAGCTGCCTCAGGAGTCCCCCGGGCCAGCCAGGCCCGGTAGGACTCCTTCTTCAGCTTGACAGCAACCCTTACTTCCGGGGTCCACCACCGGGTTCGGGGATTGCCGCCGCGACAGGCACCGGAGACCTTACGGCCACAGCTCCGGACAGCCGCGTCAACAATGGAGGTGGAGAACATGGTCCATTCGGACTCAATGTCCCCAGCCTCCCTCGGGATCTGGTCAAAGCTCTCCCGGAGGTGGGAGTTAAAGATCTCCCTGGCAGAGGGTTCTGCCAGACGTTCCCAGCAGACCCTCACGATACGTTTGGGTCTGCCAGGTCTGTCCAGCTTCCTCCCCCGCCAGCGGATCCAACTCACCACCAGGTGGTGATCAGTTGACAGCTCAGCCCCTCTCTTCACCCGAGTGTCCAAGACATACGGCCGGAGGTCAGATGACACGACCACAAAGTCGATCATTGATCTCCGGCCTAGGGTGTCCTGGTGCCACGTGCACATATGGACACCCTTATGCTTGAACATGGTGTTTGTTATGGACAAACTGTGACTAGCACAGAAGTCCAGTAACAAAGCACCACTCGGGTTCAGATCGGGGAGGCCGTTCCTCCCAATCACTCCCCTCCAGGTAACACTGTCATCGCCCACGTGGGCGTTGAAGTCCCCCAGGAGAACGACGGAGTCCCCGGTTGCAGCACTCTCCAGTACCCCTCCCAGGGACTCCAAGAAGGCCGGGTACTCTGCACCGCTGTTCGGCCCATAAGCCGAGACAACGGTGAGAGCCCTATCCCCGACCCGAAGGCGCAGGGAAACGACCCTCTCGTTCACCGGGGAGAACTCCAACACATGGCGGCTGAGCTGGGGGGCTATAAGCAAGCCCACACCAGCTCGCCGCCTCTCGCCGCGGGCAACTCCAGAGTAGAAGAGAGTCCAGCCTCTCTCAAGGAGTTGGGTTCCAGAGCCCAGGCTGTGCGTGGAGGTGAGCCCGACTATTTCTAGCCGGTACCGCTCAACCTCCCGCACCAGCTCAGGCTCTTTCCCCCCAGTGAGGTGACATTCCATGTCCCCATGGCTAGAGTCACCATCCGGGGATTGGGCCGCCGGGGCCCCCGCCCACGACCGCCACCCATATCCCTCTGCACCGGCCCCGTCTGAACCCTCCCGCGAGTGGTGAGCCCACGGGAGGGCGGGCCCACGTTGCTCGTTCGGGCTGCGCCCGGCCGGGTCCCGTGGGCAGAGACCCGGCCACCAGGCGCTCGCCTGCGAGCCCCAACCCCAGGCCTGGCTCCAGGGTGGGGCCCCGGTGACGCCGATCCGGGCGACGTGCACGTCCTTGGTCTTGTTTTATTCATCAGGGGCGAGTGAACCGATCTTAGTCTGACCCGTCACCTAGGACCTGTTTGCCTTGGGAGACCCTACCAGGGGCATTAAGCCCCGGACAACATAGCTCCTAGGATCAGGAGCACTTTCTAATTAGTGCTTCTAAACATGTGTGAGCATGCTAAACATGCTGGTTACTAAGGTGATTATGTAGGTGGTGAACATAGTTAACATTATACCCACTCAGACTGCTAAGCTGAAAATGTTTGCACTGTCCTTGCGATGCTGCGATCCATTGCACGCTGAACTAGGAAAAAAAAGTGGAATGAGACGGTCATTCAAGGTGGAACTGCTTGTGTACTGCTACAGCCTCCTCCTCCTGTCTCGTTTTTACCTGCGCTAATCACTTAAATTAGCTGATGTCGATGCTTGTGAAGTTCAGACACTTCAGACGAGATCGTTACTTTTTGGTGACCTTCCTCACACTTCACAGCCAGTGCAAACGCTTCAAAACCAGGGATTTTATTGAATGTATCTGAGGAGATGGATGTGAGAGACTGTTGATGGAGCAGCAGTTAAAAAGACTAACCTGCGACCGTGATACCCCGGGTTTAATCTCTGAAGCAGTCCATCATTAGTCGCCATGTATCCTTTGAAGTGTGATTGCATCCACAACACTGAACCCTGCCTCGCCACTCTGCTGTAAATTATCCCTAATGAGATTATCAACTAGGAGCTTTTTAATGGTTAATATGAAAAAATACCCATGGTGTAAAGAAAACCAAGTAGCTGTGTGATCACCTGAGGTCTCACTGTTGCTTGTTGTTTGTCTGGAAAAATATATCTCATTGCCAGAGAGCACTGGCTGTTTGACTGAGGCCTCTTCCAAGTCTGCCATCGGGCTGAGAAATGAGATATTGATTTTTTGGAGGACCGTGCAGTAATTGAGAGAACACATCAAAACGGGAGTCTCAAAAATGTTTGTGGGTGTTGGAACCTGATGCCCAAGCTGTGTTACCGGGCGTATTGACTTCTTCCTCATTGCAGTGGATGCGTTTGTGCTGGTAGCCGCCATGATCGATTGGGTTCCTGCTTTTAATCAAATTCTCAAGAAGCCCCCCTTCACTATATGTCTGCGGCGCTTTCTGGAGGCACTTTTGTAACATTTCACATTATTTGCTGTTTTGCTCTATTTCTCATATCTTCCAGCACCAAAACAGACACAAAAAAAAACACACAGAAAAAATTGGACTGCTGGTGTTGCATCTAAATATAAACTGGAAAAATCCCCAAGAGGAGGCTCGTCACAGCTACAGATCAACTGGAATCTCCTCTACTGTCTTTGAGCTATCCTCCAATTAGATCAGTGTATCATGTC